>NC_090745.1:101951265-102103765 GCF_036898095.1 Palaemon carinicauda | reverse complement strand
TTTTCGTTTCGAGGGGGAAGAGTGGCAAAAAAAGAAGGAGAGCCGTTATCAAGGTTACCCTTCCTCCCGTACTACTACAAGTATCTAGATGGCGCTGTATCCAAGATGGCGCTCATTCCTATTTTTGTAGCGATTTTGCACTGTGGTGTTCCCTGTTGATCTAACGTTTTTGATCGCTTTTGTGAGGATTTATTATGCAATCTCCAGCTTCTTTTGCCTCTGGAAAGTTGAGTATTTATTCTTTACAGTGTATATATTTTAGCTCCTGCTTCACAGTGAAATTAGAGTCATTTATTGTGTTAAGGAGCTAGGCCTGTCACCGGAGGCGGCATGGGCGCTGTCGTTCGTTATGCATGTGTTATTTAGTTAGCAGAACGACTTTCCCGGTTGTAATAGCATTAATAATCTATGAAAGCTATTTAGGCATGATTATACTAGTAAAGATATATATTCTATGCATAATTTCCACTTCCTTTTGTCGATCGTATACGTTAGAGTTTTGGCGATTTAGGTAACTGAGATCTCGTCTCGCGCTAGGCTACCTAGCCTATGCGCTGTAGTATACTTTTGACATTATCCCTGTTCACCCTCGTGTATCGTTTTATTAAATTCAATGGGAGATAGTACAGCTCCTAGAATTACATAACTCGATACTTGTCTTCTGTGGAGATTTAAGGGTAATCCCTCCTTCCCTCTGAGTGCTGCCGTAGGCGACAACCCTATTGGTCTTACCATAGAGTAGTTCACTCCGACTTGACTAGGCTAGGGTTTTCTGTCTCCCACCTTTGCCGGCGAGATCCCGGCTTTGGTTTCGACAGAACCTCAGAGTATTCAGTCTTTCTGCCGGCGGCAGAGCAGCAGGGCGAGTAGTCACTCCCCTGCTGGCTTACAGCAACCGGCAGAGGAGGCTAAGCCTCCCTAGGCCGCAACTGGTAGTATGATGCCACCACCTTCTCCCCTGCGGTCTAGAAGACTAGTCCTGTGTCGGCAGACCCTAGGCTGAAGAATAGATATTCTTCTGCCGCCTAGGATGGCGCCGATACTGAAACATTGTTTCACTCTTGTGTGGAAGTGGCGGCAATCCTGCCATCTTCTTCTACACTTGATACAGGACCCTTTTCCCTTCCCCTCTCTGTCATTTAGCAATGACTTAGCCATCGCAATCCTGTGGCCGTTGTCCTGCAATGTCACTGCTTGCCAGGTAGGTTGTGGCGCCGGCCGGGCTCCTACACAAGCAGCTGCTTAGTCACTCAGTCTTTCCCTTATGGACACAGCCTCCGGGAAGGTTGTGCTGGCTATGACGGCTGGCGGTAGGAGACCCTTCTGCTGCTGAAGGTTCTTCCGTCCTCCCTTGGACTGCCATCCACATTCCTGAAACTGGCAATGCTGGCAACAGATCTTGCGGCTGGATGGAAGCCTGAATGATGCATTCTCCCCTTCCATTTGAACCCTCATTCTGGAGGAAGGCAGTAAGGTTATATACCTATACCCTTATTTATAGTAAACATACATTTTAATAAGGCAGCCTTCACTCCATGGTTTTTCTCTCTCTGTTAGCTAGTGCCGGCAGCATATCGGCTGGGCAGGTGCCGTCAGGTACTTACTCGGTCGGTGGCATGCCAATTGTACCAGTACCGCCAGGTAATACCCAACCGGCGACATGCCGGCCGGACTATGCCGCCAGGTGCTAGCCCTGCCGGCAACATGCCGGCTGAACTACAGTACTGTATATGATTATACAGTAGCCAGTATATTTGCAGCATAGTATATACTGCAGGTAGAAAACTTTTGTATATATTATACAGTAGTTATTTTCCAACATATCTTGTGTATCCTTGCACAGTCTTTTGCTGAGACCAATCCTATATTGAAAGAATAGAATTCCTTCAATACTCTGATTAGAAATCAGTTAATAGCTTACCCTACAATATTAAATAGTTTAGAGGGGTCAGTGGTTGTATAGTTTTCTATCCCTTGAGGTTAGAACCCTTCTCTTCTGAGTTTCCCTGATCAGGAAACTCTATAGTCTTAATATTGGGGGGGGGGGGGTTCCACAGCAATTGGCTGGGAGGGATACACAAGTATGTGTCTTTCCTAATTTCTAGTCCAGCAGGCGACATGCCGGCCGGACTGTGCCGCCAGGTGCTGGCCATGCCGGCAACTACAGTATATGATTATACAGTAGCCAGTATATTTGCAGTATAGTACATACTGCAGACAGAAAAGCATAGTATTTATTATACAGTAGTTATTTTCCAACATACCTTGTGTATCCTTGTACAGTCTTTTGCTGAGACCAATCCTATATTGAAAGAATAGAATTCCTTCAATATTCTGATTAGAAATCAGTTAATACTTACCCCAAAATATTAAATAATTAAGAAGGGTCAGTGGCAGTGTACACTTTTTCTATCCCTAGAGGTTAGAACCCTTCTCTTTTGAGTTGCCCTGATAAAAGAAACTCTATATCCTTGATATTGGGGGAGGTCACAGCAATTGGCCGGAAGGGATACACAAGTATGTGTCTTTCCCAATTTCTTTCTAGCTTACTATCCTAAGCTATAATGGTTAAAATATTAATATTTGCATATCTGTTTATCATGTGAGATAAACAATCGCATACTCATTTAATTTTCCTTTCTTTACAGGAAGAACCCCAGATGAAATGCGATGCAATCTTCTGCAACCATAGGAGTAGGAACTTCTACGGTCACAAAGCCTGCAGGTCTCATGCCCCCTTCACCATCATTACCGAATCCCTGCAATATTGGGACCCCCAAGTCTGCAATATCTGCCGGACCTTGGTGACCGAAGGTTTCGACAACCCCAAGTCAACGGAGTCGAGGGATGCGGCACGTGAAAAGCTGCGCAAGTGGGTAAGAGGGTTCCAGAAGAACTCTCCGGGACCATACTTACCTAACAAAAGGATGCGTAGCTTGCTGTTCCCGAAAGCTGGTAGTGAAATTGTTGTGCCCTTAGCACGACCCGGCCCTCCCTGCGTCCAGATTGCCATCGAGACGGATGTCAGTGAGGCGCTGCAAAGTATGGACATCCACCAGGAGGAAAGGATGTCGGAAGTGTCTATCGACACTGAAAAGGATCTATTAAAGGATGATCCCGAGGAGGAGTCTACTCTACCTCCGGAAGATGATGATGATGTCGAGTCGGAGTTCCTTCTGTCTGTGCCGGCACCGGAGCCATTACCCTCGACATCTTCAGCTTCTACCCCTCCATTGGACAACATGAGCCAGGCAGTGGCCCATCTTACGGCTTTAATGGAGAACATTCGCAAACAAAGCGAAGCAAGGGAACGAGATTCGAGAGAGAGCTCCGTGAGGTTCCGCTTATCGCCTCCCGAGGGTCATACAAGCGACCCACAGTCCAAGACCTCCCAACCTGCTCCAAAACCAATCCCTGGAGGTATGCGGAATTTATGCCGATTACAAAAGGCAAACTCTACATCTCGGAGAAGATGGGAGCCATCCCCTTAGACGACATCCAGTTTTGGCTAAGCTTTAACGCTTACCCTGATTGCTTCATTCGACTGAAGCATGAACCAATGCCAAAATAGGAGACAGAACCGAAGGAGTTCATGGTTTTCGACCACGATAAGGCACAGGGTCTCTTGTCAAGTAGCCTGAGAAAGGCGGGCTATTTGGTTTCGAAAGTGTCCGCCTTGAGCAAGAAACACCCTACCTTTCTTGCTCCTGCTTCAATAGCCTTCCCCTTTACATTGAAGGCATTTAAATCTGTTGCCAAGGCAGTGGAGGCAGGCAAACCATGCCCTGCACTAGAGGAGTGCCGGCCTCTGTTGTTAGCCTTGCCCATGCAAGAGAAGGAATGGAAGGAAGTCCACCTAACCTTCTCAGTAGGGAAACTGGATGCAGACATCGCTGGACAACAGTTTAGCAAAAATCTCCCTAAACTTTCTGACTTTCTCTTGCGCATGGAACAAGAGACGAAGGAGAGACTTGCGGCATCTTTATCCCTACAAAACTGTATAGAGATGTGTGCAGGCCAACGAAGTACCCCAGACATGCTCATGATCCTGGCCAAAATACATATGGCCACCATAGTAAAGGACCTGTATGTTTTCATGAAGGCAAGGAGAGCCAGTAGAGAGTTCGTGTTCGCTGCTGCAACAGTGAAACATGAACCCAGGAAGCTGATATCTTCTAACATCTGACCTCTTCCCGAACGAAGTAGTCAAAGAGGTAGTCGAGAAAGCCATCATGGAGAATAGGAACCTATTCCAGAAGTGGGGCATCTCTTCAAAGAGGAAGTCTTCCCCGGATGCGGGTCCCCAACCTAAAAGGAAGACGAATAAGTCTAGACTTCCCCCTCGGCCTGCTCAACAACATCTCACAGTTACTATGACCGCGGTGCCCCAAGTGGTGGCCTAAACACAGACCACCTTCCAAGTGGTGCCTCAACAGCTGGTTGCCCAGTCACCAGCATTCAACCCCAGGTTTGAGAGGCAGACCACAACCTTTCGGTTGAAAGGTAAAGGAACCAGACGGACGGGCCTCCTCTAGACATCCCTCAAGAGGTAGGGGAGGACGCGGTCGGGGAGGTAAACCCTCCAGTCAATCGAAGCAAGGAGATGCTTCTGGTAGGAGGGAGACTCCAACAATTTCAGGATCGTTGGCCCTTCGATCCTTGGGCCCACGGCCTGATCAAGATTGAACTAGGATGGAAACGGAACAAGTCTCCACCATCAATTCCTCAATTCTTCCAACACTCTACCCCCGCATTAGAAGAATATACCCTAGAGCTCTTGAGCATACAGGTGATAAGGAAAGCAAAATCCATCAAATTCCAGGGAAGCTGTTTTGTGTTCCCAAGAAGGACTCAAAAAAACTCAGAGTCATTCTGGACTTGTCGCCATTCAACAAGTTCATAAAAAACAGCAAGAGCAGGATGTTAATCCTTCAACACATAAGGACCCTGTTACAAAAAGGGGCGTTCACAGTCTCGATAGACCTGACAGATGCCTATTGGCACCTTCTAGTCAGTCGCCCCCTCTCCTCCTACCTAGGATTCAAGTTACAGAAGATAAAGTATGTTCTCAGAAACATACCCTTTGGACTAAACATAGCCCCAAGTATCTTCATGAAACTTGCAGACGCAGTCGTGCAACAACTATGCCTAGAAGGTCTTCAGGTAGCAGCGTACCTGGACGACTGGCTGGTGCGGGCAGCATCCGAAGCAGCTTTGTCTGCAAGCATCCAAAGAAGTGATCCAGTTCCCGGAACATCCGGGATGCAAGATCAACTTCAAGAAGTCTCGGTTCTCTCCAGCTCAAAGGTTTCAATGGCTGGAAATCCATTGGAACCTGAGGTCACACCGTCTCTCCATTCCCTCAGGGAAGTGGAGGGAGATCGCAGGGTCTGTCAAGAGACTACTGAAATGCCAACAGGAAAGAGTACTGGGCTCTCTCCAGTTTGCAGCAGTAACAGACCCAGTGCTAAGAGCACAGCTGAAAGATGCGTCAGGAGTCTGGAGAAGATACGCATCAAACGCTCGAAGAGATCTAAAATGACTGATACCGGCCTTACTACGATCACTTCTCAACCCGTGGTTGAAGGCCAAGAGCCTAATGAGGACCATGCCCTTGCAACTACCTCTGCCGTCATTGACCATCCACATGGATGCCTCAACGGAAGAATGGGGAGTTTACTCCCATCAAAGGAAAGTCCAAGGGACTTCGTCATCTCTGTTCAAGGCCTTTCTCATCAACATTTTGGAAGCCATGGCAGTACTCTTGGCGTGGGGATAACTCTCCCCTCGCAGATCAGACCACATCAGGCTGATCTTGGATAGCGAAGTGATAGTGTGATGTCTGAACCGACAATGCTCGAGATCGTCCCATATCAACCTTGTGATATTAGCCATCCCTTGTCTAGAGAGATGGCACCTATCAGCAGTTCACTTACAAAGGTTCCGCAATGTGACAGCGGATGCTCTATCCAGGCTCAAGCCGATAGAGTCAGAATGGTCTCCAGATGCAGACTCATTCTCCTCCATCTTGGAACAAGTCCCGGAACTGCAGATCGACCTCTTCGCTACGAGCGACATCAAGAAACTATCTCGATATGTAGCCCCATACGAGGACCCTCTAGAGGAGACAACAGACGCCATGTCCCTAGGTTGGAATGAATGGACACAGATTTTCCTGTTCCTTCCATCCAATCTCCTGCTGAAGGTCCTCAACAAGCTGAGATCCTTCCAGGGAACGGCAGCTCTAGTGGCCCCCAAGTGGCCCAAGAGCAACTGGTTCCCTCTAGTGATAGAACTGAGACTGAGGCCGGCCCTTTTACCGAACCCAGCACTATCTCAATTGGTTCAGAAGTCGACTGTCTTCGCTTCATCACAGAGAGCCCAAAACCATCTCATGATTTTCTCGCCTTAGCGGTTAAGAAAAGATTTGGGATCTCAAAAGGCAGTATACACTTCTTAGAAGAATACAAGTCTAAGTCAACTAGAAGACAATATGAATCCTCTTGGAAAAAGTGGGTTGCTTTTGTTAAAGCAAAAGGACCGAATGAAATTTCAATAGACTTCTGTCTGTCCTTCTTTATCCACCTTCATGAACAAGGTCTGGCAGCCAACACAATAACTACGTGCAAGTCAGCCCTGACTAAACCTCTTCTATACGCCTTTCCAGTGGACCTGACGAACGAAATCTTCAACAAGATCCCGAAGGCATGTGCTAGACTTAGGCCTGCAGCTCCTCCGAAGCCCATTTCATGGTCCTTGGACAAGGTCCAACATTATGCTTCATCTGTGAACAATGAACATTGTTCTTTCAAGGCTCTAACCCAGAGGGTTATTTTCCTGTTCTCTATAGCCTCAGGGGCTAGAGTTAGTGAAATAATAGCCCTATCAAGAAATGAGGGCCACATTCAGTTCACAGAAGTGGGAGAACTGAATCTCTTTCCTGATCCAACCTTTCTCACCAAGAACGAGCTACCCATTAAGAGATGGGGTCCCTGGAGAATATGCCCTCTGAAGGAAGATGTCTCTCTATGTCCAGTAGAGTGTCTAAAGGTCTATCTTTGTAGAACTTCAGACTTCAGGGGAGGATGGCTCTTCAAAGGAGAAACTTCAAGATCAAACTTATCCCTAAAACAACTGAGGGCGAAGCTCACCTACTTCATTCGCAGAGCAGATCCTGACATTACATCAGCAGGTCATGATCCAAGAAAAATTGCTTCATCACTGAACTTTTTTCAGCATATGGACTTTGAGCGTCTTCGCTCATATACTGGATGGAAGTCATCCAGAGTGTTCTACAAACACTGTCGTCTAGTGCTGCGATGAACAGTTCCTTGATTGGGACTATCAATTAGGGTGAAAAGGTGTTGACACTTCTAGTGTAATACCTTTTAAGTGAGTGTCACCATAGTGACACTAAGACTGTTCAAAATCTCAGGTGTCGAATTATACAGATAACACTTGTGCCGTGTGTACAAAGTACACAGTGTTGATAGTATACAACATTTACAGAAAATTATATTAGAAAATTTTATAAAAAAATTTCAAATTTAGAGTGGCACTCATCATTTCTTCCTTTTCAGGGAGAAAAATATTTTCTGTATACGTTGTACGTATAATTCCCGTAACACATTACACTCGTTATTTCATTTGGTCATTTATTCGAAATAAATGTCCATTAGAGTGTAATTGCGTCTTATTTCGCCCTGCAATTAGCACAATAAATATGCTAGAGTTCTCTTACTTACTTAACTAAGTAAACCTCATATGATTGTATGCTTACAAACAATGGATATAGTTGACACTTAGTCGTTCCGACAACATATACAAACCGTGAGCCTTTTGTATATCTAGTCGATACTTATGTTTGTTCATACAATATATGTAAACCTTGAGACCCCTTTTCTACTGTCTAGTATGACTCTTCCCTGCAGGGGGCAGGAAGCACTAACATTGTCCATGATTAGTGGTAATGACGGATAACGGTAACGTCATTTGTCTCAGTGGTCCAGATGACCATAAAAAAACTGTCCCAAGGTTAAGGCACCTATGAAAATCCTCATATACAGTACTTTCTAGTAATTCTCTGGACGACATGGCTTGAGCCCTAAAAATGGATTTTGGGTGAGATAGCCATGTCGTCCTAATGGACCCGCCCTGCTTTTCTATAGAAAAGGCCTTGGCAGGATCCCTCCCGAAATTACTATATCTGTAGCACCATGCTCAAGGAATGAGCGCCATCATGGATACCGCGCCATCTAGATACTTACAGTAGTACGGGAGGAAGGGTAACCTTGATAACGGTGCCCCTTCTATTTTTGCCACTCTTCCCCCTCGAAACGAAAACGCTATTCGGGGTGTAAATCGCTATGTGTCGTATCAAGATATACGTCCCTGATATTATGCGATATCCTTAAGAGAAATTTTAAGGATATTCGCGCCAGGAGTTAGAATTCTGGAGACCTAAAGGTTAATTCTCTGGGAATATCACTGAAGCCAAATATCCCTTAGAAAGCTACCTATAGGAGCCTTCCATCAGGACGACATGGCTATCTCACCCCAAAAATAGATTTCTGTTATATACAGTATATATATATATATATATATATATATATATATTTATATATTTATATATATATATATATTTATATATATATATATATATATATATATATATATATATATTTATTTATATATATATATATATATATATATATATATATATATATATATATATGTATATATATATATATATATATATATATATATATATATATATATATATATATGTATATACATATATACTGTGTATATATATATATATATATATATATATATATATATATATATATATATATATATACATACATACAGTATATATATATATTTATATATATAACCATACATACATATATATATATATATATATATATATATATATATATATATATATATATATATATATATATATATATACATACATATATATATATATATATGTCTTTAAAATTATCAAAACATCTGTCTATACTTTCCAAATCAGTTGAATGATGTAATCAATCAAAAAATCTGTTTTTCTCTTGCTAAAAGACACAATTATACAATATGAAGGTATAGAGTCTTTAGTAATAATTGTTTACTTATATTTCATTTATAATTGATTTTTTAAGGGGCCTGGCCGGTATGCCAATAAATAGGGGTAAGAAAAAAAAACACAAAATCCTGAAAAAATCCACTGAGCTTTGTGCGGCAATGGAGAATGCGTATAAAAAATATTTTGTCAAAATTCCTCTTTCTTTCATAGTGCCAGGTTAATTGGAAAAAGTAGCTCAATAAACTAAAAACATTGATCCTTACAAAAAATAAATGCAGTATTTCTTCTGTTATAGTAAATTTTGATAATTATTACATTATAAAACTAATTTTGAGCAATGGCATTGGTGTACAGTAGATTCCATGAGTCACAAGACAGGAAGTTTTATGATTATACCCTTCAGTGCTAGCACAAACCTCAGAGAGAGTACACGTTTGAGTTTGACCTCTGACATTCACGCGCTTTTACGTCTGTTTTACTTGGTTTCACCAAGAATTTCATCATGCCAAAGAGGAAAAAACAATTTCAACATCTTGCTAACATAAGGAAGAAGAAAATTTTCTCTAATATGAGATCAGAAGTGGGTAATATCGGGGATATTAGCGTAGTTAGTGAAAGCGAGATGATGCAGGAGCAATTGTCTTGCCTAAAGAAGCAAGATATTGAGCACAGGGATCTTCATTTATGATTAAATTATGATAAATAATATTGTTTTGGTTAATTAATATCTGAAAAGGAACATAAAATTCATAATAATCAAGATTTATTAATATTGTCTTTGTAAAAACACAAAGGAAAACTTTGAACGTCCGTATCTCAAAACTTTACTTACTGACCTTCAAATTCTATCTTCTCCTTTAGTTTAAAAGATATACCAAAGAGTTAAAGACAATTTCAACATCTCACAACATAAAGAATGAAAAAAAATTTGCTCTAATAGCAGTTCAGAAGTGGGTAATATCAGCGATATTAGCGGAGTTAGTGAAGGAGAGAGATGATGGAGGAGCGACCGTCTCGCCTAAAGAAGCAAGATATTGAGCACAGGGATCTTCATTTATGATTAAATTATGATAAATAACATTGTTTTGGTTTATCAATGTCCAAAAAGGAACATAAAATTCATAAGAGTCAAGATTTATTAATACTGTCTTTGCAAAAATACAAAGAAAAACTTTGAACACCCGTATCTCAAAACTATATTCATTGACCTTCAAATTCTATCTTCTCCCTTAGTTTTAAAGATATAGCATTGAAATTTGGTATACAACTTAGAATGACCTTAAAAAACAATAAAATAGATCCCTTTTTCCAATTTATATGTATATATATACACTTATATATATATATATATATATATATATATATATATATATATATATATATATATATATATATATATATATATATATATATATATATATATATATATATATATATATATAAACTTCCCTAGATTAGAACTTTACAAACTTAAAACCTTTCAAATATAAGAGCATGTGTGCAATAAATAGAAAATGTTTTGAATAAATGAGAAACAGAATACACATTAACAAATTTCTTTTAAAATGTTTGTATTATGTACAAATAGCTGTAGAAATTCTTGATATATATGCAGGTTAGCTCACTAGTTTTAGCGAGATCAGATAATAGAACAAAATGGAGACAGGTGTTTGGGTGTAAAGTGCTGGATGGCTGTGTTGATTATGTTAGATTTGAGAAGTTTTAACCTAAGAATTCACAATAGGAATGCAAACTACTTTCATATATGGAATTTGCTGTGTGTATGTGCATGAAATAGTTGTAGGAAATAAAAATGTTATACCTTTCTGTACATGGTACAGGAGAGCGATGAGAGAGCTCTTTCTAAAGAAGCTAATGTTGAACACGATGCTACTGATTTGCTTGGTTTTGTTAGCAATAGGAAATCACTTAAAAGAAAAGCGACAAGCTCTCGTTTACTTTTAGCCTGAAAAGAAATAAGAAAATAATTACAGTATGACAAAAAGCAATTACAGGTAAAATTGCAAGATTAAAATTTGTACATCAGCATGTTCATTGCAATGGAATATGACACTAGACTGCTCACTTACATGAGAATGGATTAATTTATTGATAAAATACAAATTTACATCTTAGGAATATCCTTTTCTCCTAAATCTAATGTTAGGAAATATCTAATACTGTGTTGTCTATTCAAGATCAGGCAACTGCATTTAGATTTTACCTGCAATTTTACAGCAAGGAAGTCTTTTAATATTTTCATATATGGAATAAATCAGTCATCATATTTCAGATATATGGAATAAATCAGTCATCATATTCCAGACAGTTTATTCTTTGTAATAATTCATATGAGCCTTTTATCAGTTTTACTTTCCAGATTTGAAATAGAGAATTTAAAAATATATATATTTTTAGTTGTCTTTCATACTTCCAATCTTAATTTACTTAAATTTGATCTTTCAAATTAATAGCTAAAGATTAAAAGCTTCATAAAATCAGGAACAATTCAGTTTTATAGCATTGTCTCTTATTCATTTCCATTCGTGATATATGTTTTTTTTAGTAATAGCTAGTCAAGGATATCAACTTCTGTACAGCATAGTAGATGCAGTTTTAAAGAAACTAAGGAAAACTTACATTTTGTTTCCACATTAACCTCTCATTCACATTTCTTTAATTGGAATAAATAATTAAAATTAACCTTTGTACAAACATTTTGAATTATAAGAGAAAATAAGTACATAATAATGTACCAAGAATATATCTAAAATAAAACGTAAAAAAATCTTCACTGGTAAAAATTTTGCCCTTTTTTATATTATGCCATGAAAAAAAAAATCATTCTGAAATATGAACAATAAAACCAGGACTGCCAATCACATGCATTCTTCATGAACATGAGAAAATTTGCCTTCCTGACTCCGAAAGGTTGGCATGCCTGAGAAGCCATGAAACAATGCTGGAACTTTTTAGTGGACATACGGTGACATTCAGTATTTAGTCTACTCGCTTAGCCGACATTCGGATGATGGAGCATCATAGGCAACATCAAAAAAATTCTAGAGTTGAAAGACAGGAAACTTCAGTAGCTATACGGCGAGTCATGATAGAAATGCACAGAAATAATATCCCCCTCATCAAAATTAGCCGTGGATGAAATATAAGTTGGAAAACAAACGTTTCAATGGAAATTTGAACCTCAAGAATTGGCCTAGAAAAGGACGAGCCCGATGCACTACTCAAGAGCAGGATAACAAGATCATTACTTGAGTGAATTATTGTTTTTATTCATTTATCATTTGTGATTATATTAAATAACAATATATTTTAACCAATAATCATCATGATGCAAGTGAAGTAGGCTCATACCAAAAATAAAATTTTTAGACTAATAAGTATACCTGTACACCTAGTGCTGAGAGTTTATTCTTAATGAGTGCTTGACAATTGAAACCATACATAATTAATAATGCATTTTTATCATCCTAGTTTTTTCATTTTAACTTAAAAAAAAACAAAAAAAAAACATATCCAAGTCTAACAATATATCAGAAAATTGATTCCTATTGCTATATATGGGCTGTTAAGTGTTAATTAGACATGCCTGAAAACATTAGGGAGAAAAGTTCCTAATTTGTTTTATGGGGTTAGAATTACAAACCATCCACTCTGCAAGAATACCATGTCCTTTTTTATTAAGAGTTTAATGACAGAAGCTCATAGAGAATTGGATCCAAGTCAAATGAATGACCTAAACGTTAAAGTTCATGATATCAGAACTACGCAGCTACCTATCTAAATTATTTTTTTTAAATCTTTCTTTGGATGGCAGTATCCCAATGGCATACTGTAGTTGAACAAAAGTTTTTGTTTAATTGTTTTTGAAATTTATCGGGTCCTTTGACTGGCGAGAGAGTACTACATTGGATCCCTCTCGGATTATAGCTCATTTTTGCTTTGCCTACATATACACAGAATAATCTGACCTATTCTTTACACTTTCTCCTCTTTCCTCATAACTGAAAAATTCTTCTTCACTCAAGGGGCTAACTACTATATAGTGTATACTGTAAATGTTCAGTAGCTATTTCCCACTTGGTAAGGGTTGAAGAGACTTTTTAGCTATGATGAACCATAAATTCCTCTGTCTTGGTTTAGAGTTCTCTTGCTTGAGGGTACACTCTGGCACACTATTCGGTTCCTTGTTTCCTTTCCTCACAGGGGTATTTTCTCTGTTGGAGCCATTGGGCTTAGAGCATTCTGCTTTTCCAATAGGGTTGTAGCTTAGCTAGTAATAATAATAATAATAATAATAACAATAATAATAATAATAATAATAATAATAATAATAATAATAACATTAACAGGACACCACTCAAATTGGAGCCACACCAGAGTATCCCCAAGGAGGGACCAAGAAAGCTGATGATCATGTTCCCCTATACCTGAATGGTGTGTGTACTTAATCCCTGGAGAGACCGTTACCTGCTGACAGTATATCAGAAATATCTGCCATACCAAGCTCGTGGTTTAACTGACCATGTTCTGTGGAAATGTCCTCCAGATGAACTCTATCATTCCCTCCTGGAGGAGGATGGGTGCCAAAGTTATAGTACCAGGTCCATGCTCTGCTTAACGAACACCAAAGGAGTTAGTCACTGAATGAGTTTTATCACTGATGGAAAGCAGCTCTCCAAGAGCAAGTACGCTCCCATTTCAAGGCAGGAGCAGGGTAGGTGCATGAAACATATTCTCTTTGCCTATGAAGTCAGGGTAGGGTCCCCAGCTGTGACTGTTTACCTGCATCCAATTCCAGGATAAAACCGTCATGTTGAGCTCATAACCATTTGACCGACCCGGAAAGTAACGGTTGAAGGATGAGACCCGATACTTCCTCAGGAAAAGGGAGAGCTGCTTCCTAATTGCCAGGGCATTTATCCTATGTCACATGAATGATGAGGGTAGGAACAATGCTCACTCTAAGGGTAAAGAGTAGGTTTGATTTCCTGGAAAGAATCAAGAGGTCATCACAAGCAGGCCAAGCTCTAACCAATCATTTACCTTGCTGTCACAGAGAAGTCATGGCATGGGTGACTGATAATGACTACCCTCCCTTGGAGGAGGAAGCTATGAGAGTATCCTCTAACACAACACTACACTCATGGTTTTGTCACAAGGAGAGCACTTGGAACACTAACGGGCACTGCACCAAACTGAGATCACCACCCGTGGAATACTGTGGGCACCAGTTTATCTGCTAACTATATAATTTTCATTATCAGGCACAAGAGTATGGGTAAAACTCAAGTCTGAATTTGATACTGAAGCAGAGAATAGTTACACTCTAAGACCAAAGTCTTGCTGACTGGAAGAGTGAGAACAACACTTCAAACAGAGATTGGGGTGACTCTTATAGTCATCTTCCACAAAGGTACATAACATGTTGGGCTTCGAAATGTTTGTATCCTCAAAGGAAGGAAATTCAATTCATCACGTTTAACTTTTAGCGGGCTTCCACTTACAAGCAAGAATGCTTGCAAAAATGTTATTTTCCTTAGTAAAATAAATTTTTGAATATACTTACCCGGTGATCATGTAGCTGCAACTCTGTTGCCCGACAGAAAAAACCTACGGTCGGGATACGCCAGCGATCGCTATACAGGTGGGGGTGTACAACAACAGCGCCATCTGTCGAGTAGGTACTCAGGTACTTCTTGTCAACAAGAACCAATTTTCTCCTCGGTCCACTGGGTCTCTATGGGGAGGAAGGGAGGGTCCTTAAATTCATGATCACCGGGTAAGTATATTCAAAAATTTATTTTACTAAGGAAAATAACATTTTTCAATATTAATCTTACCCGGTGATCATGTAGCTGATTCACACCCAGGGGGGTGGGTGGAGACCAGCATACATGTTAACATTAGAAGCTAAGTATCCCGTATTTCATTTTAGCAGTTATTCAAAATAACAAACATAAAATTAATAAGTACCTGGTAAGGAAGTCGACTTGAACCATTACTCTGCCTTTTTAAGTACGTCTTCCTTACTGAGCCTCGCGATCCTCTTAGGATGCTGAGCGACTCCTAGGTGCTGAAGTATGAAGGGCTGCAACCCATACTAAAAGACCTCATCACAACCTCTAATCTAGGCGCTTCTCAAGAAAGAATCTGACCACCCGCCAAATCAACCAGGATGCGAAAGGCTTCTTAGCCTTCCGTACAACCCAAAAACAACAATAAAAAGCATTTCAAGAGAAAGATTAAAAAAGGTTATGGGATTATGGGAATGTAGTGGTTGAACCCTCACCTACTACTGCACTCGCTGCTACGAATGGTCCCAGGGTGTAGCAGTTCTCGTAAAGAGACTGGACATCTTTAAGGTAAAATGATGCGAACACTGACTTGCTTCTCCAATAGGTTGCATCCATTACACTCTGCAGAGAACGGTTCTGTTTGAAGGCCACTGAAGTAGCGACAGCTCTAACTTCATGTGTCCTTACCTTCAGCAAAGCATGGTCTTCCTCATTCAGATGAGAATGGGCTTCTCTAATCAAAAGTCTGATGTAATAAGAAACTGCGTTCTTCGACATCGGTAAAGAAGGTTTCTTAATAGAACACCATAAAGCTTCTGATTGTCCTCGTAATGGCTTCGTACGTCTTAAATAGTACTTGAGAGCTCTTACTGGGCATAGTACTCTCTCTTGTTCGTTTCCAACCAAACTGGACAGACTTGGAATCTCGAACGATTTGGGCCAAGGACGAGAAGGGAGTTCGTTTTTAGCTAAAAAACCAAGCTGTAAGGAACATGTAGCCGTTTCAGATGTAAATCCTATGTTCCTGCTGAAGGCGTGTATCTCACTGACTCTTTTAGCTGTTGCCAAGCAAACGAGAAAAAGAGTCTTCAAAGTGAGATCTTTAAAAGAGGCTGATTGAAGCGGTTCGAACCTTGCTGACATCAGGAACCTTAAAACCACGTCTAAGTTCCAACCTGGTGTGGCTAACCGACGCTCCTTTGAGGTCTCAAAAGACTTCAGGAGGTCCTGTAGATCTTTGTTGTTGGAAAGATCTAAGCCTCTGTGGCGGAAGACTGCTGCCAACATGCTTCTGTAACCTTTGATCGTAGGAGCTGATAGGGATCTTACCCTCCTTAGGTGTAAAAGGAAGTCAGCTATCTGCGTTACAGAGGTACTGGTTGAGGATACTGAATTCGCCTTGCACCAGCTTCGGAAGACTTCCCATTTTGACTGGTAGACCTTGAGAGTGGATGTCCTCCTTGCTCTGGCAATCGCTCTGGCTGCCTCCTTCGAAAAGCCTCTAGCTCTTGAGAGTCTTTCGATAGTCTGAAGGCAGTCAGACGAAGAGCGTGGAGGCTTGGGTGTACCTTCTTTACGTGCGGCTGACGCAGAAGGTCCACTCTTAGAGGAAGAGTCCTGGGAACGTCTACTAGCCATTGCAGTACCTCGGTGAACCATTCTCTCGCGGGCCAGAGGGGAGCAACCAACGTCAACCTTGTCCCTTCGTGAGAGGTGAACTTCTGCAGTACCTTGTTGACAATCTTGAACGGGGGGAACGCATAAAGGTCTAGATGGGACCAATCCAGAAGAAAGGCATCTACGTGAACTGCTGCTGGGTCCGGAATCGGTGAGCAATAATTTGGGAGCCTCTTGGTCATCGAGGTAGCGAACAGATCTATGGTGGGCTGACCCCACAGGGCCCATAGTCTGTTGCAAACATTCTTGTGAAGGGTCCATTCTGTAGGGATGATCTGACCCTTCCGGCTGAGGCGGTCTGCCATGACATTCATATCGCCTTGAATGAACCTCGTTACAAGCGATATCTTTCGATCTCTTGACCAGGTGAGGAGGTCCCTTGCGATCTTGAACAACGTCATCGAATGAGTCCCTCCTTGCTTGGAGATGTACGCCAAGGCTGTAGTGTTGTCGGAGTTCACCTCCACTACCTTGCCTAGAAGGAGGGACTTGAAGCTTCTCAAGGCCAGATGAACTGCCAGTAGCTCCTTGCAGTTGATGTGTAGTGCTCTTTGATCCGGATTCCAGGTGCCCGAGCATTCCCGACCGTCCAGTGTCGCACCCCAGCCCGTGTCCGATGCGTCCGAGAAGAGAAGGTGGTCGGGGGTCTGAACAGCCAGTGGTAGACCTTCCTTGAGAAGAATGCTGTCCTTCCACCAAGTCAGTGCAGACTTCATCTCTTCGGATATAGGAACTGAGACCGCTTCTAGCGTCATGTCCTTTCTCCAGTGAGCAGCTAGGTGATACTGAAGGGGTCGGAGGTGGAGTCTCCCTAACGCGATGAACTGGTCCAGCGATGAAAGTGTCCCTATTAGACTCATCCACTGTCTGACTGAACATCGGTTCCTTCTCAGCATGCTCTGGATGCATTCTTGGGCTTGACTGATTCTGGGGGCCGACGGAAAAGCCCGAAAAGCTTGACTCTGAATCTCCATACCTAGATAGACTATAGTTTGGGATGGGACGAGTTGGGACTTTTCTATATTGACCAGGAGACCCAATTCCTTGGTCAGATCCATAGTCCATTTGAGATTCTCCAGACAGCGACGACTTGACGCAGCTCTTAAAAGCCAGTCGTCCAAATAGAGGGAGGCTCTGATGTCTGCCAAATGCAGGAATTTGGCAATATTCCTCATCAGTTTGGTAAACACTAGAGGTGCCGTGCTTAGGCCAAAGCACAGGGCTTGGAACTGGTAAACCACCTTCCCAAAGACGAACCTTAGGAAAGGTTGGGAGTCTGGGTGGATGGGGACGTGAAAGTACGCGTCCTTTAGGTCTAACGAGACCATCCAGTCTTCCTTCCTGACCGATGCTAGTACCGACTTCGTCGTCTCCATGGTGAACGTCTGCTTGGTGACAAAGACATTTAGAGCACTGACGTCCAGCACCGGTCTCCACCCTCCTGTCTTCTTCGCTACTAAGAAGAGACGGTTGTAAAAGCCCGGGGATTGATGGTCCCGGACTATGACTACCGCTCCCTTTTGTAGCAAGAGAGACACCTCTTGCTGTAAAGCTAGCCTCTTGTCCTCCTCTCTGTACCTGGGAGAGAGGTCGATGGGAGTAGTTGCTAGAGGGGGCTTGCGCAAGAATGGAATCCTGTACCCCTCTCTGAGCAACTTCACAGACTGTGCGTCTGCACCCCTGTTCTCCCAGGCCTGCCAGTAGTTCTTGAGCCTGGCTCCCACTGCTGTCTGGAGAAGAAGGCAGTCAGACTCTGCCTTTTGAGGACTTGGAACCCTTCTTCTTTTTGCCACGTTGACTATCGGCACGGGTACCTCCTCTGCTGGAGGTTCTGCCACGAAAGGGCGGAATGAACCTAGACGCTGGTGTGTCCATCCTAGGTCTAGGCACGGAAGGTAAAGCTGTGACTTTACGTGCGGATGATGCCACCAAGTCATGGGTGTCTTTCTGGATCAACGAGGCAGCAATCCCTTTGATCAGCTCTTCAGGAAAGAGACACTTGGATAGCGGAGCAAACATCAGCTCTGACTTCTGACATGGTGTGATCCCCGCCGACAAGAAGGAGCACAGGTGATCTCGCTTCTTAAGAACTCCAGACACGAAAGAAGCCGCAAGCTCGCCAGACCCATCCCGAATGGCTTTGTCCATGCATGACATGATGAGCATGGCAGAGTCCTTATCCGAAGGGGAGGTCTTTCTGCTTAACGCTCCCAAACACCAGTCCAGGAAGTTGAAGATCTCAAAAGCACGAAAAACTCCCTTCAAAAGATGGTCCATGTCCGAAAAGGTCCAGCAAATCTTGGAGCGTCTCATAGCCAGTCTGCGGGGAGAGTCTACCAGACTTGAGAAGTCGCCCTGGGCAGAGGCAGGAACTCCCAAGCCGAGATCTTCTCCCGTGGCATACCAGACGCTAGATTTGGAAGCAAGCTTGGTCGGTGGAAAGATGAAGGAAGTCTTCCCAAGTTGCTTCTTGGACTGCAACCACTCTCCTAGTACCCTTAAAGCTCTCTTGGATGAGCGCGCGAGTACAAGCTTCGTAAAGGCAGGAGCTGCTGACTGCATGCCTAAAGCGAACTCAGAGGGAGGTGAGCGCGGGGTTGCAGACACAAACTGGTCCGGATACAACTCCTTAAACAGGGCAAGGACTTTCCTAAAGTCTAAGGAGGGAGGCGTAGTCTTGGGTTCCTCTATGTCGGAGTGTTGATCGTCCAAATGCGCAGCTTCGTCGTCATCAGAGATTCCTTCATCCGAATGCTGAGGAGGAAGCGGCAAAGGAGGAGAAGAAAGCTGAACGGCTGAATCCGGCAGCACGGGTGCATGCGTAGCTGCACTGGATCCAACATCATGCCGCTGCTGGTCAGTCTGAGAGCTGGCAACAACAAAAGCGGAGTGATGGTGCGTGGTGGGGACTGCCGTGGGTTGCGGAGACTGCCGCATTGCGTCAAAACACGGCAGCTTGACAGCACCTTCCCACTGCTGATGCGGTAGCTCACGCATGTCAACGGAGGGTGCCGCACGTCGGCTAACGTCAACATGCGTCTGGCAGGGTCGACTGCGCATCGGTGGTGGAGCTCTCACAGCCGGAGTGTGGGAGCAGGCAGCCGCAGTGTCTGCTGAGCGCACAACCGTGGCAGGTTGTAGGTTAACGGGTGCAGTGTCAACCTTCTCAGCACGATACTCCTGCATGAAGGAAGCTAGCTGAGTCTGCATAGACTGCAGCATAGACCACTTAGGGTCTACAGCGGTTGGTGCGGCAACAGACGGAGTGATTGCCTGCTGCGGAACCACTCTACCTCTCTTGGGAGGTGTGCAGTCTTCGGAAGACTGCGGCGAGTCCGAACTGACCCAGTGGCTACACCTGGGCCGTTGGACTCGCTCGGAAGGGACCTTGCGCTTGAGAGGTCGTGAGACCTTGGTCCAGCGTTTCTGACGAGAAACTTCTTCCACAGACGAGGAATGAATGGGCTCACTCGTCTGTTTGTGGGTGGGACGATCTCTGCAAGATACGTCCGCAACCACTGAGGGTACATCTGTACGCTGATCAAGGCCTGTCGAACCCTTTGGTCCTTCGACATTGCTTCTCCCCTGGGCTTGGGAGCTTGCAAGAGGTCCCGGACTGGGAGGACGACTGGCACGAACAGATGCACCCTCATGCGTAACACTGACACTGACACTTTTCACAGCACTTGCACTCACTACACTTCCCACTGCACTTTTCTCCTTCAACTCTTTGACATCGGCCAAGAGTTGATTGCGGTCATTCGCTAATGACTCCACTCTGTCACCAAGAGCCTGAATGGCACGCATCATGTCCGCCATCGAGGGTTGCTGAGAGCTAGTAGAAGGGTCGGGAGTCACCACTACAGGGGAAGGAATAGGTTGTGGGGCATGGGGAGAGGAAAAATCAAAAGAGCGAGACGAACTCCTCCTGATCCTATCCTTCTCTAGCCTACGTGCATTCTTAAGGAATTCATTAAAATCGAATTCCGAAAGCCCAGCGCATTCCTCACATCGATCTTCCAATTGACAGGATTTACCCCTACAATTGGAACAAACGGTGTGAGGATCTATAGAGGCCTTCGGAAGACGCCTAGAACAGTCCCTAGCGCTACACTGCCTGTACTTGGGGACTTGAGTATGGTCAGACATCTTGAATTAGTCAAAGGGGGAAATCCAAAATCTATCCAAGTCGTCAACAAATAATCCAAATCTAATCAAAAAAGCTTGATAAGGTAATGATAATAACTCCTGTACAGCGAAAGCTAATATCTAGAGAGAATACATCACCAATAGCGTGAAAATCAACTCCAGAAACAACAGCGTATCAAGTAGGTCTTGCCGGTGGCACGACAGAGAGAAAATTGGTTCTTGTTGACAAGAAGTACCTGAGTACCTACTCGACAGATGGCGCTGTTGTTGTACACCCCCACCTGTATAGCGATCGCTGGCGTATCCCGACCGTAGGTTTTTTCTGTCGGGCAACAGAGTTGCAGCTACATGATCACCGGGTAAGATTAATATTGAAAAATATATCATCACAAATGAAAATACGTAACATTCAATTGTCGAGACACCAGCAAAATGGTACATCCATACTCATTGCAGCCAAGGACATTTAGTTATTCTGTGTTGTGAGAGTGGGCTGGGCACTCCCCTCTCACCAACTGTCATTACCAATTACTTTGCTAACAATTCAAAGGCTGTTCCAGAGCCACTGAAGATATCCCTGTTTTAAAGGACGAAAAGTTTGTATATGCATAGGAAAAACTTGCTTATATTGTAGTTGATCAAAAAAAAATTGTGAACTGAGAAAGTTAATAGTTCAATTATTCAGATATTTTCTTTATTCCACACAAGCTGTCCCAAGAATGCTGAATAATTAGAATTCTACTGTGCTTCTAGTACTTCATAAAAGCTATACTGACAAAGTTAATTATATACAGTATAAAAGCAGTAACTTGATATTTTTATGAATAGAACTTACCTGGCAGTTATATATATATAGCTGAGTCTCTGACTGCGGCAGAATTTAATCGAAAATCGCGGCAACCGCCTTGTGGTGGTTGTGTGGTTAGATGGTTAACAACCCTTACAGGGTGGTACTTGGAATCATTCCCATTTTCTGTTCCTCAGATTATCTCTGCCGGCCGGATCGACAACATCGTTGGTCCGCCTTTCAGAGTTTTTCGGATCGCTTTCCCTTCATCGCCTTTTTGGACTTCGTTTTTGGTGAAGTACACTGTGTTGGGATTTGGCAATCGTGTTGTTTTTGTTTTTTGTCTTTTTTTTTCCTTTATTATCATGAGTGAGAAAATTCATTATCGTGTTTGTGCGAATGATATTTGCAAGGTGAGGTTGCCGAAACTTTCGGTTGACCCTCACACTATCTGTATGGGTTGCAGGGGGTTTGAATGTGCTTTAGATAATAAGTGCAAGGAATGCGAGGTTTTAAGTGATAATGATTGGTTAGCTATGCAGCGCTATGTGCGCAAACTCGAGATTGATAGAGTTAGAAGAGCTAAATCAAAGTCAAAGTCTGCTAGTGAGCCTAGCTTAGATTTATCTATTGACCCTTTGCTTGTAACCCCTTTGGAAGGTATTCCTTCCCCAAATGTAGTGACTCCTGCCCCTTCTACAGGACCTGTGCCTACGGATAACCCTGGGTATGCTAAATTAGCTGCTGAATTGGAGGCCATTAAAGCACAGTTGGAGGCCTTTAAAGGTAAGGGTGTTGGTGAAATTAGTGCTTGTGAAAGTGCTGTGGAGGTGGCGACTGATCGAATCTGTCATACCCCTAGGTCTAGACCTCTACCAAGCTCCCAGGACCAAGGGAGAAGGTACGTCGAAAGCCGAAAGGGGGTGAGAGGTGCTTATCCTCGGTCAGTCGTCGCCTCGGACAGTCCTGTTGCGAACTCCCAGGCTGCTCTTGACCGCCGTAGGAAAGGCGTGTCGGATACGTTTGTGTCTTCGCCTGATCGTTCTCCCAGACGTAATTGGCGTTACGAATCAAGACCCAAGGAAGAGAGGGTGGAACCGGGACGTGCAGTCTCGTTCTCCCTCTCCCGGTTCGAGTAGCAGAGACCCTGATCCTTCGGAAGACGATTCCGATGTTCCTGTTAAAAGGGCGAAACAGAGAGTCCTTAGCCCAGTTAATCCTGCTAGACTCCCTGCTTCTTCTGCCAGCGCTCCCAGTCAAGCCGTATGACAACTGCCGTCTTCGGCACCGCGAGAGCCAGCGGAGGTTGCTAAAGCTTTCATGGTTGTTATGCAGGAACAACTTTCATCGTTAGTTAAAGCTTTCAGCCACCCTTCTCAGTCCGTCAGACGTAAGGACGTCTCTTTGCCTGTTAAGAGATCTTCTAAGAGAGATTTTAGTATCTCTCCCAAGAAACCTCTGCGCACTTCGTCGGCCTTACGACAACGTACAACCTCTTCATCGGCACGCTGCCAGGAATTTCCTTCCCCCCCCCTCCCGCCGCCAGGACGATACTGCCTCTCGTTCTCGGCGCCGTGACGATTCCGTTTCCCTTTCGAAACGCCTGGACGTTACTGCCTCGTTTCTTAGGAAACAGGATGAATGCAGTCTGCATTTTCAAGGCGACGGCAGCCTGCATCTTCAGGACGCTTCCGTTTCTCGTCATCGTGACGATACTGCCTCTCGCCATTATGACGATACCGCTGCTCGTCATCGTGACGATACCGCTGCTCGTCATCGTGACGATACCGCCTCTCGCCGACTGGATGTTAGTGGCGCTCGGCTCCAGGATTCAAACAGCTCTCGCTGCCAGACTGCTGGCAGCCCAACTCTTCGGGATGTTATCCTTGAGCAGGACCTCGAAGATATTTCGGAAGAGGAAGAAAAACCTGCCGACTCTTCTAGCGATTACAAGGTTCTTTCTCGCTCTCTTTTGGAACTTTATGGGGAGGAATTTCAACCTTCGGCCCCTCGTTCTCCTCAGTCTCAATTTACCAGGAAGAAAGCTACTAAGTCTTCGGCCTTCATCAAAATGAAACTTTCAATTTCGGCCAGGAAAGCTCTCGCTAAAGTGGATGATTGGATGAAGGAACGGAGACAAGCTGTCAAGACCACCTTTTCTTTTCCACCGTCCCGGCTCGCTTCCAAGGCCGGTATGTGGTATGAGACAGGGGAACCTTTAGGGGTTAGGAGTGCCTTCCTCCTCCCAAGGTGACTTCTCGGCTCTTGTGGACTCGGCAAGAAGGCATGCTTTAAACTCTGCCAAGGTGATGTGGTCCATGTCGGAGCTTGATCACCTCGTCAAGGGAATTTTCAGGGTTTTCGAGGTTTTCAGCTTCCTGGACTGGTCTCTCGGGACTCTGGCCAGGAAGTCTGAACTCCTGGAGGACAAGAAGGACCTGACGAGTATCATGTCCTGCATGGACAAAGCTCTAAGGGATGGAGCTAATTAATTGGCTTCCCTTTTCTCAGCAGGGGTCTTAAAGAAGAGGGCCCTTTTGTGCTCCTTCACCTCTAGATCTGTGACTGTTGCCCAGAAGTCGGAGCTGCTTTATGCCTCTTTTTCTCGTCATCTTTTTCCTGAAGCTCTGGTCAGAGATATCTCCCTTTCTCTGGCTCAGAAGGCTACTCAGGACCTTTTGTCTCGGTCGGCTAGAAAGACCTTACCTGTTGCTCCTGCTCCTCTGAAGAAGGAGGAGAAGAAGTTTCAACAGCCCTTTCGGGGCAGGATCTCCTCGAGAGCGGATTTTAGGGGGAGAAGACAAGAGTCAGGGCCAAGGACCAGCAGGGGTGCGTTTAGGCCCCGGTCCAAAAAATGAGATGGAAGTCCTTCAGACACCAGTAGGGGCAAGACTGTCTCGTTTTTGGCAGTCTTGGGAAAGGAGAGGGGCGGACACCTGGTCCCTCTCAGTCGTCAAGGAAGGTTACAAGATCCCCTTTTTAAAGAAACCACCTCTCTCAAACTCTCCCCTGGCCTTAGTGGCTCAGTACACCGACGCGGGGAAACGAGAGGCTCTTCTGGAGCTAGTCGACCAGATGTTGGTCAAGGGAGCAATAGAGCCAGTTCAAGACCTCGCCTCACCAGGCTTTTACAATCGCCTGTTTCTGGTTCCCAAGAACTCGGGTGGATGGAGACCAGTCCTAGATGTCAGCTCTCTGAACGCCTTCGTGGAGAAAACAAAGTTCTCCATGGAGACGACTCAGTCAGTGCTGGCTGCAGTTCGTCCAGGAGACTGGATGGTTTCTCTCGACCTGCAGGACGCTTATTTTCACGTCCCCATTCATTCGTCTTCGAGGAGATATCTGAGGTTTGTGTTCCAGGGCAAGTGCTTCCAGTTCTGGGCACTTTGCTTCGGTCTCAGCACAGCTCCCCAAGTCTTCACCAGACTTATGGCGAATGTGGCAGGCTGGTTACACCAGGAGGGGATAAGGGTCTCCTTCTATCTAGACGACTGGCTGATCCGGTCACAGTCGAAAGAGAAATGTCTGGAGTACCTAATGAAAACTTATACGATCACTCAGGACCTGGGACTCATCGTCAACTGGGGGAAGTCTCAGACCGAGCCGAATCAGACTATTCTCTATTTGGGGATAGTTCTAAATTCAGTTCTTTTTCAGGCTTCTCCCTCCCAGGAGAGGCAGACCAGGTGCCTGGACAAAGTCAAAGACTTTTTGAGGAAGCAGGAATGCTCAGCGAAGGAGTGGATGAGTCTGCTGGGAACTCTATCCTCCCTGGTGTAGTTTGTCCCTTTGGGGAGACTGCACCTAAGGCCTCTGCAACACTTCCTCGCAAAGGTTTGGAACAGAAAGATCCAGGAGGACACTTTTTCTTTTCCCATTCCGACAGAGATCAAGGATCTTTTAATGTGGTGGCTGGACCCAGCTCTGTTGGGAAAAGGGATCTCCTTGTTCAAGAAGAACCCCGACCTAGTGTTATTCTCAGACGCGTCCGAGTCAGGCTGGGGAGCAACACTAGGGAACAAAGAGGTCTCAGGTATTTGGGAAGGGAGTCAGGTCAGTTGGCATATCAACAGGAAGGAATTGATGGCCATTTTGTTAGGGCTCAAGGCCTTCAAAACCTCGGTCTCGGGAAAGACTGTGGAGATCAATTCCGACAACACCACAGCTCTCGCGTACATAAGGAAGCAAGGGGGAACTCACTCCCTCTCCCTGTTCTCAACTGCGAGAGAGCTTCTCCTCTGGGCGAACGAGAACGAGACCCAGCTGTTGACAAGGTTTGTTCAAGGGCAGAGAAACATCAGGGCAGACATGCTCAGCAGGAGGGGACAGGTCCTTCCTACAGAGTGGACTCTCAACCCGCATGTCTGTCGGAGCCTCTGGAAGTTGTGGGGCAGACCAGTAATAGACCTTTTCGCCTCCGGTCTAAACAAGAGGATCCCCAGCTACTGCTCCCTAGTACCAGACGAGGAAGCTGTTGCAGTGGACGCCTTCTTGATGGATTGGACGGGGCTGGACAGGTATGCCTTTCCCCCGTTCAAGATCATCAATCTGGTTGTCAGGAAGTTCGCTCTCCTCGATTCGGGGCGAATGACCCTAGTGGCTCCATTCTGGCCTGCGAGGGAATGGTTCACCGAAGTGGTAGGGTTACTGATGGACTTTCCAAGAAGACTCCCGGCAAGTCCAGATCTTCTCAGACAACCCCACTTCGAGAGATTTCACCAAAACCCCCTCGCTCTCAATCTGACTGCCTTCAGACTGTCGAGAACCTCGTCAGATCTCGAGGCTTTTCGGCACAAGCGGCGAAAGCTATTGCCAGGGTAAGGAGGATCTCTTCACAAAGAGTCTACCAGTCAAAGTGGGAGACCTTTAGAGCTTGGTGCAGGAGGCGCAAGGTTTCCTCGTCCTCTACCTCTCTGAGCCAGATTGCAGATTTTCTTTTGTACCTCAGGCAGGATGCTAAGCTGGCTGTATCTACCATCAAAGGATACAGGAGCATGCTCTCAACCGTCTTTAGGCATAGAGGCTTAGAGTTATCTCAGAATAAGGACTTGCAGGACCTCATTAGGTCTTTTGAGACAACGAAGCAGGTGCACTTAAGGCCCCCTTCTTGGAACCTGGATGTGGTGCTTAAGTTTTTGTGCTCCAGGAAGTTTGAGCCTATCTCGCAAGCTTCTCTGCGAGATGTGACTAAGAAAACCCTCTTCCTTTTGTCTCTAGCGACTGCCAGGAGGATCAGCGAGGTCCAGGCAATCGAGAAGCTGTAGGCTTCACCCTAAATGGAGCGGTTTGTTCCTTGAGGTTCGACTTTCTCGCCAAGAATGAGAACCCTTCGAAACCCTGGCCTAGGACTTTTGAAGTCCCTAACCTCACGAATCTAGTAGGTCAGGAACAGGAAAGCCTCCTCTGCCCGGTTAGGGCTCTCAAGGCTTATTTGGCCCACACTAAGAGTGTGAGGTGTGCTTCCAACTCCTTATGGTGTTCAGTGAAGGATCCTCAAAAACCCCTGTCAAAGAACGCTTTGTCCTTTTTCCTGAGGGAAACTATTAGGGAAGCCCACCTCTTTTGTGAGGAAGAAAACTTCGCCCTGTTAAAAGTACGGGCTCACGAAGTAAGGGCCATTGCTGCTTCGCTGGCATACCGGAAAAATATGTCAGTTAAGCAGATCATGGACGCAACGTTCTGGAGGAGCAACTCTGTCTTCGCTTCTCATTACCTCAGAGAGGTAAGAGTGGACTATGATAAGTGTTATACCTTGGGCCCATACGTAGCTGCGGCTTCTGTATTAGGCAAAGGAGTTACTACCCCCACTCAACCTTAGTTTATGTACTTGTTTATGGGTTTGTGTTTTTTTTTATGGTTGTCTGAGGTCCTTGTCCTGTGGTACGGTTCTCTCAGTCCAGATAGATAGTTTATATCTATTTCTGCAAGGTTAGATGGTTAGCTTTCGTAAGGTTGCAGGTTTTTTTTTTTTTTTTATATGGGAAGGTAGTTTTCTTAAGTCTAGTCAAATTTTTGGTCCTACCCCTTTGACAGACTCGATTGAGTTGTTTGCAGTGTAGCAGGTCTACTCCTGGCTGAACACTCCTAAGGGAAAGCGACTCTAGAGGCAGTTACCTTTGAAGTCAGCTACCTTAGCAGGTAAGGAATCAAGGTGTTTGTTCTCCTACAACTCTTTTGTTGTTTCCCCAGCTATGTTTTTTCTGTCTGTTTCCCTCCTCCAAATGTGTGAATCAGCTATATATATATAACTGCCAGGTAAGTTCTATTCATAAAAATGGAGTTTTTATGATAAAACAAAGTTTTATGAATACTTACCTGGCAGTTATATATATATATTTTAAAGCCCACCCACCTCCCCTCAGGAGACAGGTCGGGCAAAGATAATCTGAGGAACAGAAAATGGGAATGATTCCAAGTACCACCCTGTAAGGGTTGTTAACCATCTAACCACACAACCACCACAAGGCGGTTGCCGCGATTTTCGATTAAATTCTGCCGCAGTCAGAGACTCAGCTATATATATATAACTGCCAGGTAAGTATTCATAAAACTGTTTTATCATAAAAACTCCATTTCACACACATGCTTGGAATTAATTTAAAATACTGTTTAACAAATACGCCACGCATACTGTACCTTATGTAAAACACCCGTATGTAGTAGTTTCCTGGGCCCTAAAGTATTTGTTAATGAATTGAACACTAAACGCTCATTTAACCCTTCGCATATAACTTGTCTCTGCATCCATTCTAGCTTATCAGTATTATCCCGTTGACTTACAGCTTCGTTTACCTAAGACAAATATAATTTTTAGTTAAAATAAGATATGATTTTTCTACTTCACAATAGTAAAAATATAGAAATGCAGCAAAAAAACATAAAGAAATTAAGATCTATAACTTGACATCTAAGGTGAATTACTCATTAAATAATTAACTAGAAAAATAGCACATAATGAATTAAAAAACATTATTCTTAAACTAAAATCTATTATTACCACACTTACCTCATAATAAAACAAATTACAAAGTGGAAGTTCTGACTTGACATCTAGATAAAATGAATAAAATCTTTCCCCTTTTGTACCATTCTCTCTTTAAATTAGCTGCTAAAACCTTTTCATCAGCTGAAAAAAACCAAACTCCTCACAGAATTGAGTAGACTCAATAATTGAAGGTAAGTATCATCTCAAAGTGGGAAGGAGTGGTGTGTCTAAACTCAACATAACAAGAAATGGACAATAACAGAGGCTATCTAGTTTTAAATGGATTCTCCCACTGTTGCCTCATCTAAATAGATCACCAGTTTACTTTTTTTTTCCAAACCCATACCACTTCCTTACCTTCTGTCTCTTTGTTTATATATAAATTGGTG
Organism: Palaemon carinicauda; assembly: GCF_036898095.1. NCBI lineage: Eukaryota > Metazoa > Arthropoda > Malacostraca > Decapoda > Palaemonidae > Palaemon > Palaemon carinicauda. The sequence goes on along the minus strand of NC_090745.1, from coordinate 102,074,871 downwards.
TTTCCAAAATTATTCTAATCTTTGTTCCTAACCACCGCCGATGAAAATTCAAGGCAAGTTTTCTGTATAAAGATGGCATATAAGGTGGCATATAAACGGGGACCCTCCCATGCTCTTATGACAGAAGCTGCATCTACACACACAGTGACATTCACTCTCTTGTGATGGACTGTTCCCCGGTTTCAAAATAACCAACACAATTACTTCAATGTTCTCTGCCGAGACTATTGGTCCATGATGAAATAAATCTTTGAATTCATATGTCTCTTTTAAAAAAATGATCAGCAAATACAGAGTAAGATCACAGATGTGTATCAAAAACTCTTCCAAAATATAAATTCTTAACAAAGCTGAGAGTAAAGGCCAACATAAGCTTTACCATTCAAAACAAACAACGGAGATTCATCCAATAAGATGTACGAATAGCCCATTAGTTTATTTAACAAAGGGTCATTGAATTTAGACATTGGACTATACATACATACATACATATACCATGGCACTTCCCCCAATTTTGGGGGGTAGCCGACATCAACAAAGAAACAAAAACCAAAAGGGGACCTCTACTCTCTACGTTCCTCCCAGCCTAACAAGGGACTCAACCGAGTTCAGCTGGTACTGCTAGGGTGTCACAGCCCACCCTCCCACATTATCCACCACAGATGAAGCTTCATAATGCTGAATCCCCTACTGCTGCTACCTACGCGGTCATCTAAGGCATCGGAGGCAGCAGCAGGGCCTACCGGAACTGCGTCACAATCGCTCGCCATTCATTCCTATTTCTAGCATGCTCTCTTGCCTCGCTCACATCTATCCTCCTATCACCCAGAGCTTCCTTCACTCCATCCATCCACCCAAACCTTGGCCTTCCTCTAGTACTTCTCCCATCAACTCTTGCAGTCATCACCTTCTTTAGCAGACAGCCATTTTCCATTCTCTCAACATGGCCAAACCACCTCAACACATTCATATCCACTCTAGCTGCTAACTCATTTCTTACACCCGTTCTCACTCTCACCACTTCGTTCCTAACCCTATCTACTCGAGATACACCAGCCATACTCCTTAGACACTTCATCTCCAACACATTCAATTTCTGTCTCTCCATCACTTTCATTCCCCACAACTCCGATACATACATCACAGTTGGTACAATCACTTTCTCATATAGAACTCTCTTTACATTCATGCCCAACCCTCTATTTTTTACTACTCCCTTAACTGCCCCCAACACTTTGCAACCTTCATTCACTCTCTGACATACATCTGCTTCCACTCCACCATTTACTGCAACAACAGACCCCAAGTACTTGAACTGATCCACCTCCTCAAGTAACTCTCCATTCAACATGACATTCAACCTTGCACCACCTTCCCTTCTCGTACATCTCATATCCTTACTCTTACCCACATTAACTCTCAACTTCCTTCTCTCACACACTCTTCCAAATTCTGTCACTAATCGTCCAAGCTTCTCTTCTGTGTCTGCTACCAGTACAGTATCATCCGCAAACAACAACTGATTTACCTCCCATTCATGGTCATTCTCGTCTACCAGTTTTAATCCTCGTCCAAGCACTCGAGCATTCACCTCTCTCACCACTCCATCAACATACAAGTTAAACAACCACGGCGACATCACACATCCCTGTCTCAGCCCCACTCTCACCGGAAACCAATCACTCACTTCATTTCCTATCCTAACACATGCTTTACTACCTTTGTAGAAACTTTTCACTGCTTGCAACAACCTTCCACCAAATCCATATAACCTCATCACATTCCACATTGCTTCCCTATCAACTCTATCATACGCTTTCTCCAGATCCATAAACGCAACATACACCTCCTTACCTTTTGCTAAATATTTCTCGCATATCTGCCTAACTGTAAAAATCTGATTCATACAACCCCTACCTATTCTAAAACCACCCTGTATTTCTAAGATTGCATTCTCTGTTTTATCCTTGATCCTATTAATCAATACTCTACCATACACTTTTCCAACTACGCTCAACAAACTAATACCTCTTGAATTACAACACTCATGCACATCTCCCTTACCCTTATATAGTGGTACAATACATGCACAAACCCAATCTACTGGTACCATTGACAACACAAAACACATATTAAACAACATTGGATTATAAAGGAAATAAATTTCATAAAGGAAATTAGTGCCTGTATTCTTCTAACATATCATGTTACTGGTCCCATAGGATGCAACACTTGAACCCTTCTTTGTGGGTATAGACTGGCAATTTTCATTAAGGAAAAACACCAAAGGTATATCTGACTACCAATCAGCAACTTCTTTAGGCTCTGGTTCATGAGTTCCACTTGTGGAAGAGTACCATTCTTTGGAGCCTGTTCCTAGACCAGTATTAGCAATCTCTGTAAAACAGTTCATGCCTTGATTCCTTTAAAAAGTAATAATTGTAAGTTATACACATCTTGCTCCTAGTTAGATTCCAAAGCAGTACGCCTACTGGTTCTAGTAATCCCATATGATATTTAAGGATATATGAATCATTAGTGATTCCGATTACTAGAAAGAAGTTCTTGTTCTAGCATGAATCAAAATAGTAACAAAAGGACAATTGTGCTAATGCTACCAAAGACTAGGTGACAGCGTCATAAGATGCTATCAACATAAAATGATTGTCATTACTCAGCCTTCTTTGTAGAATTCTCAAAATAAATTACTAAAAAAATAAGAAAGAACTAGAGGTGTCATAGTAACAATGACCATTTAAATCTCAAGTCTTTGGCTTTTTTCCACACTAATCCTCGGCCACTACAATGGCCGTTTGTCTCTTCCCAGCATATAGTGAAAATTTTGGTGGCTAATTCAAAAGAGGGAAGGCACAAAGGTGGGGTGGAAAGAAATTTTTCCTTATTCTATCTAGAGGTCATCAAGTTGGCCCTTCCACTCAATTGCTTCTTCTATCCAAGAGGTAATATATAGGGAAATAATATAATTTATCCTAAGATTATTTTTCTATACTAACCATTACTCTTTAGATAGAACCCAGCCTGACAATCCCAGCTATTCAAAATCTATGGGTGAAAGGAGAAGCAATCCAACCTCACGCTACTTGTTTTGAAAATAATAAGGATCATATCAATAATCTGTGTGCTTTAGCCATTTGAATTTCATCAGAGAAAAGTAGATTAATAAAAAGAAGGGAAGAAATCTCTACTCTTTTTAATTTAAAGCAACTACATAAGGCTGTTATGAGTCAGATATTGGTAGTTGCTCTCAGATGCCCACCACTAAGTCAAGGTGCTAAGAATGTGGAGGGCAAGATCAATATTTTCTTTTTTTATTATATAGATTATTATACAGTACTAAAATAAAAAGGCATTATAAATAAAACTTTTGCACACTTACTTGAGCACATAACGTAGTTGCTGCTGTAAATGCCTCTTCAGTATTATGATAGTCAGGATGCCCTTCAGGAGTATATTTTAAAAGCTGGAATGTGTGAAGAATAGTTTTCAGGACATGTAAAATTAATGCAAAATTATAATGCTAAAAAAATACTCATGTTTTCCTCATAATACTTAGATTGCTTTATCAAATCAAAATTTATGGATAATTTCTTACCTCAGATATTCATTCCAAAGCAAAATAAGAAACTTTAAAATCTATACCTGTTTAAGTAATAGAGGATATTTTGTTATTCTCTGCATTGGCTTTAAAAGAAAGGAGGTGAGAGTCATCCCTCTAACGGCAGGATGATCTTGACATTGCTTCAAAAGTTCAGCCCATTCTCCCTCAGCAGATGCTCTGAAAGATGAACCATACAGTATGTGTAGCATAATAAGGCAAATATATAAATTGGACAAAATCGTAACGATAAAAATTGCTAATCCCATCATTATTAGAAACATTACCTTCATATCATAATCAAAGTGGATCATAAATAAAAAAAGTCATATCAAAGTCACCAAAATGATAAAAAAAAACTTCCCTCAAACATACTTTTCGCCAAGTAAAGTAGCACCTCGAATTTGTATGCTACAGAACCTCAGATAAGGCTTCAGCTGACTGATCTGTAATTGATATTAGAAAACAATATTCAATAAGCTTAGCTACTAAGGGAGAACATAGACTTGCCTAATTCATTAAATATTCCTAGAAAAACAATTAATTACATAAAAGTACAATATGTCTGCTGTTTAATATGCAGTTTTAAAAAGAATGGCCTTCATGTATGTACAGTACACATGAAAGGAAAACAAATAAATTGTGGCACGACAAAAAACAGATTCAGTAGATTGAGTCATAAGTTTAATGCTTAAATAATTCAATAAAATACTTTATTACCATTTGAATAACATATAAAATTCCTTTACTGTTTGAATAATCTAAAGGAATAAGCTATCTTATTACTAATTCAATGATCTAATACAATACAGTCCAGTACTATGTTTAGTTTATTTTTGTTATGAGTCCAGTTATCTAAGTCTCTCAAACAGCTATAAAGGGGATAAATGGGACTTTACTGTGCATTGTCAATAATTTCAAAACCAAGTAGTATCTTATGTTTTATGAAATCCAAATTACCATAATCTGAAAAAAACTAAATGCCCTATCTCTTTTACTGGCTACCTACCACCATTAGAGTGTGAGAGTCAGCAATATGAGCATCAAGGGAGGTTCATAGAAATAAGAGGAATTTTGATTATAAAATTTTTTTATTTCTATACTCATATGATGTTCATATACTTGCCGACCCTCTTCCCCACCAACTATTGGCCTGAAATGGCTAGGGAATTATTACCTGCGAACAAAAAGTTTGGAATCTCGAAGGATAAAGTTGACTTCATTGAGGAGTACTAGTCAAGATTGACTAGGATACAATATGAATCGTCATGGAGGAAATGGGTTTCCTTTGTGAAAACAAGGAAACCGACAGAGATATCGATAGATTTCTGTCTTGCATTTTTCATATACCTACACCAACAAGGCCTGCCCTCTCCTACAATTACCTTGTGTAAATCGGCCCTGACTAGACCACTTCTGTACGCTTTTGAGGCGGACCTCTCTAGTGAAATCTTTAATAAGATCCCAAAAGCATGCGCTAGACTCAAGCCAGCAACCCCACCAAAGCCAATCACGTGGTCTTTGGACAAAGTCTTGCACTATGCTTTGAACCTAAACAAGGAGATTGTACTCTAAAGGATTTAACACAGAAAGTCATTTTTCTGTTTGCAATACAGTAGCCTCAGGGCCTAGAGTTAGTGAAATAGTGGCCTTATCCAGAAACGAAGGCCATATTCAGTTCCTAGACTCAAGAGAACTGAACCTTTTTACTGATCCTGCCTTTCTTGCCAAGAATGAGCTACCCACTAAGAGGTGGGGTCCTTGGAGAATCTTCCCACTGAAGGAAGATGCCTCTCTGTGGCCAGTAGTGTGTCTTAAGGTCTATCTTCGAAGAACTTCAGACTTCAAGGGAGGACAGCTCTTCAGAGGCGAAACCTCAGGATCAAACCTATCTTCAAGACAACTGAGAGCGAAGCTCACCTACTTTATTCGCAGAATAGATCCTGACAGTACACCCCTAGGTCAAGACCCGAGGAAAGTAGCTTCTTCGTTGAACTTCTTTCAACATATGGACTTTGAAAGACTCCGCTCATACACAGGGTGGAGATCATCCACGGTCTTCTACAAACATTACACGAAGCAAGTACATGATATAAAACACTTTGTGGTGGCGGCGGGTAGTGTCCTTAAACCCGTCGTCTAGTGCTGCGATGAAAAGTGGACTGTTTTGGGACTTTAAAGTGCATCGGGTGCATGGGTATTCCTACCCTCTAGTGCAGATCACAGCGATGATCAACATACTGTTCTATATAGGTGCATATTTGACCAATATACCAGTGAACGTTTGCGTCACAGTGTTTATGCATTTCCAAACATCTAAACATGTCAGATAGATTTGGTTTCACATCTCCATTGAGTGGCATTATTCCGATAATGAATTTATATATTTTTTCTACACGAGAAAATATGGACTTTGATGTGTTGTAATGCTGGATCAGATTCATCCTTTATTGTAATTACATTTGATAATTTAGTTGCAAAATAAAATAAATAAAACGTAATTGCTTCTTATTACTGCTGCCTCAATTATAGACTAATAAAATATACTAGAGTTTTATTTAATCCCTGTATAGGGCTTATAACTTGAAATCATAATAACGATTTCTGAAAGAACAAATCTTACATTCTCATGATAAGTAAAAAAAAGGTAAGCTCCAAGGTTTTCCCCTTTTTGTTCCTACGGAAATACAAACCTTGAATCCTTATTGTTGATATCAACATTTTCCCTGCTATAGGCAGGAAGCACTAAACCAGCTCTGGGCTTAGTGGAAATGACAGATCTCTGGAATTTCACATACAGGTCTAGTAGACCAGATCATGAAATCTATTCAAGATGGAAGGCACATACACAAACCCACAGCTAATAGTAATTTCAAGACAATTCTCTACTATGCTTCCATCAGGACGACATGGCCTGAGCCCAAAAAACAGATTTTGAGCAAAGTGATAAATCTATTTTTGGGTGAGAGTGCCATGTTGTCCTGATGGACCCACCCTTTTGCTAACCCCTCCTAAAATTACTTTATTTGCAGTCACTTCTGCTTAACGACAAGAAAAGGAATGGTGTCGCGGTAGTATTAGGGAAGGAGGTCCACTAGGTACCTGGAATGGCACCCCCTTCTTTTGCCACTCTTCCCCCTTACATCAAAGAGTTAAATCTATTAGGGGTGAAGATTGCTATGTGTCGTATCTAGAATACGTCCCCTGATATTATGCGATATCTTTTATTGGATACTCGCGCCAGGAGTTAGAATTCTGGAGACCTTCGGTTTAGTTCTCTGGAAGTATCACTGCAGCAAATATCCCTTAGAGGTCTACCTAAAGGAACCCTCCCATCAGGATGACATGGCACTCTCACCCAAAAATAGATTTTTTCACTTTGCTCAAAATCCATTTTCTGGGTCGACCTGTGACGGCCGGTGAAAAGTCCTTCTATCTACCTTTTCTGATATAAATCTTCCAAATATACCAGAGAAAAATAAAAGCATGGAATGCAGAGGTTACTACCCTCGCGCGAGCACCTCGTGAGTGTCGTGTCTACATCGGGGGCGTGTGAAAACCACTATTCACAGGCTGTCTTCCAATTAGATAACTCCTTCATCAAAGGGAAGGGCCGTAACAAAGACCCCAGAAACCACACTTGCACCACGCCACCGCCACCTACACGAACACCCTCCAGGTCATCCTTCTGTTTTGTACTTGCCCGCAAAGTTAAAAATCTTTTTGCCCAGTGTTTCTTGAAGTGTTTGTCGTTAATTCAACATGACTGACGTTACTACTTCACCTTTACCAATGTTAAGTACCATAGTTTGTTTTGACAGTTTATTGCAGTACCGGGCATTTGTTCTGTTTCCAGTATTGTGGATTTTAGTTTTGGAAGCGATTGGCCTACCTCGGTATCGGCAGCCATTTTGGGTTGTGTTCGCTTCAGTAAATTTTCAAGTTATTATTGCCCTTCTGGTACTGTACTCTGTCATCTAGGTTATATCACTTACGTTTTATGACCAATTTTATTATCATTATTTATTATTAGTTTTCATTATGGTATTTATTTGCTAGCAAGTCCAATTTGGACCTACGAAGAATAGCAATTTAGTCTTTGTTATAGTTTTGTACTCGCCTCAGGAAGGTGCTCGATTTAGACTATATCTTTGTTTATTTGTTACGTTGTCGTTATTCTTCGTTCTTGGTTATTACAATTACTAAGAAAAAGCAATCAATTTTATTATTTTTCTTATCATATTATTGTGTGATGTTGGTTTTTTATTATGTAACCTTGAGAGCGAGAGCATAGAGTGCTCGTTTTTTGTTCTACAGATACGAGTTACCCCTTCTCTCGTTTTCTTTATTAGCCCGAGTAAGAAAGGTGGATTTCCCGTTTTCCGTTTTTTTACGATCACGAGTTATTCCTGCCTCCTCCTATTCTCCGAGTTGATGATATTACGTTTAATGATATACACGTTTTATTGATGTGGTTACTGTTAATATAGCTATCACTATTAATAGGTTACGTTAGTGTATGAGTCATTAATTGGGGTCGCTTTATGCCGACACCCTTAGCTCCGCCTTGAGTTATACTCCGCTTTAATGGATACTCATTGGGTGAGAACTAGTCAGATATTTGGAGTGCAACGGTCAAATCCGGCACTCAGACTCCGGCTGCGGCCTTTTGCACACGAACCTTTGTCATGATTGATCACAATTACATTATTACGGTCCCTTTTTTCATCGAATCTCCGGCTTCACTGGAGATAACACAGACATTCAGTATTGAGGAATGTTATCGTACCGATGAGGGTCACGATTTCACGATGACGGACCTTTGTCACTGGTTCTCCGGTACAAACAGAGATCAATCAGACGATCAGAACCAGAGTTAACATTTTGATCAATCAGACGATCAGAACCAGGGTATGAACCCTTTTTCATGAATAATCACACTATCGTTATTACGGTCCTTTTCATCGAATCTCCGGCTTAACCGGATATCGTACAGGCGTTCAGCATTGAGGTTAATATTAGATTTTCTCTGATGTTCACATTTTCACTATGACAGACCTTTGTCACCGGATCTCCGGTGCCAACAGAGAACACTCAGACCATGGGTGGCCAATCTTTGGTTTTAGCTGTAAAGGAAAGGATTTAACATGAATACAAAGTAAACTGTACTTACTTTAATGACACTTTGAAATTGCGTTGGTAATATTCATTAGCTATTCTTGAAAGTCCTAATGAAAATATATGAACATAATTAGCAATTTTAAAGAAAAGTCATTCAATTTACTATCTTTGGGGTACAGTGCGACACTTGTAATCATGAAATGCGCCACTGTTGGCGCATGAGCCATAGGTTGGCCACCCCAGACTCAGACGTTCAGAACCGGGGTTAACATTATTTTACCGATGAGGTGTAGCATTACATGTTATGTGGTTACTGGATATTAGTATTCTATTGATTCATCTGTTCACTGACCAGAGTCTCAAGGAACAGTAGATAGCCTCTCATGGCATGGTTGGTTTCGACCTGGCTTTTCATTAGAAGGGGCTAGCGTTCGGTTCCAAGTACTGAGTGGAAATTTATTTCTATTTGAACACGATGTTGTATGGATATTCATCCATATTTATACATAGCTAGAATTAAATATATGCATAAATATAGGCATAATTAATTTATTTCTATTTGAACACGATGTTGTATGGATATTTATCCATATTTATACTTAGTTAGAATTAAATATATGCATAAATAGAGGCATTTTTATTAGTTATACGGCTGATCCCAGCCTGTGAATAGGATCACAAACCAAAGTTTCAAGGAACACCCAGACTTATGTCCCCTTTCTTTTACAGAAGGTCCGCCTACATGATATGGTTCCCGGAGTCATGCACGTTCTGCTACGAGCTGTCCTCGCTACTCCGGACCCATGATGTAAGTTGGTTCTAATATGTTTCCTTTTGGTATCCTTTGGCGATGATTTAATTTGATCCGGATTAATGTATGCATTGCTTATTGAGGAGAACGGTCTTCTCCTTCATCACTAATCCCCTCACTTCTTTCAGGATGATGATGAATCTCTCCGGCCTGCAAGAGAGGCTCGCCGCCCTTGGGTATCAAGGTTTGGAAGGAATGCTCCATCTAGAGGTCCCTATCTCCTCGGAGTGTCCTCTCTAAGGTCGGACGTCGACCCCATGGACGGGCAGGTAGGTGGGGATGAGTTTTGAGCCTTCAGCTTTGCAATTACCTGCATCACCGACCTAGGACCCTCAAAGGATCCTGATGTTCATGTTACCTTGCATAAAACCGTGACTGCTAAAAGCAACACATTCTAGGGAAAGCCAAGGGACTATGACGGAGCTCAAAGATATGGTGGTGAGTCGGATCCGTTCAGGAACTCGGATGACTCCCCCTACAGCCCCAGGCGTATCGAAGTAACTTCCTTCGATAAAAACAATGCATAGATATTTGCCTTACATGTTCCATATATAGATGGTACCATAACTCTGGATGGCATAGACGTCCGCCCTCTGGGAGACCTAGAATTTACTCTCAGGTACTAGAATTCCCATTCAACGGATTCGTTCGATTGAAAGAGCATGCCTTGGTTAGGTTAGACAAGGTACCGAAGGTAACGGTATTATTTCCTAAAGGGTAGGCCCGATCTATCTGGACCAGGATGTTGTCGGTCTGGGGGGTACGATAATTCCAAGCTCACCCCACACAATGGGGAATACGTCATATCTACAGATGCTCTCATTGTTGACTTGCCTATTATGGATAAATGGACAGGTCTTACTATTCAAACTGACAAGAAGGTTCGGCCATACCGGCTCTTAAAGAGCCGGACCCCACCTCGGGGAGACCCTAGCCTCGATTTATCCCACTGAGACTTTGTTTCGGATATTCAGGAAGAACCAATCTCTGCCCTTCCAATTCGACCTACACGTTTGGTGGTCTGATCGGGTTAGTTGTGAGAAATACGTTCTGTCTGAGGCCTCTATCAGACAGGAATCGAGCAGGCTGATAGTTCCTCCTGATGAGGTAAAACCCTCTTCCCTCAGGAGGAGGTGAACAAGGTTCTACAAGATGATACGAGAGCACCCCCCAAAATTGCAGGAAAGGCGGGGCCTCACTGCTAGAAAGAAGGTCGAAGACCAAAAGCAAGCTTTCTTCAAGAAGAAGCAGAGAGTTGCCCTCTACAAAACGAACCGGGGTCACTGCCATCAATAGTCAGTTACCCACTCGACATCACTGTCTTCCTCTGATTCGTCGGCTATACATCCGGATCCCCCTAGGTTCACTCCCTCACAACGAGGTAGTCCCGGTACGGGAGAGACTTTACCACTTTCAAGACCATTGGACCTTCGGTCCGTGGGCTCATAGCATAATCCCTAAAGGTTTGAAGTGGAAATGGCCACAAGGTCCTCCTCCTCCACCAGTGACCCTCTCCCAGAAATCCACTCCCATCCTGAAAGAGTACACCACAGAGTTACTCAAGAAGAAAGCAATCAAACGGGACCGATCACCGAAGTTCCAAGGCCGCCTGTTCACAATTCCGAAGAAAGGCTTGTCGGCATTGAGAGTGGACCGGGACTTGTCAAAGCTAAACTCTTACATTCTCTGCGACAAGTTCCGGATGTTAACTATCTCTCAGGTACGGACCTTACTGCCCCGTGGGGCCGTCACCACCTCTGTCGATCTTACCGACGACTATTATCATGTGCCTATAGATCGAAACTTCTCTTCTTATCTGGGTTTCCGCCTAGGCAGGAAAGCCTTTGCGCTCAAGACATGCCCTTCGGCCTCAACATTGATCCCAGGATATTCACGAAACTGGGAGAGACAGTGTTAAAACAACTCAGGAATCAAGAGATGCAGATCATTGCTTATCTGGATGGTTGGCTCATTTGGGCCCGGTCGGCCATAGAAGGCAACAGAGCTAGGAAGGAAGTACTTCGATTTCTCGACAACCTGTGATTTCAGGTCTATCTCCAAAAGTCTCGCCTGCAACCATCAGGCCACTTAGATTGGTTAGACATTCAGTGGGACCTTTCGAAGCACACGGTGTCTCTCCCTTCCAAAAAGGTAAGAGGAATAGCTTCCAAGATAAAAAATTTTCTCAAACACAAACAGTTGTCCAGAAGAACCTTAGAAAGTATCATCGGTCTTCTCCAATTCACTCTAATAACAGGTCTCCTATTAAAAGCCAAACTCAAAGACATCAATCGAGTTTGGAGAAAGAGAGCTACAGTACCTTTAAGAGACAAGGTCTCGAAGATCCCCTCTGTCTTGAATATGAGACTACGCCCATGGTCCGAACCGAAAAACCTCTCCAAATCGGTTCCTCTACAATTCCCACCTCCACAAGTGACATTCCATACAGCCGCGCCTCTAAGTGGATGGGGGGATTACTCCGAACATCAGATGTTTCAGGGCTCTTGGTCACCCGCCATGAAACAGTCCCATATCAATGTTCTCGAAGCCATGGCAGTGTTCTTGACCCTGAAGAGACTATCTCCTCCGAGGTCGAGCCACATCAGAGTAGTGTCAGACAGAACAGACGTAGTACACGGCGTCAACAGGGGAGGATCCAAGTCACCCAACCTGAATCGGATCCTGGTCACTATCTTCGGCTGGCCAACAGAAAAGAACTGGTTCCTGTCAGTAACTCACCTAGCGGGAGTCCAGAATGTGAGAGCGGACTCACTAGCCAGGACGAAACCACTGGAGTCAGAATGGTCTCTAGACATAATTTCTTTCCGGTGGATACTCAGGAAGCATTAGAAGAAGGTTTACCTATATCCCCCAGTGAATCTTCTAATGAGACTTTTACACAAACTACGCCCCTTCCGGGGGGCAGTGGCTTTAGTACCACCTCACTGGCCAAGAACAGTTGGTTTCCTCTCCTCCTCGAGTTGAAACTCCGTCCCTTCCGGATCCCGTTCCCCAAACTGACTCGAGTAATCCAAACTCACTGTGTCAGATTACTCAAGGATAGCCAAAACTCTAACTTTGTGGACTACAGGAAGTTTGCAGCTCGTAGAGACGCGAACATTGAACCGGAAAACGATCTCTTCATCGAATCAGACAAAAGGGACTCGACAATTCGCCAATATGATTCGGCCGTTAACAACTAGCAGATTCCCTAAGAGTTCAGACCATACTCGTATGTCTCCGAATATAGCCATCTCTTTCTTGAGGTTCCTATTTGGCAAAGGCCTAACAGTTAGCACTTTAACCACCATCAAGTCAGCTTGGAAGAAGATCTTCCTTGTTGGGTTTAGCATTAACCTAGCTGATTCCTATTTCTTATCTATTCCAAAAACATGTGCTAGGCTTTGACCTTCGGTTCGGCCACAAAAGGACTCTGGTCTCTGAACGGTGTCCTCAAAACTTGCGCCGGACACGGACAATGAATCCTGCTCTTATATCACTCTTCTTAGGAAGACTTTATTTCTAACGGCTTTGGCCTCAGGTGATGGAATATCAGAACTAGCTCTCTCACGAACCCGGAAAACATAGATTTCCTCCCTTCAGCCGAAGTACTCCTTTCTCCAGACAATGCTTTCCTAGCTAAAAGATGAGGATCCGCAAATAGGTGCTCCCCTCGGAAGATTATTCTTCTTCCCCAGGATCTTTTCTCTGTGCCCAGTCACTACTCTCAAGGCCCTTTTAGCTAGAACTGCCACCCGCTCGTCTGGCCCCTTGGTTATCAGGGAACAAGGAGGTACTATTTCCATTCACGATATCAGGCAACAAATCCTCTACTTCTTTAAACATACTAATCCGGAATCATTTCCCCAGGCTCAGGATATACGGACAGTAGATACCTCCATCAATTACTTCCAGAACAGGGACTTTGATGATTTAAAAAAAAAAAAAAATATACGGGTTGGAAATCCCATATGGTTGTCAAACGCCCCTATCTAAAGATCTTACAGGCCCTTAAATACCCGACGATGGCAGCGGGGAGCCTTTCCCTCCCCATTAATCTCTACTTCTTTCTTTCTTCCATCTCTTCTCTTCTCCCTCCAACCCGCCACTCACACCACGTCGCCACTCTCCTGGGTAGTTCGTTAGCCCTATGATATTTGCCATGTTTAATTCCTATGGTTTAACTGTTATTGTAGTTACCATTCCTTTAATGTTTAGATATGCTTAGACATGTAAGGTTTGATGCCTCTTGCGATTCGACACTCAGTTGATTCCTTGTCGTCTTAGTTATTTATTATTTAGCCTTACGTTCCCTATGTCATTTGGCTAGTTGGTAATTGGACGTTTCTTTACATTATTATATATTATTGTCGTACATGGTGATTGTATTCTCCTCATTATGTTATTACTTTATTGGGCTTGGAAGGCATTCTCTGGTACATTTTCACCGGCCGTCACAGGTCGACCCAGAAAAGGGATTTTGACGAAGGAAAAATCTATTTCTGGGGAGAGACCTGTGACGCCCGGTGAAACCCTTCCTGGTTATTTTTGTACGGACCCACCCTTTCCTTGCCAAGCCATGTGTTCTTGCAGAAGGATGACCTGGAGGGTGTTCGTGTAGGTGGCGGTGGCGTGGTGCAAGTGTGGTTTCTGGGGTCTTTGTTACGGCCCTTCCCTTTGATGAAGGAGTTATCTAATTGGAAGACAGCCTATGAATAGTGGTTTTCACACGCCCCCGATGTAGACACGACACTCACGAGGTGCTCGCGCGAGGGTAGTAACCTCTGCATTCCATGCTTTTATTTTTCTCTGGTATATTTGGAAGATTTATATCAGAAAAGGTAGATAGAAGGACTTTTCACCAGGCGTCACAGGTCTCTCCCCAGAAATAGATTTTTCCTTCGTCAAAATCCCTTTACAGTGGTCAATCTATTCTGAAAAATTCTTTATTTTACCTTGTTTCAAGTATTGCTCTCCTGTCTGATCATTAGCTACTGAATCTCATCTTAATTTGTTGGACAAGAACTTGTAGTCTATCAAATTTATTATTCCCAATTAGATATTAATCTCTAGCACTGTCATTCAGTTACTTCTTTATGTATTTTGCATAAAATTTTTCATAACTCTGATCATGTTTTGCATTCAGATCTTCCCAGACAGTACCATCCTGCTTGTAATACTATGTATGCAGTTAATTCTAACAGCCATAACTTCTCTAATATAAGGCTCAATACTACACAGTATACTAGAAGTTTTATGCCAGCTATAAACAAGTTGTAGAATGATCTTTCTAATTAGGCACTTGAATTGGTGTAACTTCAAAAGTTCAAACTTCCAGTGAATGTTTTTATGTTGACCAGGCTGACAGAAGTCTCTAATTGAAGTACAGTAGGGTCCCGAATTAAGCGTGTTCGAATTACACGATTCCCCTTTTCCGCGATCGCTATTTTTAAAAAATAAATTTTCTGTATCTGCGAGGCTGTTCAAAGCTCACGAGTCAAGCACTACAAAATGTATCAAATCTATTGTCTTTTTAAGTATATTGGTAGCCCTAAATACGGTGATTTATAATAAATGTTACAAAACAATATTAACATTACATTTCATTAACATAATTTCATAATGAATAGCCTATTTAAGGATAAAATTCCACATCAACAATGAAATCAACTGTTAACTGTGCGAGTCCAGCTGACAAAATGTAAACAGAAATGTGGTTACGTTCTCGGCAATCTTTATCTTTCTCCAACCTTACGATAATTGTAATGGTAGTGTTAATGATGGTATATTAAAGCATTATTTTTGTTTAGTACAGTATATTTAAAAGCCTTATTTTTCCCTCTGGGCGTTCAAGGTTTTCACGAGTAGACTGGGTTCGTTTATCGGCAGTGAATAGCCTAAACTTCGGTAACGAGTTGTCAATATTTTGTCATATTTTAAACAGAATACATTTGATTTGCAAACATTGGTTTTGTAGAGTAGACGGTAAAATAAAATCTAGAGAGAGAGAGAGAGAGAGAGAGAGAGAGAGAGATTTGATGGCAGAAATCCCCCCCTCTCTCTCTCTCTCTCTCTCTCTCTCTCTCTCTCTCTCTCTCTCTCTCCTCTCTCTCTCTCTCTCTCTCTCTCTCTCTCTCTCTCTCTCCGTAAGAAATAAAACCATAGTTCACATATGGCAACTTGAGTTTAAGAATGAAATTAACATGAATATTGTTAGTTGTGGCGATCAATTCCTCGCTTCAGGGGGTACACGAAACAAAAACACGGCATTCAAGTACAACAGCTGATTCTCTCTCTCTCTCTCTCTCTCTCTCTCTCTCTCTCTCTCTCTCTCTCTCTCTCTCTCTCTCTCTCTCTCTCTCTCTCGTTATACAATACTTACAAATAGATGAAGAAACCAAAATCGGTTTTCTTGAAGTGTCAATTAAATACAAAACGAAAAAATTATACCGTGTATACATCCATTTCAATCATAGCTTAAAATACTGTAACCGATTTCGTCCGCAAACCACTATTTTTTAGGAAACACCATTCTATTCCAGAAA
Source organism: Palaemon carinicauda (assembly GCF_036898095.1). NCBI lineage: Eukaryota > Metazoa > Arthropoda > Malacostraca > Decapoda > Palaemonidae > Palaemon > Palaemon carinicauda. Next base: position 102,058,778 of record NC_090745.1, on the reverse strand, counting down.
ATTTTTACTCTTTAAATGTCAATTGCGCTATAATAAAACATGTACTTATGTTGTTAAATTTCGGGTGTGTTTTAAAAATCGAGTATTGCTAACTTACTTTTGTTTTACTTTTGGCTGTGATCACATCAGCTGATGTCTAGCTTCCGCGCGAATACAATAACAAAGAATTGTTTACACCATTTCTTAACTTATTCAAACCATCTATACAGTTAATATTACATAAACACCAATGTGTTATAACCTATCATTTTTATTGTTTAGTACTTTAAAACCATCTCTCTCTCTCTCTCTCTCTCTCTCTCACACATCGAACGTTATAGCGGTAACCTAATTGTTCGGTGACTTTGAAAATAGGCCTAGTACTTTCTTCTTTTACCTTTTTTGCATATGGATCCATAATTGAGGTGGGTATAAGTTGACTTATAACTGAAGTTAGGAAAAGTATTTTGGATATGGAAAGGACAATTATCTTTCGTAACAGTTTAGAATTATCGTAAGTTATCACTCTGTCATTAGTGGCAGTTTGCTATTGTGGATTAAACGCATAAGGAAAAAAAATTTCCAGCTTTGCTACGAATTTAGGAATTTATATGGATACGGTAAGTAAAATATTTGTAATAACATAATGTTTACTAAATGTTTGTAATATCATTAGTTATGACTTAGATCATGTGTGTTTAATGCATTCGTTTGTTTATTATGATCGAAGATGGAGCGTAAACAAATGGAAGGTTTCCGTTTCAGGCGGCATCATAAAGAAAAACATTTCATAAATGGCATTCATTTCATTTATTTGAAAGTTCTAATAAAAAAATAATTAGAACGTTGGTAATAACAAATTCAACATATAATCAATACTGATAAGATAGCTGTCGATGCAAAAACTAACAGATGAGTAAGTGCGTCTGTTTCTTCGTTATGATCAGAGATAAACGGAAACAAAACATTGGTTGTTTTTTATTGTGCTTTTTGGCGTGTTTAGGAAACGCATGATATAAAATCGCCTTTATTTTGTTAATTCTGGATTTTCAATCATTCAACAAAAGCTAGTCTATAGAGTGATGGTTTTGCTATTCACCAGTTGTCTTATACAATAGATATGACAAACATTAAAATTTGTCTTATTTTGGGTCGTGTTATAACGGGAAATATATGGTGTTTACACCTATCCTGGTTGTAATTTTAACCATTTTTCAAGTTATTAGAACTTTAAAGTATATTAAATGTTTGATTTATTTACAAGAACAATTTGATATTATAAAGAAATACAGTATAGTACAAAGAAAGTATTGGAAATGGGTAGTAAACACATTTGAATAGGCAAATTGCTGGTTGCCATGGTCGCAATGGAATTATTTCTGTTAGTTGTGTGTTTCGAAATAAGGGATTTTCCATTTATACGATGTCATTAATCGACCAAATTCTCGCATAATTCGGGACCTTACTGTATATATATGAACGATATATTCAGCTGTTGTTGATGTCCTTAAAATATTTTATATCAATTATTCATTACTTTCTCTTGTAGTTTATCTATCTCTTTATTTCATTATCTCACCAGGGTATTGTTGACTGTTGGAGCCCTTGGGCTTAAAACATCCTACTTTTCCTAATATGGTTGTAGCTTAACTAGTAATAATGATTATAATAATAATAATAATAATAATAATAATAATAATAATAATCACTTTACAAAGAATGCAAAGCTGTTTTACACATAGAATTGTAGTGCTTTAGTAGTATTTAGAGTAAAATAATATATACAAACAACAATGAAATTCTTTTATGATAATCCCTTTACAATGAATAGGAAGATGTTTTTCAAAAGAAAGGTACATGAAAGTGTGTGTTTTTCTATTATATAGTGTAAAATACATTATAGAAAATAGCAAACTGAAAATTTTATTTTACAATCAACCATAAAAAAATAAACAAGGAAATATAGGTTGTTATCAAATAAGTGTGCATGTACTGTATATCCAATGGTGACAAATCTTATATGCAGCAACTGAAGGGGATCCATTGCTTGGTAGTAAGGGATATGAAAACTTTTGAAGTTCATCACTACTTAAGCTAAACTCATAACTGTAGCAGTGTCAGAGGCTAGAATGGTAATTTATCTTCTACAATAAATTTCCCTAGCTTTCAATGGATTTTCAACTGAACCAAAAGTAAACTTTCTTTTAAGCTTTGAACTTTTAATCTTATCAGAAACCACGAGACCTTCATATTCCTCATGATGATTTTCAAATCACAAAAAGAACGAGGATCCTGATCACCCAAAGTAATTCTAATGCACAAGCTATGCAGTAATTGTTAAATCCAGAAGAAGACATCTTTAAACCATTAAAAATTAACAAAAAAATAAATCCCTGACAATCTGGAACACATTCCTAGACACCACTAAATCAACTTTTAGCCTGAAAAAGGTGATACAACACGAGCTGTATGTTACTGTTCGTAGACAATAGTTGGTCTCATTGCTTTACTAGAGACATTAGTATACTGGAGGGAAAGAAAACAGGAAATTTTTAAATTTCAAAGGGTAAAGTCAACATCCCAAGCTTCCAGAGGCACAGCAGGTTCATAGAAATAGTAAGATACTGTATCACTAAGGGGAATAGTTATTGTAATAATAGCTCAAATCAGAGAACTTCTTGAGAATCATAATCTTGAATACTAGTTTTTCTATAAATAAAATTATAAATAATGAAATCTAGCAAAAACAAACTCTAATAGAATATAATATGAATACCTACCTGTTGACATATAACATCACCAATCATTTTTATAACGCCACCACTGCTATTTTTGCACCGGACCTTTAATGCTCTGAAATTATAAATATCAATGACATATATAAAAAGAAAAATTTGGTTTATTAAAATGAAATTACAAATATTTTTTTAGTGAACACCATAAACACATTTTGTAATTGCTATGATGCAGAGAACAGTACATTTTGCAAGATTCATAAACTAAAAAATTGGCTTAATGAGAAAGTCTTCTAAGATTTTCAGTGATCAATCTATTCTTAAGAAGTGTTTTAATAGTTTCATTTTGCCTTGTTTTGAGTATCATTCTCCTATTTGGCCTTTAATTGCTGAATCTTTTATTTTAATTTGTTGGACAAAAACTTGCAGCCAACCAACACCACTCCAATAATCCCAAGAATCAGGAGGCGATCTTGAATTTCAAGAAGCTTTATACAAAAGAAATGTTTCAATGATGCTTCAAGGTCACTGAAGGGTCCAACCTCACCCTCTAAGAGTTTTGGAAAGAACATTTCCATATTGTTAACTGCCTCAAAATAATTGCTAAAGCCTGGGAAGGTGTCACCAACAGAACCCTAACTCTTCATGGAAGAAGCTATGGCCTAAATACTGTAGGTTCCTAAAGGTGATTTTGAGGGCAAGACATTTGGGTTGGAGGTGGACAAGGACACTATCAACGATCTCCTTGAGGAATACAGTAAGCAGTTGTCAACCAAGGAGCTGTTGGAATTGCGTAAGGTGCAGCAACAAGAGATTGTGGAGTAAATTTTATCTGAGAAGGAGACAGAGTGATAAGCCTCCCACTTCAAGTGAAATTAGGGAGATGTTAAAAAAGTGGAAAATCCTGCAAAATTTTGTAGAAACACATCACCCAGACAAGGTTTCAAGAGGGTGAGCACAAATCTATTCACCAATATTATGATATCTCATTTTCATGCCATTTTAAAGAAAAGGCAAAAAAAGCAATTGTTTCTACATCAGCTCTTTGTGAAAGTTGAATATAGGAGTGTATAAAAAGATAACAAAGTGTACAGCAAGTGTAACTTAAGTGATTCATTTGATGATAGTGAATCTCGTTCAAGAGAGAGAACTTCCAATATATTACTGTGAGATTTCAAGCAGTAACACTCCTCTCCTCCTCCCCCTCCTCCTCATGCCACGACTCTCTTCAAAGGAAAAGTGCAAGTTAATTATAATTTAAAAATGAGCGTATATGTATATTTATGAACATTCAGAATGCATTAAGTGAATTTCCTTTATTTCTTATTGGAAAAACAATTTTAGGATATGAGCATTTTTAGTTTGGAGTTCACTGCCGCCAAAAATTTACATCTTTCACTCACACTCTGACACATCTGCTTCCACTCCACCATTTGCAGCAACAACAGACCCCAAGTACTTAAACTGATATATTTCCTAAAGTAACTCTCCATTCAACATAACATTCAACCCAGAACCACCCTCCCTTCTCATGCATCTCATAACCTTACTCTTACCCACATTAACTCTAAATTTCCTTCTGTCATACATTCTACCAAACTCTATTACCAATCGACCCAGTTTCTCCTCCGAGTCTGCAACCAATACAGTATCATCCACAAACAACAACCGATTCACCTCCCGCTCATGATCAATCTAATCTATCAGTTTCAATCCTTGACCATGCACTCAAGCATTCACCTCTCTCACAACTCCATCAACAAACAAACTGAACAACCATGGGGACATCCCACATCCCTGTCTCCCCCCCCCACTCTCATTGGAAACCACTCACTCACTTAATTTCTTATCCTAACACATGCCTTACAGCCTATGTATAAACTCTTCATTGCTTGCAACAACCTTCCACCAATTCCATACAACCTCATCACATTCCACATTGCTTCCCTATCAACTCTACCATAAACTTTCTCCAGATCCATAAATGTAACATACACCTCCTTACCTTTAGCTAAATATTTCTCGCATATCTGCCTAAATGTAAAAATCTGATCCACACACTCCTTACCTCTTCTAAACCCACCTTGCACTTCTAAGATTGCATCCTCTGTTTCATCCACAATCCTATTAATTGGCACTCTACCAAACACTTTTTTTCCACCACACTCAACAAACTAATACCCCTTGCATTACAACTCATGCACATCTCCCCTAACTTTGTATGTTGGAACAATACATGTTGGTACCATTGACAACATAAAACATATATCAAACAATCTCACCAACCATTCAAGTACAGTGACTTCACCTTCTTTTAACACCTCAACCCTCACACCATCCATACCAGGTGCTTTTTCTGCTCTTGTTTCATCTAGTGCTCTCCATCACTTCCTCTCATGTAATCTCTCTCATTCTCATCTCCAATCACTGGCACCTCAACAACTGCATCAGCTATTATTTCTGCCACCCTATCATCCTCAACATTCATCAATCTTTCAAAATATTCAGCCCACCTTTTCCTCTCCTCTCTCCTTACAGCAATCTTCCGTTTCCATCTTTCCTTGCCTCATTTCTCAATCCACGCTTCCTTACTCTCTTCACTTCTTTCTAAAACTTCTTCTTGCAGTGGCCCCATATTCATGGATTCCATATTCAATGCCTCTACCACCAAGAAGGAGATAAATGATGTTGCCAGACACTATGTCGTGATACCTAGCTTCATGATGGCCACCGCAGTATCCAGAGGAAGAGGGAAGGGAGTGCATCAAATGAACAGTAGTATTACTTCTGCCTCGCAAAGGCAACCCAAATCAAGCAGGAGGAATTGCCTCCTCTCAAGGAGTCTTTCTTTCCAGAAACTTGTGAATTCACCATGTTCAAAGCTTTTTGGCAAAGATTGACCAAGGAAGCTCCAGACAAGGTCTACAGCTGTCAGGTGCTTGGCAAGGACGTTCGATAGCCGCCTTCCTACCCTTCGGAGAAAATAAGGCTTTTCGACTATTGACCTTCCGAATACAGCAAAAGACTTGGGGGGAAGGTTGAGCCAGAATCCCCTCCTCTGTATCTGGAGGCTTTGGTCCAGCTGAGTTATATTTGGGGTCTCTCTTGGAGACCGTTTCTGGCTGGCCCTGAGAGGTCGTTGTTTAAAATAATGACTCTTCCCACCACCCTGACTGATGGATAACTGAGACAGATGGGAACAGATGTTGTATCCTTGCCAGACTTCCCTAAGGAATGAGAGTTCTGGATCTGTTGGGGACCGTCTTCCAATTCTTTCTCTCTTTACAGTGAGAGACTGCCGCTAAGAAAGAGAGGTTACTAGAGAAACTTTTCCTGTTCCTTGGGGGGTGTTCATGACCTGGGCAGGTTGTCTGTCGATGTCATTCTTCAACTATCCCTTGGATGATAGGGAGCGAGAAGAAGTCACAAACTCACTTGGTGAGAAGCGGTAATTATCCACTAGGATGCTCTCCCTTTATGAAGCAATTTTCCTCTTTCATGCTATCAACTGTTCCTAATTTCTCTCATAATGAATAAGTGGGAGATCATGAAACACTTGCCAACATAATCCATAGCCTAACATATTAACCTTTACACCCTAGGCTAATTCTGCTAATAAAGGTTCACAGCACATTATAGAAACAATTTTTTTTTAATAAGTTCCGATTTCTCAATTTGGTTCAGTTCCTTTTAATGCAAAATCTCCACCTTCCAACAACCCAGATTCATTTCATATGCAATCGGATTCTGTGATAGAAAACGGTACACAACACAACCTCAGATCCATTAATCCCTCCTGCTTCTGGACTAAGCAAAAAGAAGCAACTTTTGTGTGCAATAATTAATAATGTTGTTTGTTATATTGCGTATTTAATGCCAGGCGCACAGATATTCAATGCTCCTAAAACATTTTCTGAACAGGCGAGCCACAGGTTGCTTCATAATACACCTGGCCTGGCCTGGCCCGGCCCAACTGACTATTAATGTAAGCTTGGCCATTGTCATTTGTAAGGAGATGAATAATGGTGTGGATATGGACAAGTTGTCAAGCACTTCCAGGGAAGATGGCAAAAATAACTTGGAGATTGGTAACAAAATTGAGGTTAAATCCCCTCATACAGTTTTACTTAAAATTTATGAATTCCAGTATCATCATAAAATCATCACTATAAAGTACTGTACTGCAGTTTAACCAAACCTGAGACAAACTTCTTTAAATTCAAAAGTAATGGCCTTTAAATTCAAAAGTAATGGCCTATAAAGGTTACATTTAATATTAAAATTTGATCAAACATAAAAAAGTAATAATTACATGCATACAAATCATGATAATTTTAATATAATTTCCTCAACTCTTGCATTCCCAAAATTTTATAATAGCTAATAGTTGAAGTTTAGAAATTTACTCAACTAACTGTGATCTCATATACTAAGCTATTTACTGTACTCTCTCAGAATTCGCTTGTAAATTGTTTACTTCTTCCTGAACACTTGCATAACTGGTATTTCATTCTTAGTTTTAATGCTACTACAATGATGGTTCTAATTCATGGTTATTCTTTTATCTATTATTAAATAATTCCTTTTAATCAATATTTCTTCAAGTGATGAAGTACAAAAATTCCTTAATAGAATTTGTTTTTCGTTGGTCTATAACATTTATAACACCTGTTCATCTCCAGATCATAGTAACTATACTAACATGTAGTTGAATGATCATTCTGTAGACCACACAGTGGTGAAGATTGTTCATAAATTACAGTTTTTTTTGGTTATCATGACAGCCAGTACATCAGTAGGTATGATTATAATGTTTTTTCAAAGATGAGCGTATATGAAAAACAGGGACATGTAAGTTGAGAGATAAAAGCATACTCATAAAAAATAACTAGTTTCTCCAAACGAATCTTGAAATACAATATGGTCTTCAAAATTTAGGTCAAACTAATAATAATCAACTATGTTTTCCAAACAATCTATGTACACTTGCAAAGTACAGTACTGTAGTTCACTTAGCTGTTCCTATACAGTATTTAGGTCAATGGGGAAATTGATAAAAGTTACTTACTTATTAAAATATGAGTTGGCCTGAATGAGTTCATTCCAGTTAACAAAAATAAGATCAATTTCCTTCTCTGTGACAACATTTGAAGCTCTAAAGGGTTTGATAAAAGCCTGAAAAATAAAAGGCAATTGCTATAAAATAATTTCAATACGCAAGTGCAGTTTAATGAATGATACACGGAACAGAATTAACAATTCCACACGATACTGTCATTTCTAAATAAGCATGAACACTAAAGCAAAAATTATACTACACTTGGTGTAGCAATGAAACACCGTTCCCAGTGAATGCATGCTTCTTATGATTCATTTATTAAAACACTTAACAGTATTTTTATTTGAAAATGACACAATTATTGTACCTCTTCTACAAGCAGTAACTCGTAGAGATATGTAGCCTCTGTATTTATAAATTCTTGAATAACATTCTGACGACTCTGCTCAACAGGAGAAGACTCTGAGATTTGCCAACTTTCTCGAATTCCACGAGCAGGAGAAACTGTAACCGGTTTTTTTCCTATCTGAAAAGCATTCAATAAAAACAAATTTTCTTATTGTTTATAAACTATGCACTGTCTTGTAAGTTAGAAAATTTTTCTGAATTTGTGTTCCTTAGAAACAAAGCCTATACTTTACATTTAAAAGATTTTGGGTAAACAAAACTGGTTGCAATAGAACATATATTCATTAGGCTACAATGATATGTAGAAACATACAACATTCCAGACTACAAAATGCCCCATGAGGTATACATTACCAATTTTCCACACTTTAGGATACATGGCAGCAATGCAGTGGCTAATAGTTGAAAACAAATGTGAGTTTTTCCTAGTTTTCGTGTTAGTAATCTTTTGTCAAAAATTCTTAGACCTGAAAATAACTTTCAGCCCCAATTTTGAATGATAATAAAATCAGAATTTTAAGTTTTATGTCTTCTGCAGCACTTCTTATCATATAAGGTTTTCTTTTTCATATGGTGTAAAATCTATAACTTTCTCTTTCTCTGGATGTTTAAATTCCTTCAATACAAGAAAATTATACCCAAGAATATCTAAAACTCCGAGAGAATGTAAACTGAAACATTTTCAATATCAATCTTAGGCACCAATATTTTTTAAAGAATTAATTTACATAATCTTAAATTCATGAAAGATCAATATAGACCAACAGTCTTTAATTTCTTATCCTATATTTAAATATTATAGTGACTACACATCTCATTTTTTTCCCACCATTAACCCTATATCGAGTCAGTTGCCTAATGTGCCTTCTATCAGACATCCTCTTCCACCAAACTTCTTTCCAGATCATCCTTCACCTTACCTCATCATACAATTATCTGCCTCCCTTTTGATCTTCCCCCCATAACAGGCTCCTCCCAAGCCCTCCCTCCTCAATATGTGCTCATATCAACTTAGTTGTGACACTCTTATCACCTTTAATTCTTACTGTGCTGGTCATTCTTCTTAGTTCATCATCTTCTAATCTTTCAAGCAGTGATATTCCCATAATCCATCTCAGCAATCTCAACCTTTGTTACCTCTTTTTGTCTTACGAGCCCACATTTCTGATCCAAACACTAATACTGGTCTTATTACTGAGATAAAAATGTTTGACTATTAGGTTGATAGGCATTTTCTTATCATATACCACTACTGGTACTTCCCTCCACTTCCCCAGTGCTTTCACCTTTTTCTTAACTTCAGCCTCACATCCTACCTCCTGACTTATAGGGGATCCCAAGTATCGAAACTGTTCCACCTGTTTTACAACTGAGCCTCTATGGTTATCCAGTGCCTACCTTCCTTACTATTCACCATAACCTCAGTCTTATCCACATTTACCCTCAAGCCACCTCTCTCCACAGGCTCCTGCCACTTTACAACCCTTCTCTGTAAGTCTTCCACGTTTTTAGCAGTTATCACCAAATCTGCATATAGTATCTACCACAACTCTTCATTTAACACATCCATGACAAACACAAATAAAATGGGCTTAATACTGACCCCTGGTGATAATTCAATACCAACTTTAAAGGTCTCTATCTCCCCGCCTGCTGTTATTACTTTTGTCCTTGTTCTTTTGTACATCATTTCAACCATTATTCTAATCAACCTCTCAGGGACTTTCTCTTCCTCAAACACCAAACCATAATTTCTCTTGAGATTCTATCATCAGCCTTCTCTGGATCTACAAAAGCATAGGAGAGCTTATGTAGCAACCTTACAATAAAGATGGCATCCATATTCCCTCTCCCCCTCATGAATCCATACTGCCGTTTCCCAATTTTATAATCTCTCTGTCTCTCATCTAGTACCCTCTCAAAAACTTTCAAACCATGCTCTGCTAGTTTAATTACCCTGTAGTTACCACACTCCAAATCACTTTTCTGCTTCAGTATACACCATTATTCTCCTACTCAGTCTTTAGGTAGTATTTCCTCTTCCCATATTACTCTTAATAAATCCATTATTCCATCACGCCCCCTGTAGCTAGTATCTAGGCCATTTCAATTTGAAACTGATGGACCTGATACTTTACCATTCATTAATTCTACTCAATGTTCTCTTCACTTTGGTATTCCGTATCTCCATCACTTTACCCTTGACCCTCTGTGTTTCTCCCAGCTCCTCTTTCAGTTTCTATATTCAATAGAAACTCTCTCTGTCTCTTAATGTCTTCATTCCTATGCAATATATTTCCATCTCTATCCTTGGTGACTCCCAGTTGCCCCAAATCCTGTCTTTGTCTTTTCCTCAAGTTTTATATCTTACAGATATACTTTTTTCTTTCCTTTGTTCCTAGCCTTTCATTCAATTGCTCTACTATTCTTCCAATACCTATGCTCATGCATGCCTGATTTTCCCATCCTTAAAGGCCTTTGCTTTTCTTTTAGACAACTCTTGCCTCCCTCTATCCCACCACTACTTTTCTGCACATCTAAATATCCTACCTTTATGTAAATAATTTAACCAAGCCACCAACTGTCTATCTTGGTACAACACTGAAAATAATAACTAAAATACTTAGATTAAACATTTTAAAGACTGATATTCTTGATTGTTCTTAAAGAACTTGTAATTAAAGCTTGCCATTCATTGTAAGTGGAAATTACTAGTCACTAGTTTAAATATTCAATTTCATCATCCTGTAATTTGCAATTTTTTTCACATCACTGGAATTTACATACTAAGATGTCACTTGGATGCATGATGACATTTGATCTATGTTGCATCATTGTAACTTAGGAAGGATACATTTTATACTATTAATGTAAACTGTGGAATTGATATCTATAAGTTGTACATAACAAGGATTGAGGAAACACTTCGGTATTGAATTGACAGCAATCATAAAAACTATGAAAATTTTGAATGTGATGGTTCACCATTTAGTATTTTACTTTAAGATTTCATTAACTATTCTATTATAACAAATTGAGTAAAGTTACTTAATGAAAACCATCTCTTCAATTAATGTTTTGGCAGAATATCTTAAACAGTAAGAGACTTATCATAACACTACATAGCACAGTCTCTGTTATAATTATTTTATAATGCAATGTGCATGACATTTAAGGACAAATTACTTGACTTCTTCAATAGTGCCAAATACGAGGCCAACCTTGCTTTTAATTCATAATTCAAAAGTTATTCATACAGTTATTCTTGAGTGCCTGGCATCTTTACTCTTTTAGTTCCATTCAGGAAAGGTGATGTGGAATTTATTTTGAAACCTTCAATAATATTTTATTTTCACTAGGTCTTTTTTATCATTACTGCACTCACACTTATGCTAGGATCAAATCATACTATAGGGAATAATGTTGTTCAATACTTCCAAAACATTCATACTATACTAGAATTCAAAGTTTCATTAAAAAAAATCTCGGTTTTTGTTTCCATATATTCAACATTCATCACATAACACTAATACAAAAGCTGCTCTATAAACTATAATTTCTTATGTATAGTTTAACTAGGCTGCTGTTCGTAATTGTGTGCATCCATACAGACAGAAATTTATTTATACAATACACACAACCCTTCTCTCTCTCACGTGTGTTTGTGTTTGTTCATAAATTCACACATGTATTTATGGCCAAAGACATACTGTACACAGATTCCACTTGCTGGCCTGATCCCATCCCTCTTCAAGATTTAACATCCACCTCATGTACTGACCCCAAAGTTTTCTAAACTAAAAACTTATTGAATCTTACTTAAAAACAATTCCTTGGGAATTTAATGATTAGGTAATCTGAAAGTCTTGAGGATTGACAAAACTTTCTCTGAGGGACTTGTTTCCCAAACCTTATATATATTTGAAAATGGACAATCACATAAGCTTAATATGTTTAGCTGTAGGAAGTTGGTATTCATTCTTGGATTGGTATATATGGATCATTGATTAAATACCTTCAATTTAAAAGAGTGACAAATTGGAAGATGGGGAAACATTAAACATTACTACAATATTGTTTTGTTAAGCAAGAAGAGTACCATAATCATTCACTGTAATGATTTCAAGAGAATAAGAAACATTGACAGAAACATGTATGTTCAATCACCTTGTATTAGCTGTAGCTTTATTTGCTCAATCAGCATCTTCATTTCCCTTAAATCTTGTGTGCAGGGATCAAACATACTTTCACATAATGTATAAACATCACAGTTAATTTATGTGTATCCTCAGCAACAAACAATTTCCCCTTCAGGTTCTGGAGATTCTTATAAATAATTCATTAGACCCATCTTCAATATAACGTTGCTCATATCATCTTAAAAGTAATAAATTTGAAGGTGCCCAAAATATGAATGGATGTACAGCATAAATTTTGTACATGAGACCCAGCACTGGGGCTGGGGTGGACTTTCATTAGCAAGGTGCAAAAAGGAAGGAGAGAACCCCACAGTTTTACTGTGAGGTAAAGTTAAGTTGGCCAACTTTAATTTGGAACTGCAAGAAATGTAAAGGACTGTCCTACCTGCTTGTCAAAGACACTTCACTTTTGACCTTTGGTTCATACTGATAGGGGTGGTTGAGGTGGGAGGTAAAACTTCAAAGGACTCTGGTTTATAAAGCTATGAAAAATACAATTTACTTTCCAAATTTGTTGTTCTTACATGTATATATAACCTTTCATCCTTTAAAATGGGGAGACTTGCTTATTGATGGCTAGGAAATCCCAGTAGAACTGTTTTTTTTCCCTCGTCCCTAGAAATGCTAGTCTCCTTGGCTCTGTATGGAAGCAAAGGAGATGACAAGAGCAACCTCTTACCAGATGAGTAGGCCGATTGTTGGTTGGTACCTGGTACTTGGTCATTTTAGAAATCTTTCTCCACAGAAGGGGAGATACAGTCTGGAATGAAATACCTGGCACTGGATGGCTGATGAAAGGTATTCATTCCACCATCATTCCCCCATAAAGGATGGATGAGGGAAGTCACACTATTCTATCTTATTTCACTTCCTCCTGTTTATTTTTTATTTTTATTGTTCATCTATGAAAGATTTATTTCAATGTTGCTATTGTTCTTAAAATATTTCATATTAATTATTCATTACTTTTCTTGCAGTATGTTTATTTCCATATTTCCTTTCCTCACGGGGCTATCTTTACCTGTTGAAGCCCTTGGGCTTATAGCATCCAGCTTTTCAATTAGGTTTGAAGTTTAGTTATTAATAAAAATAATAACTACTACTTACAAATCTGGTCTAATAAGAATGATACTTGGAAAAATACCTTACCAGCATCAATGTCAGATCAAGCCTGTAACAGTACAAAAGCTTCACCTCTAAGTAAGGGGAAAGGAAGAAGAAGCAGAAGAGCCAGTCATTTTACCCTTCCTCCAGAATTGCATCGAACACTTTACCATAGAACTAATGTGCTTGCCTGTAAGGGAGCTGGGCTGGCTACAAAACTACAGAACTGACACCACAAGTCCTAAAAGAAGAAGTGGTGATGAACTTGTGGGTATACTAACTTAGGAAAGATGAAGGTTGTTAGCATACCCTATCTCCAACACCTGGCCAATTGCAGATTCTTTGGAGTCTAAATGGGAATGAAACGTGAGTTTGCGCATTCTACATCAGGCTCATACCTCAACTCCCTCAAACGTCTAGGCGTATTCTCTATAAAGTCTCAAAATGTTAGAAAGAGACCATGTTGCGACACCTTTCTCTTGGTTTTGCCACCAGATATAAGGAAGAGACTCTGGCACTTGAGTAAGTATGTAAGGTCCTTCCAGAAGCTACAACTACAGTAATATTCCAAAACAAAAGATGGTTCACATTCCATGGTATTCCAAGGGTAGTTCTCTAAAAGTGTTGACAGATTGGGAATAATTCTGCAAGTGGCCATCTGGGAGCAACATTGGCTGATCAACTGGTGAACAGGCTGAGTGGAGGGAAGTAGATGTCCTGGAAATCCCATGGGTGTTGGAAAAGCTTTGAATGCTGCCAATGGGTCTCAGAAGGGGGAACAAAACAAAAAGGAAGCTTTCTGTTAGCTGTGTGACATATAGGACTGTTCCCAGTGATTCCTGCAGGGCCGGAAGCTCTCTGATATGGAAGGATATAAAGACCAATAGTACTGACAACTTGCCCCTGGTAACAGAGCCTGTCTGCTAATACATTCCTTTGTCAGATATGTACCTTGCTGATAGTTGGAAGACGCTGGTACACCGCCCAGATGTGCATCTGCTTTTCCAACTTGCAAAAGTGGGGAGGGAACAAGATGTATCCCCTTTGCTTCTTGATATAGGTTACTAAGTTGGTGTTGTTTCAACAACTCTACCAAGTGCTTTCTTAGATGTTATTAGAAACCTTCATTTAGAACGGTGCTTACATTTCCAGGATGTTAAATGCAGAGGTTCACTGAACACACATCTTAGGTATCAAGTAGCCCTGGTGCATACAACCCTTCTCCTTTGATGCATTGAGATCAGTTACATGTCCAAAGGTAGAGTCAGGTGGGACTCCTTAAGCGAGGTTTCTTCATGCTGCCATCAGGAATATCCGCAACTGTCTCTTATTTCACTGGAACATGATGAATCAAGGAACTTCTGTAGGATGACCAGTAATCCTTCAATCAATGAAGGGATCTTTGAAGGAGGTGCCTGTGTGGAACGAACTTATCCAACTAGGAAGGTGGATGAGAGATACTGTCAGCATTGAGCTGTGTTAAAGAACCCTATTGGTCTGCGGGAAAAGAGGGCAGGGCTCCAGACCGTAGCAAGTACCCATCCTGAAGGACACTTACTACTCAGGACTAGGTCCTGCATTTGTCAGGTTATTCAAAGGAAAACATGTATCTCCCTCCTTTGCAGCACGAGGGGGAAATCTGACATCAGCTCCATCCTCTACCTTCTTGACTCAAAAGGATTGTGCATCTACAGCATTCCTTCAAGAGGACGAAGTCATTGGCAGTGCTGAGTGGGGACTAGACAAAGTCACAGCTTTCTTTTCCCTGATCCCACAGGTATGGTAGCAACTGAAGGTTGGCCACAGACCTCTTCAAAAAGCCAGAACCTTTGAGAGAGACATTGTGATGGACTAGGGAATCCTGCCAAGCAATGCTCCTCTACACCGTTGCCTGTATGAGACTCCTTGGAAGGAGAGACAAGTTATTCTATTGTTAAAGGGATAAAGATTTACCAGCCTAATGAATCAAAATTGGAGACATGAGGCTGCCTGCAGTAGTAGCTTCCACTGAAAAGACTTGCTTTGAAAGTTGAAAATCTAAGCATCTCTCCTCTTCAAAACCCAGTTAGCCCACTGCAGTGCTGACTGGTTGGACAAGCAAGTCACTGCCTTCTTATCAAACCGTACATCTTGTACTTCTCCCAAGAATCAAGGGTCAAACCCCATTGTCCTGTTTAGTAGTTCTTGTGCCTGACCCCTGTCAAGTTAGGAGAAAGCTTGTAGGGTAGCCACTGCAGAAGATTCATGGCCACTGATTGAAGGGCCAAAAAGGACATGCTTTCTGACTTCCTCTGATGAGGAGATGACGTGACAAACACTGGCACAAGAATTTTCACTGCTTAGAATGAGTGGCAGGTTCCTGGTTGGTTGACCAGAAGTGGAAGAGAACTCAGATCCACATCTCTGATCAGTAACTCAAACTAGCAAAATCTGACCTGGCCGCTCCAGAGAAGACCTCGACCTTGAGGGGCACCAAAGTGTCGACCATTGATCGCAACAAACCTGATGAGGGGCACCAATGTCACCTCAACCAGTTCATTGCACTAAAAAGAGTGCAAGAATATCTATAAGGAACACTCAGACTCAGGGATCTCTGCTGCCCTTAGTACCTGTCCAATGCCTGGTACCTAAATGGTAAAAGACCTTAGGTACCTTGAACTTCAAGGATTAGAGGACCCTGAAGGCTACTCCGCAGATCTACTCTCTCCCAAAAAAGCTAGTGTTCTGACACAAGGACAGAACCTGTAAAGTAATCTGGGACTAAAACTGGACCAGACCAGCATTCCTCTGAGACGAGAGCATCTTGAATACTGATCAAAGCAGAGGACTGAGGGAGAACCTTGTACTCTGGCCCCTAATGATTGAGGGCGGGGGGTTTGACCTTGTCCATAGCATGGGCTGAAGGCCCTCAACCACAGTCCCATGAATGTCCAACTACGCACAAGCCTCCAGCTCATATTTTCATAGCTGCCAGGTGTACAGAGGCCTGTCCAGAAGGATGCATCTCTATCCCACTTGGCTACTGGGTAGATAGGAACTCAGGGCTATACCTCAGGGCCGCATTCCTGGCCCCTCGCATTAACCCTGGGGGTGTGGCACAAGGCCATATCCGGGTTAGGAACCCTCTAGGTATCGTCAACAAACCCCCAGGAATAAAAGTGGTGTCATCAAGATCCTAACTTGGAAGTGTTACTGGCCTTCTTAGTCTTCTTAGAAGTGTCAGAATCAGAAAGGGAGGAGTATAAAGAAGATGAGTTGGAAGAGGAAGGGGGAAAAATTACTTTCTCCTCTTATCAACTTCTCCTCTGGCTCTGAAAGCCAAGAAGTTGAGGTTTAAGTAACCATTGACAACAAAGCCCTTCCAAGGGAAGAACCACATGAGTTGCTATGCCCATAAGGTGCTCTCTTCTCAACAAGGGACACAGCAGTACCCCACTCAGAGAAGGGAGCAGTTCATCACCCAGGTAGGAAAGGTGAAGGAGAGCACCCAAACTCTTCCAACACGACAGATAGTAGGTGGATATGAGAGGCTGAGCACCTTTGTTTGTTCCTACCTGGCTACAGATAACCAGGGAGCAAGGGATATAGTCCCAGGGACAGAGACACAAGGTCATGCATGGTAAGGTACAGGTAGTATCTGCCCAAACGAGGCCAAGGTATTGACTCACCAAAGGACTGCAAAACTGGTCTTCTGGTAACGACCCGCATAGGGTGTACTCCCCTCCCCTGAGGCATTGAGATGTCATAAAGAATTCAAAAGCCCTATTCTTGAGATTATGACTGGCATTCTTGGATTACTTGTTCTAGAAGCATCAAGATTAGAATAGGAAAAGGAGGACGAGGAGGAAGAGTTGGAAGGGGAAAGGTAACAAATCTCTTCTTTTACATAGCAACTAGAAATGTCAAGGTCTAGGTGACTATCGACAGCAGCTTTCTTATCAACACAGCCCAGGCACAGCAGTACCCTGTCAGAGAAGGGAAGGAAAAGAGTTCAAGTACAGGAGGGAAGGTGAAAGATACCAAACTCATCTGACATAAGACAACAGAATGTGAAGATGGGGCTGCGCATCTCTGTTCCACCAGGGACACAGTCCCAAAGGGAGCAGGAGCCAACCAGAGTCATTCACCTACCTGAAGGAGAGATGGCATTGACAAGAGCCCTACTTGTGACTATAAATTATTATTAATAGATCTAAGCAATAATTGCTGATGAAGGTCCCCAAAAGGAAATACCCATGGTTCGCTCCAACAATAACCACAACACTGGAAGAGACTGTCATAGTGGAATTAGCAGGCACACTCACTGACACTCATAACAGACACAGGGGCTTAGGTCAGGCTAAGGGAAACAAGGAGCCACGGGCTCCAGTCACAGTCACAGGGCATGGGTGACATTCCCTGGGGTGTGACACTGATGCTAGCACAGGGGAATGGCACTGAAGCCAGTCACAGGGCATTGGCACTGGGATGTATGTACAGGCTTCCAGTCTCCGGATCTTTCTATGCTCGACAGTTTAGCACTCTACTCCCACAGGGGCGGGACCACGCAGGGATCCCTACTGAGGTCAGTGTTATTGCTAGCACTGGTATCACTGCTGAATAACAAGTGTCACCATTGATATTGGCATTGGGAACACTGGAGCTACCCATTCCATCAAGACTTTGAGGGCTTTTCTGCAAGACATAAAGAAGGCCAAGTCTTTCTCAGGCCACTCGTCAGTAACATAAATAATAGGAGCTTCCAGCAAACATTGGGAGTGCGGTGATCCTCTCATACTCGACAATTCTGAAAAAAAACTCCCCTATGTAGATTCAAATTTTCTCTTTGCTTCTGAAGCTTACTCCCAGGACCAACCAAGGATCATATAACCAGATGCTTCAGCTACAGCGGACTCGATAAGAAGTGCAAAGGGCTATACTGTACATTCTTTTCGGCAATTCATGAGCTTTCCAAAAATAAAAGCTGGGAAGACTTAGCGTTCTTGTTCATCGCAAACGTCAGCCTATGGGAGGTCCTGATCTACAATTATTAAAAGGGGATAATTGCAAACAATTATGCCCAATGGATTATCATAAATTGAAGCAATGTCCATTATACACTAGCATGAATCTGATATTACTTTTCAAACTATAAAGTACACAATAAGAAAAGGATAAAATTTTCTGGGATAGGACACAATGGTACGACTGTACTCGTTGCCCCTAGAGACAAACATGAAGTGTCTTTGACAGGCCGATAGGAGGGGCTGTTAGCCCGGGCTCAACACCGGATAATAACTACAGCACCTTCTTAACAATTTCAATGGCCATTCCACCTTTGCTGGAGACATTCCCTATTCTAAAGGTAGAAACATTTGCATACACATAGGAACAAAGGTGGGTTTAATTCTTGCAAATTATCTTTACCTTTCATGGAAATATTACTGAAACTGGCATTATCCTCACCAAAAAAATACCAATTAGGTCATTACTTCTATCCTTATCCTTGCAGAATCAAAAATTTGTTGGGTTACTTTCTTTAGTGACTATTGCCTTTCCACCATGATTCCTTTTTCTTATACTGTATTCCTAACACACTAGATAAGTCTATAATTTTCTTACAGTTTTGGTTTAACTTTGGGAAAAGACTAGAAAGGGAATTATGTTGTCTATCAAATAAAGAAAATACTGTCCAATATAAAAATTTAAATTGAATTAAATTCAACAAAATATTAAAAAAATTTGATACTCACCTTTTTACACAAACTCTTGAAAACCCATTCAAAATATTTTACAGCAAGTGAAAGACTGATTATATATTGTACACTTTACAATAACATAATAAATTTTTCAAAGAAATGTTTAGTTCTAAAAATTCATATATTATAAAACTACAAAAAATTATAAAATATAATTAGAAATGAGTAAATCAAACCAATAACAACAGGTAAGCTACCAAATATGATATGCACGTTATCTAAAATAAATATTATGAAGGTATAGAAAAGGATACCCCAATTACACTTCTTTCACTTTAATTTGGTTCTAAACAGCATAAGTACATAGAGAGGGATGTCAATAATTATCAGGTTGTTCTCTGAATACGAGTGACTAAAAAGTTCATACACAAATTTCTATGATCCAAGCACGATTACATCTTGGGCAAGATTCCACAAACCTCTAACATTTGCACAATGAATGCAATAATTATCAAATTCTAATAAATTATGCCATGTATATGTACTACTGCATACTGTAACTTTAATTGCAGTGGACACTAAATAAATTGTTAATTATCTAGAAATAGAACTACATCATGTTTTACTCTGCACATAATTTTTTTTTTCAAGCATATACAAGAAAACTTATGAACTAACATATACCATTGCAGTATTTCATTGATATATTCAAATTAATAGAATTTTAAATAAATGATTCTTAGATTCTTTGAACTATTGACCATTAAAAATCAATATTTCTTCCAAACTTTAATATTTTGTTAAATCAAAGCAGTTTTTACTTAACAAAAAAATATACTTTCTGAACTAAAGAGAAAAATGCATTTGGATGAGAACTGGCCACTCTAGATACAAGTATTTGAAACCCAATGAGACAACTGCTGTATTATTAGGTAATCATAATTTTCATCAAAAACAATAAAATGCTATGGCATGTGTGTGTATTAGTGCTGGTACACTTGATTATGCATTTAAAAGACTGGTTCAAGTTCAGATATATATTAAATTACAACCACACTCTATAACACATTAAATGCAGAACACTGAAATAAATTTCTACTTTCACAGCATTAACAAGGCACTAAGGCACATGGAACTAGCACTACCTATCTCTTCACTTTGCTGTGTTAACTCAAAATAGGCATGGCCTAACTACTCTATTATGTGAGCATATCTTACACACACAGATTTTGGTGTTAACATGGCAAATAAAGACATGAATGAAACTAAATAAATGTCATGATCAATATAGCAAAATCCAGTAAGCTAACGAAAAATAAACAAAACATAGCATTTCACAAATAGACTTTACTTACCAAGAGTAACTATGAATGCATACCATGAAGCCTTTGTCACATATCAATTTTAAAAAATATCAAAGTACTAAAAGTTTTAATAAGAGCATTTCATTAATAGCCCAGTTGCCTGCTTTCTCAATATTGTATATACCATGGGAGATTTAATCAAATACCAAAAGTTTATACCATAAATATCATAACTATATTTTGTGTTATCACCAATACTAAAATATCTAGGTGCCATATATAACTGGGTGAAAAAGTCGATCTAGCAACTGTAAAAGTCTATAAGCAAACTTTAAATATAGAATAAAACAAAATCTGACAAAAACGGGTTAGTTTGCTCTTACCTTCAGTGTCAGCAGTTTGTTACAGATACAGTGCTGTACAGTATATCCTTGCAAAGGAAAATTGCCAAATTAACAATCACAATACTTTCTAATAGGACTATTTTCAATCTCCTTGTACCAAAAGAGAAATAAATCATTCTTAAGTACTTTCCCCAGCATTAAAAACAAATGTTAATGTTTTAATTTACTTTTCTTATATTATGTTGAAGTGGTGCAGATTTTCTAATATGTAACACTTGATATTCATTAGTTTGGCTTTCGTGGGTTTGCTTTCTAGCAATTTTCAGGTATCATACTTTATAAGTTTGTTCAATAAATGAGGGACGCCAGCAATAAATTTAATCAGACAATATATGAAAACAGCAAAAGATCTTTACTTGATTAAAAAAAAATAACTTAATATTCATGGAAAGATAAAATAAAGGTTTTTAAAGTTTTCAAGTACTGAACATTATTGGAGTGTGTCATTGTTAAATTTTCAAAATTTGGGAAAGAATTGAATGAATCTAATTCATGAGGAAACAACACCAACTGAAACATCTATGTACTACATTAGATTTACTTATCTAGACAGTAAAATACTCTTAACTAAGGCAGGCAAAATTACTGTCTCAATTTCACATCTATTCAACATACAAGATCCAAGGTCTAAAGTTGAAATGGATGAAAAAATTAACTAAAAGGACATATACGTATGCTTAAATTGAAGCAAACCCTCTCAGTAAATAGCAAATTTATGCATTACAAAAGAAACTGAACCTATAAAGATAAATTTCATATAATTTCAGACTGACAAGCCTTTTACAATACAGTAATTGCAAAATTTTCATAAGGACACATGAGCTTCAAAGACTGATTAAAAGGTAAAACAGATCTAAAGTACATACAATGAGAACTAAAAACAAAGCATGCTTCCTTTTAAAGGAATCTACTCTTTCACAATCGCAGTAACTTTAATGTAGATTAAAAATTATTTTCATGCACAAAATTTTTCTAATTGTTATTGTGACAATTCTAAATTCACACCTTGAATTTTCTACAAATAACCTTCATACCAATAAAACTTACATTAGGAAAGAATGTTCTATAAACAACAATTTCAAATAAAGTTACTAAAGTATGTATCTTGTTCTCAACCAATAACAATTGAAAATTAAATTTGGCAACTGATTTTAAATTTTAAAAAAAGTACTTTCTTAAGATCATTTGCTATGGCCATGATAACAACCTCATTGGAATTTCATGTTTAAAAATATGGGTTTAAAAGGAATTAATAAAAAGGGCATTTACTTAATATAAATTGAACCTTGTAAAATATCATTTGAAAAATTATGCCTTGTTATATTGAAAATAAACGCATTAAAACTAAGCTCTATTGTGGAACAAACCCAATATGAATATGAAATAAATTCAAAACATTTTTAAACGAAGAGAGTACTGTTCAAGAACAGTTTCACTAATTTTTTATATTTTGCAAGATACAAAATTGGGACAAAACGAAAGACAAAAATGCCTCTCCATTTTACCAAAAGACCCCTTTAAAGCCTGGTACAAAGAGTACTAAAAGCTTAATTTATGGTGTTAAACATTTAATAATGATGGAAAAAAAATGTATAAAAACGTGAATTAAAAGGATTGCCAGCCATGAAAAATACCATCTAAAACAATTCACCCACTTCTTAACTGTAATCGCTTGACTGATTTTTGCTTGCGATACTAGACTTCATCAATAAAATAAGATAATTCAGTATCTCAAAGATAGCTCTGGTGTGTGTTGTGCCGAAGGATTGGATATCTATAATCAACAATTCATTATTCACAACTGCCTTAAAATCGTCACAAAATGTCAGTATCAAAGATGAAGCTGTGCTTGCCCAAGATATAGTCAATACTGTTAAAACTGAAGAAAAAAATAATTACAGTTCATATAATTTCGTGGAATGTATATAACGTAAGGAAAACTCAACAGTGGCTTTCAAGACTCAGAGCATCATGGATCATTTTCACAAAGAAGAGGCAACAAAATGGATATAATAGCATAAGTGCCATGTCCACCTCCAAGACAGTGCCCCAATCCTCATAAAACATATGATCATATACACGTCTACTCGGTGAATACACAACATGACTAATACTGTAGTATTATAAATTTCAAGCCACCACAAAGTTATTCCTTTAATTAAGAATGCCATTTAGGAGTATAAATTTAAAAAGAAAACATGCCTCTACATCCATTAATATACATCAGAGAAAGTTTGAGTCACTAATATGGTATGTTACCTTTTATATAATTTACTCTAGTCTGGTTACATTTGATATCATCAGCATAACTGATAACACTAAGGAAGCTTCTCTATTGCCTTCCTCTGCAACAAAATTCATTCATGAAAGCATGCAATCTGTGAGAGAGAGAGAGAGAGAGAGAGAGAGAGAGAGAGAGAGAGAGAGAGAGAGAGAGAGAGAGAGAGAGAGAGAGAGATTATCACCATTTATGATTATTTGACAGATTCTATCAACACTTTAAATAAAACTTTAAATTTACTCAAGTCCAAATACAAACCACTTAAGCCCTCAATATTTATGTAACATCATGGCAAAAGTTTAAAACTTCTCTGATATATCATGTTATAAGTTTTCAAAATCTTGGTATTACCTAGCTTCATATACTGTGCTAGGGAAAATGAGACTAACTATAAAAGAAGTGACTACTCTTAACTGACAACCTGGCAATCTCAACCGATTCAAAATATTCCATAACAGTCTCCAATGTATGCTTATATTTTCCTTCTATAGAATAATTCTTGGGACTTAGAATTTGCTGAACACTTTTCTACGCAATTTTATGAGTATTATCATTACTATGATATAAAACTACTTGAATTTAGAATTCTTTCAATAAGGTGATGCCTCCTGCAACTAAGTGACCCTCAAAGTTAAAACATCTACTGAAGATGAACAAATTCAAACTAGGAACAAAAATACTTTTAGCAATGAAGTTTTGAAAAAAAATAGAATACTTGCTTTCATTTCAAAATATGTTGTCAAATGACAATACAGTATTAATGTAATATTCTTTGGAATGGCAATCTTACAACCTAAAATGTACAACATATAAAGATACAGTACTCTGTACACTATACGTACTTAACATATGAGGTTTCAAGGAACTAAGCAAAAGTTCTCTGAATAGTTTTCTATATATGTATATCTATATATATATGATAGACTATCTTTGGTAAGAACACACAAATGAGGGTAATGATTATTTCACATACCATAAGAATAAAATACCACTGAAAACATTAGTCTCCACAAGACCTATATATGTACTCAAATAAACCTGAATCTTTCATGATTAAATAAACGCAAGGTTTAAATAATCATAACCCTTTTTTGTGTATTCTTAATAAAAAACTTAATTAAACAATGGCTCCTGCTACTTCCTTGGAATTTCTTGTGAATTTGGGAGTTGACTCACTTTAAGAACTCTATAATTGTATTTTGCCAATACACTGGGGCATGTATGTCTAAAAATTAACCTCAGCTACTATATACATAAATGAACATCAAATAATTGAAAAATTTCAATTTCTTTTTTTCAAATAGCGAAACTGTAGTATTCTCTATTACATAAAATCTTATCATTTGTTGGCAATTCAGAATTTACTTTTTAAGTATATATTTGTGTTCCTTATGTGAACCTTTGAACTAATCTTAAAATTAGAAACTTAATAAAAAAATCAAATTATGAGATTCTATGGAACAGATTATCAATAAAGGGCATTTATGTTTAGTCTTATATAAAATGTCCAGGAACCTGAAAACTAATTACTGTACAGTATAAGTTAACACTTCTAGATGCCCTTCAAATACAGTACATGTTTCAAGAAATAAACATAACAAAAAACTAGAAAATCACCAATCTGTGAAAACACTTGGGAGTAAAATGCTAAAAAAGTTAATGTGACATATAAATGGAGACAAGAGACTGTACGGAACAAATAGTCATTTGCAGTTTTAAATTTTGCTCATTTACTTGAAAAATTAGAAAATAAATTCCCAAATAAAAGAGACTTACTACTCTTCTTGCTAATTAAGCATCACAATATTTCTTATTTTCATTCACTCGGAGCATTACTTAACAGCAACAATATTGGCAAGTCTGGAGAGTCAGCCTACGTCTGCACATAATATCAGTTTTGTGACTTAAAACGCTCATGATAAATTCTTTATCCCCTGCAACATGGCCAATTCCTTACAAATACTATAAAAAAGCTAAAGGAAATATCGTAAGGTATCCCTAACAATCCACGTTATTGTCCATCTTTCTACAGGGCAAGAAAATTATAAGGACTAATAAGGGCAATATTTGGGCAGTACAGTATATCCAACTTTTAAAATGTAGAAGAATGAAATTTCAGATATGCAACTTCAGATCTTTAAAAAGGTTCATTTAGAATAAATGTAAACATTACATTCTGATTGACTATTAGGGATCTGTTTTGATAAACAATTCCATCTGACAACTGTACCATAAAACTTACCTAAACTTATATTAAGACTTGTCTTTAAAATTTTTATTATACTATTCAAAGAACAAAAAATTTGGTTATCTATAAAACTTGAACTTTCTAAGACAATATGCTCTACACCTCAAACTATTTTACTGAAATTCATCCAAATGCTACATATGATGCCTTTGTAAAGTAGCAACAAGTAAAAACTTTAAAAATTTAGTTCTATCATAAATAAAAATAAACTTATTAAGATTAAAAAATGTTGTTATAGGAATTATTTAAACTTTTAATTACATTAACTTTTATAATTATGACAATCTTTCCTAAATATATCAACAAATAGTAAGCTATGAACCAAGATCATAAACATTGAAAACCATATAAACAACATTCAAGTTGAAACTAAAAACAAAAAGTTTAAGAGTCAATAAATACATCCCTAATATTAATTGTCACTATTAGATAACCATGATTATCTTTTATTCATCTTGGGGAAAAATAAGATCTATATGGGTAAAGTCATATGTCAAAAAATTACGCACAGTATTAAAAAGTTTGATGTCTGGCGTACTAAACCAAATACAGGATAAATGCATAAAATAATTACAGTACACACCAGTTTCATCAACCAAAATACTAAAATAAATACAACCCCAATTTCTGTACAACCCTACCAGGGAACTTTAAAATAGAAACAACACCAACTATCAACAGTGCTATTTTCTCCAAATACATCTACATAAATTATGTACAATCGGCTTGAATATGAAGTTCATATGACTTGTACAGTACAATAAAGCTCATCCAGGCTATGGCCACAACAATAATTTTCCACTTTTAGATAACTGATAGTTTCAGAGTAAACAAACCTTACCAGCAAACGACTAAACACAAGAAGCCAATGATACACAACATACACAATATTTTCCTTAAGGTAAGCTGTGATAACTGACCAACTCACAGACTGCCAAGAATATTTCCACATAATACGTCTTTTTTTACTCTAAGGAGTTGACCGAGGACTAAAGTGGGTGTATTCATATCCCTAATAAACAGGTAATTTACATCCTTTTTAAAATGAGAATCATATGCATCAATTATGTATCAATTTTCAGGTTTATATATAGTGTTCAGTTTATAAACTTATAAATACAAGTCATTAAAATTTCATAAGTAAAATTATTAAGGATTATGTTTCTTTAAAAACTAGGATGAGATTCATTATATGAGAACTTTTAGCATGAGACTTCAAGCATATGAATGCAACCACCACTCCTCGTTACTCAAAACCTTAAGGTGCAGTTCCTGTACATAATCTCAACATACACATACTGAGTATGCTACGGTAACTATGCAAGTGCATTTTCTCACACAAATACTTTCAAGTAGAAGTTTATCATTAAGAGTTGCCATGATGAAGTAGGGGCCTGACACTATGAGGTGAGTGAGGAAGGTGTGTAGCAGAGGCTGAATAGCCACCACATAGCCAAGAAGCCAAGACCACAGGGAAGCTGCAAACACAGCTAACCACAATCCGCTATATGGCCTGCCTGACTCTCTTTCTCTCTCCTATTCCTGAAATGACCAGATTTAATGGTCATTCATAAGATCATTGAGTTCACCTAAAACATTAATCAACACTACAACAATATTTTAAACTTAACTTTAAAATATATCAATGTCTACTCTTAATAAGCTTTAAGTTGAACAAAAACATAAGCATACCATTGTACAGTATACTGTGTTCTCTAGCGTTTATAAATGTTAACTGATGTTCTATCATAAAGAATTGTAGGTAATGTTTGATCTGCTAAAGAAAAAACCAAAATGCTACACTTTCTTCAGTGAAAAGCCTAAGGAGGAAAAAAATGGCTGATCAAATTATTTAACGAAAGAAATATTATCAAACAACCCTTTTCACCTACTGGAACATAATAAATGTTATGTGAAAAGACAAGGTACACTAAAGCAACAGAACTGAAATGCAAGGATATTATGTACAAAGCCATGTGCAGGTCATCACTATAGAAATGAGTTTTTTTCTTGTATATCCTAATCTTTATAGAGTCGATTAACAAGTAATGTTTGAAACTGTCGACAGATTTTGAACACCTCTACATAGGAGAACGATGTTATTTTTCACCATTTAAGTGATTACATTTCAAAAGTTATCATGAAAAAATAATGATACATCCATTTAAGGTGCAACATTTAAGACATCCATATAATTCACAACTAAAACCAAGATGCAATCGTAATGTCACATAGGCTCAAAGAACAACCTGTTTTTTTTATGTACAAGTAAAAAAATTCCCACAGGAGGGTATCTGCATGGCCCTCTAAAATACTGAATTCTAAAATTTAAAAAATATATTCAATCCAATTACAGGAAGATTGCAAAAATTTGCCTTTCCTTTATTTCTTATGGTTCACATTATTACAGAAGCTTGCATTATGCTTATGAATCTAAAAGAAAACCTTAAGAACTGGGAAAATTACTAACTACTTAAGTGTCTCAAGAGGGGTCTAACCACTTCTAATGAAATTCAGCATCAAAACAACCAAAACCAGTTTCAAAATTGTTATATCATATTTTCATTGTATAAGAAATAAGTTTCTTCCATAATGTCATATTACAGTATTTTAAAATACTCGAATTTATCTATGACAATTAATGTCTTAAAAATGTACTATCTAGGGATAACCAAATTATTTATTTTACAAAGGCATCTGTCACAGCAATTATGTTCAAATAACTCATGGATACTCATATCTTTAGCAAAGTTTAATATGAATATTTCCTTTAGTAACACTTACATGCAAATATTAAAATCAACAAATATTTGACGACATACAAATAGTTATGAGATACACGTAAGGTAAAAACACAAATCTGATTCTAAATTATTTCTTACGTAACTTTGCACAAAAATAGCAAGTTCTATTTATGACGAACATTACAAGATTTTACATCCACCAAGAAGTGTGTTAGTTTTCTTGTCTATCTGCTCTTTGTCACACAATTTTGATGACCATCAATTTCAACAAAACTTGGTGAAAAGTTATAGGATAGATTTATCAAGATAATTAACGTTTGTGAAATATGGATCAAAGCATATTCAACAGGATGACATGAAATTTAATGAAGGAAAATTAATGAAACGTTGGTATAAATTTCCCATAATTTTGCATATATATACAGTTTATATATATATATATATATATATATATATATATATATATATATATATATATATATATATATATATACAGTATATATATATATATATATATATATATATATATATATATATATATACATAATATATATATATATATATACCACCCAAGTTGCAAAAGGGAGTGGCAAAAGGCCTATAGCCTATAGGGGGAGAGGGCACCCAAGCGGAGTGACTGGCTCAAAATCAGGTGACCACTGTGGTTGGGGGGGGGGGGGGAACTACCCTCCGAAACGCAAAGGAAAGACCCGATGAGGCGGTTGGCATATGACTTCCAGCAAAAGCACGCAGGTAGCAATAACAACAAAAAGGGATTTTGACGAAGGAAAAATCTATTTCTGGGCTCAACCTGTGTCGCTCTGTCAAATGCTTCTTAAAGCACCATTTCTAAGGTATAAATACTGCTAAATATACCAGAGAAACAAGTTGCATGGAATGCCAGGAATATACCCAGCTCGCCTCACCCTTATAGGGTGTCTGTATAAAAACCGGGGTGTGTGAAACCACTACCAGAGGTCCCTTTCCAATTAGATTTCTCCCTCCTCAAAATCCCCCGTTACTTCGAGGTGTCGTTCTCTACAGCAACTCCCCCCCCCCCCCCCCACCACCCACCAACACCACCACTACCCATTCTTCTCCTATCATTCCTTCTAAGCACCTGTGAACGTTCGGACGTGTTTTTCGTAGCTCTGTTTTTTTGTGTTTTTGATGTCAGGCGTTTTGGAGATCCGTGCTCCCAGTTCAGTATTATATTTGTCTGTTTGGGATTTCTAGGTGGTGACACACGTTCATTTAATAACCTTGTTGGTTTTTCTCTCAGCTGCTTTGTAACGCTCCCTTATGGGTGTGTATGTGGCCATTTGGTGTCGCTTCCTCGGGCTCTCTTTGTTTTGTAAGGACTTTCTATTAGTTCCTTATACTAATTATAGTCTTATTTTTGTGTTCTGGACATCTAATTCAATGTTTTGGAATGATTTTGTCTTTTACTTAGGCTATTTGGGCAGTGTTAGTTAGCGGCTACGGTCAGTAGCCTTTCATGCGAGAATTCATGTTTTTTGAGTTTTATACGAGGAATCGGAATGCGTTTTGATCAATTTTAGTCCAGCCGGACCAGATCAGTATACAATTAAATAGGCTATAACGACATAACTGAGTAAAAAAGGGGAAAGGAACACAGCGTGAAAGGAAAGTATAGTCTAACCCTCCAAAATCGGGTAGTTGTCGACCTGGACAGGAAACTATACTACTCTAAACAATAAATAGCCCTCCAAAATCGGGTAAAATATCGACCTGGTCAGGTAGTCCCTACATAAGGTGAAAACGTGTTCCGATTCTCCGTAAAATACTCAAAATGAACAAGTTAAAAGAACAAGTTAACTAAGATATAAAATAGATATATCGAAGGGGAAGCTCACAGGGTAGGCTACCGTCCGAAGCCGCGTACTGCTCGGTCGGGTAAGCTAACTAACTGAACGTCCAAATAGCCTATATAAATGTCCATAACTATGCCAAAAAACTGTACAAGATGTCTAGAAACAACTAAATGAGACCGCAATTAGTATGAGGAACTAATTGAAAGTCGCACATAACAAAGAGATCAGGAGGTAGCGACACCAAAATGGACGCCAATATACCCGTAGGGGAAGGCAACATACAAAGCGGCTGAGAATAAAATCAACAAGATTATTAATTTAACGTGTGTCGCTACCTAGAGTTATCAAAACAGACAATTATAATACTTAACTTGGGAGCAAGGATCTCCAAAATGTATGACATCTTCAAAAACACTGAAACACAAAGCTATGAAAACAACACGTCTGAATCTCACTGGTGCTAGAAAGGAATAGGGGAAGAAGCGTGGGAAGTGGTAGGGGTGGGGGGAGGATAGTCGTAGTAGAGGGCAGTAGTCGGATGTAGAACGGCACCTCGTAGTATCGGGGGATATTGAGGAAGGAGAGGACGAACTGGTGAGGTGCCTCTGGTCGTGGTCCACGCCCCAGTTACTATACCGACACTCAATTAGAGTGAGCAAGCTGGGTTTATTCCTGGCATTCCATGCAACTTTTTTCTCTGGTATATTTAGCAGTATTTATACCTTAGAAATGGTGCTATAAGGAGCATTTCACGGAGCGACACAGGTCGAGCCCAGAAATAAATAAATAGATAAATAAATAATATATATATATATATATATATTATATATATATATATATATATACTATTATATATATATATATATATATATATATATATATATATATATACTATATATATATATATATATATATATATATATATATATATATATATATATATATATAATATATATATATATATATATATATATAATATATATATATATATATATTATATATATATATACATATAATATATATATATAAAATATATATAATATATACATATATATATATATATATATATATATATAAAATATATATAATATATATACAGTATATATATATATATATATATATATATATATATATATATACATATACATATATATATATATATATATATATACATATATATATATATATATATATATAACCCTAATAAGGGTTATGGACGAACCTCTGGAGATTGTTAATGAATATTCATACTGTACTTTGGACAGACAAAATGTGTTTCCCCAAGGCATGAGACCAAAATTAAAAAAAAAATAACTATGAGATAGAGGTTTTGGTAAACAAATAGAGGTTTTGGTAAACAAAATAAGTTTATGAAAAGTAAAATGTCACTTTCTCTAAAAGGAAAATTATTTAATTGGATGGTCCGATACTACCGCTAGAGTGTTATGGGGTCCTTTGACAGGTCAGACAGTACTACTGTACATTGGATACTTCTCTCTGGTTATGGTTCTTTCCCTTTTCCTACACAGACACCAAATAGTCTGGCCTATTCTTTACAGATTCTCTTCTGTCCTCATACACCCGACAACAGTGAGATTACCAAAAAATTCTTCTCTCAAGGGGTTAACTACTGCACTGTAATTGTACAGTGGATTTACTTTCCTCTTGGTAAGGGTAGAAGAGACTCTTTAGCTATGGTAAGCAGCTCTTCCAGGAAGACACTCCAAATCAAACCATTGTTTTCTAGTCTTGGGTAGTGCCATAGCCTCTGTACCATAGTCTTCCACTGTCTTGGGTTAGAGCTCTCTTGCTTGAGGGTACACTCGGGCACACTATTCAATCTGGTTTCCCTTCCTCTTGTTTTGTTAAAGTTTCTATTGTTTATATAGGAAATATTTATTTTAATGCTGTTACAGTTCTTAAAATATTTTATTTACCATTGTTTCCTTTCCTCACTGGGCTATTTTCCCTGTTGGGGCCCCTGGGCTTATAGCATCCTGCTTTTCCAACTAGGGTTGTAGCTTATCATTTAATAATGATAATAATAAAATGTTTCCAAGGGTAAGGGTCCTTCAAATGTACAAGGACTGTGCGGTGTTCATTCTTATGACAGACTGTCCTTTATGGCATTTAGGGAACGAAGCAGAGAGACCGATTACCAGTCTCCAGTTCCCAGTTAACTATTCCTTTTGTAATAGTAGACTGTAAGAGTCTGTAAACCTTCTAGGAAGCTGTCGTGCCGCTCTATTCCAGCCAGTAGAGTTGGGAATGAGTTCTGGTACATCACGGGCGATGTCAGCAATCAAGTCTGGAATGTTATTGGTGTGCTGATCAACATCCTGACTAGCACATCCCCACTCATAAGAATTGCAGGAGGTCTGCATTCAGTGATCCTTTCTGCCTTACATTCCTCTGTCTGTTTACCTGGAAGGCCAGGTTGAGGGTGAAAAGATGGAGAGCTGTCTGAGCCTTTCCAGAGAAGGATGAGCCTGGGGGAGCAGACTGGACCTGTAAGTTGCAGGAGAATTTTTCATTGCCTTCCTAACCTCCTGATGATCCGATGACGCAATGACGCGTGAAAAGATTTATTCCCGTAAGCGATCCGAAGATACTAATTGCTGCATCATGCATTACTTATTTTTGGGGAAAATTGAGCATAAATACTCACATCACTCAAAGAAAACGAAATTCACACTACGAGTAGGGATATGGTTGAAGAACATATAGAGCCTAAGAGAAAACGGGTAATAGAAGTGCATGCATGGCAGGCCTATGCTGATTTCCGATGTGACCCATTTTTTTTCAATTTATGCTCTCATAGAAAAAATTTTCTAGGAAGGGTTGTTCATATGTAAATAATTGCAATGTAATGTACATGTCTCATACATAATTAAAAAGCCCATTCTTTGCACTTTTATATAGTTTATAAAACAATAAAAAAGCATTAACGCTTTTATACATAAAATGATATCATAAAAACACCTACAACAAAATTGCAAAACTTACTCTGGTATCTAACAGTAAATTGCTCAATATTTTTCCAACAATAGTGAACATACAGTATATTTTTTATCTATTCAATTTATTGGAAATTTAATCGGCTTTAAAATGTCTCAGATAATTCCTTATCTTTATTTGTTACGTCACAACAATGAAAAAGATTAACTGAAGAAGGTTGGAAAATCTGAAATTTTCGCTCCGAAAGAGAAGCTTTTTTTTATTCATTTACACCTCACTTACTAATACATTTATTTGAAAAAGATTGCAAGCGAATGAAAGATTAACAATTCTACACATTTTGTGCAATGTAAAGAAATCCTCACACATAATTATATTTTTCATGAATTTATAAAAAAATATTTACGATTTTTCTTTATTTTAATTTCTCGTTCAACAAGCATTTTTATTATTTTTTAGCATTCCAGATGTTATTTTTTAACATTAGTGCAAAGTTCAATCTTCAGCCAATATAATGCCACAAACCAGAAGTCTCAGTATATTATAGTTTGGACGTATCAATTTAAAGAAAAAAACACTTTGTTCACGAACGTCCTTTTTCGGCTAAGACCATATGCGCTGTACCTCACCCTGACTTTTGTAAGGGCATAAGTGCCAAATGGTTAAGGTGCACTGGAGATATCGGATAATTATCTTTGAAGAGTCTAGTCTTCAGCAGGAGGTGATCGATGAAAGATGAGCCTGTTTGCGCCTTCTTTCACTATTACCCTAAGATTTCTGCTCTCGTTGTAGGAACTGGGATGCAGCCCTTGCACCAATGCGTTCGATAAGGGACATATGTTCCCTTAACTCTTTGTCCGGAAACTGGGTTGGCAACTATTCTCTGTAATGTGGGTTTCAATTGGTTCATGAGGCAGCTGAATGGTGCTACAGGAAGGCTTTGCTATGCTGTTTGACCATATAACGTGTACTTTGTCATCCTGCAATTGCCAAGCAATAACACTTCAATGTAGCTTGGGGGCTACCCATGGAAGTAGCTTCCAAGGCAGTGGATTCATGAGTCAGGTCGTCATGTCCTTGGGCTTGAGTCTCCATCAGAGTCCCTTCCATCAGAGTGGACTCTGCTAGTTGAATCAATTAGGGAGGGTGTCCTCGAAAAGCCTAGGAATCAGGATCCCATTGATTGCTCTAGTGTAAGGAATTCCATTGGCCAGAGGAAGTCATAATTGCTATACTGAATGGGAAGCTGACGAGGACAAAGCTAATCATCCTGCAGCCAGGTTTGCTAGTTTGGCCTCATAAGAGATCAGGTAGTGATAGTAGGTGTGTGAACATCTTTACAATGTACAGAAACAGATTCTCTAGCCTCTCCAAGTGGAAACGTTTTTGGTACTACCCGAGGCTTGGTGTACCTGACGCATTCCTGGAATGATTTATAGGAGAGGGACAAGGGCATGGCAAACAGCACTTGTGCTTGGCCCTTTTACAGTAAAGTCCTTGGGAACAACAGCACCTCCTCAAATTTATGTTATTCCTATGTCAAACCTCTCTTTTTTAACAATGCCAATGTTTTGAGCATTTCAAGTACAAAAACCAACAGAAAGGTAAGGAACCCTAGGGATTCTTATCAAAAGCCTCAAATACAAACAAGAAAAAGAGAACTCCTTAATCCAAGTCTTGTGTGTTGTGTTTTATAGAAGAAGCTTGCAATGCATTCTATGAAGTGGCATAGACTCTTTCCTGCAAATCTTGTGACTGTGGGTGATAAGCAGATGACTTGGTGCGAGTTGTGCCAAATTCACTGGTTATTTCTTTACAACATTCAATAACAAAGTACTTCAATGATAAGTCTATATAACTTTGGGTATAAACTTTCTCATGACTTATTTTAGTGTGTGACCTATTCCATCAAAATATTTTTCTCAATAAAACTGCTTTGAGTAATCAAGCAGAGGCACACATTAGTCAGCAAATAAATGTGGCCCTCCTCCATCTTTGGAAGATGTCTAACAAGGTCTAATACATGAAACTGGTGATGCACTGAAACTTGCTGCCATTTAGCAGCCATAGCCTCTGTACCATGGTCTTTCACTGTCTTGGGGTAGAGTTCTCTGGCTTGAGGGTACACTCGGACGCACTATTCTATCTTATTTCTCTTCCTCTCGTTTTTTCTAAAGTTTTCATAGTTTATATATAAAATATTTATTTTAATGCTGTTACTGTTCTTAAAATACTTTATTCTAATTGTTAATTACTTTACTTTGTTTCCATATTTCCTTTCTTCACTAGGCTATTTTCCTTGTTGAAGCCCTCAGGTTTACAGCATTTTGCTATTCCAAAGAGGGTTGTAGCTTAGCAAGTAATAATAATAATAATAATAATAATATAAGCAAATTAGCATTGATATAGCACCCCTTAGAAACCCTACTATAAGTTGTCTATCCAGAGTCGGCCACCTCTACTTTTAATTAGTGTTTAAATGTAACAATATGAGTGGAAGTCGTTTAGGCTGTAAAAGTTTTAGATACTCCCCGAATGTAGAATACAGCAGTTCCAAAATAGGGTCTACAGACCAAATAAACACATTAAATGCTTTACTGTAAACACCAAAATACTAATTGTAAAATCCTTCACAAACATCTTCCTAAGGATTCTTTTTTTCATTAGATTTTATACTATGGCATTAACATGTTTTCTGAAGATAAAAAGTTCATGTTCATAAAAAATAAAAATTTCAATGACTTTACTATAACTTTTCAAGATATTTCAGGCATAGTTTTTAATAATCTCTGCCAAACGTTCTAGAAAAGCTTCCCCACTTGAGCATAAAAACAACAATGGAATAACATAATCAAATAGTCGGAGCTTACTTAAACACTTTTCAAATTGAGCGCACAGTTTATTTGTATTCAAGACAAAAAAAAAAAAAAGTTGAATTTGTATATGGCCTGGCACTGGGTTCTGGAAGACTGAGAGTCCAGGTGCTAGTGGGGGGACCCCAAAGTTTCATTTTTAAAATAAAAGTTAATAGATGTTATACAGCAAGACAGAATAAGGAAATGGGAACAGAGATAGGTATTGTGTATTAGAAAAGTAGAAATTGTTTTAGAGATATTCTTTCATTTGAATGAAAATTGAAAAGTGCTATTACAGTTGTGTTTAATTATGTTTCTCTTATTGCATAAAACATGTTAAGCATATGTTTACACATATTTTGCTGATTATTCTATGTTGAATCTTTTATCATTATAAACTAGTTTACTGAGACTGCTTAATTTCAAAATTTTGAGTATCTCGAAAGATTTGTTCTTAAATAAAACGGGAAAATTGGAGTGAAGTAAAGTTTAAAGTTAGACAGTTACTTAGGAAGAGAACAAAAGGAATGGGCAATGAACAAAAAGCAGAACAATGTGAGACAAAACATTAATGCAAAAATACTTTAACACAAAAGCCACACTATAAGCGATACAGGTCACAAGCTCTGCATATTCATTCCCTATTGATGCTTCATCTCTAATCCACACCATGGTTAAAATAAACATATAAAGTACTGTGTCCTTCCATGAATATTTCTCTCTAATCACCAAAAGCAATGAACGAAGCCTACTCTATCATTAATCCAGAATGCCTGCATTTGTTACTAACGGTGTGCAAATTGTACGTAAATTACCCCAGTAAAAAATACAGACAAAAATACCAAGTGAAATTAAACAAGTAAATTAAGATTCAGTAATTAATTCTGAATTCATGAAAAGCTTTAAGCATTGAATATTACACAAAAATTAGCAAAAAAAATGGCATAAACAGGAAATTGAAACAATAAATAATACTATTTATACATGCTTAACACTTTAGTGTCAATATATGAAAACAATGTAAAAAAAAAATCATGCAACCGATAAAGTTAGATTTGAAACAACCAGATGAAAACCAGACTTGTGAAAAGTAATGGTCAAGACCAGTTTTTGTATAAACAGAGCAAAATCAGATTTGTTTAACGTTTTGAGCTCCTTTTGGGTAAGACAATAGCTAAGCTTTTAGTGTTTCCTAAAATACAAAGCGATGTTTTATAATGTATGCTTTGATCACTAATCCGAGCAGGAAAATCATAACATTCATTATCATTCGAAATGAACAAATTTTTGTATGGAGTAGGCCAAAAAACTAACTTCCCAAGCAAGCTATCAAATTAAAATGTCCATAAGATAAAGAGAGTAAACTAAAAGAAAAGAAAATAGTAACATTCCCCCCCAATGAACAAATATTTACTGCATATATAATAGCAACACAGACAATCCCCAGTTTAATTAATCTTTAAGCACTGAATTTTGAAAGCTAATGGACTGGCCATGACATTAGGGTCATACCTACCAATGTTGGAAATACACAGACAATCCAAAAATGCAAAAATGTACTAAAGCGTATTAGGCTGTGGGACTTTAACATAATGTTTAAACCTGCAAGTATGTTTTGAGCTACAAAATACTTTTACACAGCATACCCCAAAATATATAGCATCATAATTGTTTTTCTTTCTTACTGTGTCGATGTCTATGCATGGTTTTCCGACTGTTCATTTGTCTCACAACAAGCTAGTGTTCTTTGTCTTACTACTGCACTGAAAGATTTTAGACTGTAGACCATTTGTGTCATACAATAATATGCTTTGTGGTCTAAGGATAAGCATAAGTGTCTATTGGTGACAGGTTTTATCATTTATCCTATATGTTTCTTTCCATCTAGTAAAGATACAAATAACTTGAATATGAAACCTGTTATAATTATTCCTTTTATAATGTGAATGGTTAGGTTCCAGGTGGTTTGCATCGTTGCTCTACTAATGGATAAACTTCTTAAAGTGAGGAGTTAAGGTTAAGAAAGAAATATGGTAAGGTATAATACATGTTCAAGTGTATTGTTTCGGATTTAAAAGTATTTCATTATATCTTAGATTATGGGTAAAAGAAATATTGAAAAATCACAAATTTTAAGAGTAATTTGCATTTTTCCTAACTATACAGAGTCCTTTAATAGGAGTATGATTTCCACTAGACAGGAATTTAACTGTTAGAATTCTAATGGTATGTAGTTAGTTACTGGCAGATGGTGGGGGAAACCCCACTCCCATGCCAGCACACTGAGACACCACTGCAACCTTCACCTAGAGCTTGTGGGGTGGTTGAGACAGAAAGTAAGGCTTAAAAGGACTTATGTTTACATATTTAGGAAAAATACAAATTACTTTTAAAATTTGTGATTTGTTCCTACACGAATACAAACCCTTGTCCTTCTATAGGAGACCCATCCTGGTTTGAAATCCTGGGACATCACACACTGGACAGTAAGTGTGAGTTTTGAGATAACAGTCTTGGGACTTAAACTGGGTTTCTATCTATGGACTGAAGGTCATGAAAGAACTTCATACTCCTGTAAAGGTACCTTTCAATGTAGGGCCAATACAAGTTATGAACTGTACATAAAAACCCTCCTCTGCCTTGCAAAAGAGGGTAGGGGGAGATACTTCTAGACCATTATAGAACAGTGATTGGTGTGAAAGTTTACCACCACCAACATCCTATCCAAATAAATAACGGGATGACACAATCACCCCAAGAGGGGGAAAGGAAAGAAGGAAAAAGAGCCACTACACCTTTTATCCTAATCTAACATTGTGACTATCATCTTAGACAAAATGCTACTTGTCCCATAAGGAGTGAGGTATATTACAAAACATGTTGAACAGCTACTAGAGGTCCCAGTAAAAATGAATCTAAAGACTTGTGGGTATACTCTCTTACATAGTAGGCTGTAAAGGTTCTCCGAGTGTTTCAAATTCCAGTATTTAACAGTTGCACCAATGACAGGTTCATTATAAAAGCAAGCATCAAGCCAATTCCTCTGACTTCATGAGCTCATACAGGAGCTAAATTATGATACACCTTTTTAATTGTTTCACAAAGCCATAAGGAAATTATGTTCTATGAAATTTTTTTTTAATCCTTGTGACACTAATAAAGACATTTTGAATCTGTAGCCTGAACTACTGGGTTCTCTACATCATCCGGAATATTAGTTGCATCCCTAAGGGAAGAGATAAGAGTAAGACTAAAACCTGGAATTTTTTACTACAGGGTTTCAGGTTTCCACCACGAGTTCTGGGACAAAGGTAAAAAGAGACCTTTCTTCATCCTTCAGAATGAGATTAACATGGGAGATATCGTGAAATTTGCAGTCTCTTCGCCAATGCCAATGCCCAGAGAAAAACAGTTTGTAGAGTGAGGTGCTTATTCGATGTTCATCATAGTGATTTGTAAGGTGCCCTTCTTAGGGGCCTAAGGACTCTGGTTACATCCAAGAAGGTGGTCCAAATTCAATTGCAAGCAAGACTGCTCAATTCCCATGGTGAGGAAAGATCCAAACTCTTCAGTCGAAAACCCTGGTTCAAGGCTGAGCGATAGTCTTTAACCACTGTGACTTAAAGGAGTTTGTCCTGATGAAGGTAGAAAAAAATAGTGCAGAAAGGCTTTGACCAGAAAATTACCCTTTCTATAGCACCGAATTGCATAAAATGGCCACTGCAGAGGATTTTTAGATATCCAGACATCTTCACAGTACCTCACAAAAAACCTCTCTTGGAGAAGCTGCTGGGTAGTCTCCATCCGTGAAGAGAGAGGGATGTCAGTCAGTTGTGGAATTTCTGCATGTAGGACTGGCAAAGCAAATTGGGTCATAGGAGGGAATTTCTTTCATAAGCATTGGTAAGCCTGGGTACCATTATGCTTGTGGCCATTTGGAACCCACCCGAGTCATTCTGAGATCTGGCATAATCAGCAATCTATTGATTACCCTTAAAATTAAGCAAAATGGCAGAAAAAATTATGCAGAACAGTGGAAAAACATGTGTCAAGGTTTCCCCACCAATGTTGGAAGGCATCCTTTTGAACTACTGTTGGGTCCAGAATTGGCAAAGAGTAAACCAGAAGCTTTTTGTTGAGTTTTGTGGCAAGCAGGTCTATTGACAGGAAGCCCCACAAACTCAGCAGCCTTTTCACTACTAGAGGATGGAACTACCACTCCACTCCTACCACTTAACCCCGGTGAATGACCATATTGGCATTTACATTCCTTTGCATATTAAATCTTGCTAATAGCTCAGGAGAGAGCCCATTTTGTTAACTCGCAAAGATGTGAAACCGTACCTACTTGCTTGTTGACATATGTTACTACAGTGGTGTTGACTCACATCAATGCCACCAAGTGGCCTATCAGCTGTTGTTGAAAACTCCAGGGACAGGATCACTGCCTTTAATTCTAATATATTGATGTGCAAATGTCTCCCTTCCTTGGACCAACTCCATGAAGCTATCTCATTCCTCAAGTGCGCACTCCATCCCTTCTTTGATGCGTCCGTGAAGAGCAGAATTTTCGGCAGAGGGTACTCTAAGGGAGCTCCTTGAGTAGATTCTTATCCCTTAGCCACAATGCTAGATCCTCCCTTACTTCCTGGTTGACTAGAACTAGATGTTGAGAGGATTTGGTGGCTCTCATCCAGTGTGACTTTAGGTACCATTGAGAGGAACACTGGTGGATGTCTTCTGTTAGGCCCAAGTTTCTCCAGGGATGAGAGGTGTCAAAGCAACTTTTGTCACTGCCAAGCTGGAACAAGTTGTTTGAGTAGTAAAGATAGGCCTACTTTCCTGAGCCTGCTGATGCACATCTCCAAAAGGAATGATCTTCATCTTTTTTGTGTCCCACAGTATACCCAGGTATTGTACTCTCTCCTCTGCTTGGTTTCAAGGCTGGAGTTCTGATTTATCCCGATGACCAGATTGTGACAAATCCCGAGAAATATGTCTATTGTCCTGGAGAAGTTAACCTTAGGAGGAGGAGAGTATCCGTCAGTTGTCGAGGTATCTTATCAGACGAATGCTGTTGGGACGAACACAAGCCCAAAAACGTGAGAAGGTTCGTGTGAACACGTGAGGGGGAGCTGACAGTTCAAAGCAAAGGCCTTTCAATTGTATGACTTTCCTTTGAGGATGAAGTGGAGAGCTTCCTGATGGAAAGATGGACTGAGATCTGAAAGTAAGCATCCTTCAGATCCAAGGTCAGCATGAAGTTGTTCCTCCTTGCTCCAAATTGTATTGTGTTCACAGTCTCTATTTCAAATGGGGTCGTCAGGTCAAATCTGTTCAAAGGGGAGAGGTTGATAACCAGTTTCCAGCCTCCATTAGAAAGAGGTCGCTGTTAAAGCCTAGAGATCCATCATGTATGATATGTAGCAGGTCCTTGTAAAACAGTGTCTTTACCTCTAGATGGAGGAAGAGGTATTTCAAAGAGTTCAGGAGCTAAGATATATGTATTTTTGGTATCCAAGTGAGATTGATTGATATCAGTTATCTGGCTTCCTGGCATCTAAGGCCCCTGCGAGAAGACTTAGGCTGTGAGGGAGCCAGTCTGGATTTTGGGCCTACTTTATGTTTCTTAAGGATGGACTTTAACAAACTTGAAGCTGTTTTAGGGGTCCCAAAAGATATGCTAGGGGCTTGGAAGGGCATAGCATAGAGAAGAAGTGTCCTGACTTGTTTTCCTCCACCTTTAAATTGCTTTGTCAACCTCCCAGTGTAGGAATAGAACCTGGCTCTTTTTAACTGGGGCAGTACGAAGAGTTAAGGGTTTTCAGTCTCCTAACTTTCTCCCTAGCTTTGATACTTCTGGGTCTTTGCATCTAAGTAACCAATTGGCCCACTTGATGGTGGACTGGTGTGCTAAAAAGGTGAAAACTTTGGTTCCAGATAAAAGCAGGTCCGTAAACTTCCTTTTCTTCTCGAGGTCACTAAGACTCAAGAACAAGCAAAGTACAACACAACGCTGTCTTTGAGGGCGAATAGATGAACTTTGTATAATCAAACGTCGTTATCTGCAGGTTTCATCTACGCAGATTCTGTTATTTATGATAGAGAATTGTATCAGCTACTAAATAAAAATTCATGTCTCACTGGCAGATTTCAAATTGACCACGCTCCTTTGCACCCGTCATGCTTCATGCGGGTAACCTCTCCACATAGCACATCACCCCATCTCTCGCTCCCTCTGCCTCAGTCTCGTATCGTTTCTCCTCACACGAGCATCACCTGCTTTAGTCCTTTTTGTGCAGAATGACCTTGTGATGTAAAAAATCTGTAAATATCCAGTGTGTTCATGGTGATTTTAGTACAAAATGTGATATGTACTATTGCTACCCGACATGCCAAACAGTCAACGGCACAAGAATTACATCATGCTTCAGACTTACTACATAGAACTTCCTATGTAAATTGTTATAGTGATTTTGTACAGATATTTTCTCTTGTAATTTCTATTGTTTTTGTGTATTTTTTTTATATTAGGGTTATTGCTTTATCAATTACTGTACAGTGCTGTAAATAACATGAAATACCACACTCTACAGTACTAACGTAAATATAGGCTATATATAAGGTGAGTTTGAAGGGTGCGAGTCGACCTGCTGAAAACAGTAATCACTTAAGAGTGTTATCTTAGTTAATTAAGCATTATAACAATAACAATTGCACATATGTTGCAGTAATATACACTAGAGTATCTGCGAGTATAGTTAGATAAGAACAACAGTGTTTAGTTGTTACTATACTATACATATTACACATACGTACTGGATAAGTGTGCTGATGACTCGTGTTGTGTACCATAGTCTTACAGTGTATGTAATACATGCAAGTACATGTACAGTACTGTACTGTACATTTACTGAAATTGAATTCATTAATAC
This sequence comes from Palaemon carinicauda, assembly GCF_036898095.1. Taxonomy (NCBI): domain Eukaryota; kingdom Metazoa; phylum Arthropoda; class Malacostraca; order Decapoda; family Palaemonidae; genus Palaemon; species Palaemon carinicauda. The sequence goes on along the minus strand of NC_090745.1, from coordinate 102,016,052 downwards.
AATACTTGTACTATGCAAGAAACCAAGTAAAAACAATATTAGGTAGTACAGTGTGTTAGTTGACCACGCATAGGCAATGGGCTGCAAATTGGTATTGGTAGGTTAATAGTTAACCAACCCTAGGGTAGCAAATATTAGTAAATTCTTGCTTTTTGCGTCCATCTCTGTTACCTAACCCTTGCAAATAAGGAGGGATGACTGTATTGCTCTCCTTGTGGAGTGTGTGTCAAAGATATGTGAAGAGGAGAGGGCCCTGTGCAGCCTTGAGCCTGTAAGCTTGCATAACATGGTGGGAGTAATGGGCACGAATTAAAAGGAGAGCTTGAATATCTTAGAGAGTTAAGATCTCTTTGGGAGTGTGAATCCGTAGTAGTGTGTGTGGAATCAGCAACTCAATGGGCAAGTGCACCTAATTTTCATTATCATCGTCATCTTCTCCTACACCTATTGATACAAAGGGCCTCGGTTAGATTTCGCCAGTCGTCTCTATCTTGAGCTTTCAATTCAATACTTCTCCATTCATCACCTCCTACTTTGCACTTCATAGTCCTCCGACATGTAGCCCTGAGTCTTCCAACTCTTCTAGTGCCTTGTGGAGTCAAACTAATTTTGAGCACACAAATTTTGGTGATCAGTGCTTGAATCATGAAAGCAAGCTAATAGCCAAGCAATCTTTTTCATTACCTATATCTTCCCAGCCTATTTGTGACCCTTTAAGTGATGGTGCTCTATCCGGCAAGTACGGATTGCCGAACTCTATGCTTGTAAAGAGTAGTCCCACATGTGTGATCATAAATACTGGTGAGCAGTGGCAGCTCGAGTATAAGCACTATAGAACTACAGTAACCCTGTTTTCGATAACATTCAATATAATGATTTTTTTTCCTTATTACTTTCTTTATACATGCAAAAAAATAATCCTTAAGCTTAATGTCAATAACCATCCTCAGTTAATGAAAGAAAAAAAAAACTTTGTATGGAACTATGCACTTTACAGTTCTAGCAAGGTCGTGTTTGACTGCTGTGCGCATGAAGGAAGCTGCACTTGAATTAGCAAAGTAGAAAAATGTACTGGAAATCCCACTGTGCTGACCTTGGCATCCTATGGAAGGTAGTGATTTTTTACTCTATGTTTCTTATAAATTAAAACAAGAAGAATGGATTTAATTTTTAAATGAATGAATCAAGCTTAAACTGTAGGCTCTAGTAAGTAGAAATGTTCATTTTTTTCTTTTTCTTTTAGGATTCTATCAAGTTTCTTAAAAGTATTCTTTTTATCTGTTTGTTTCCTTTAACAAAATATTAAAACAAAGGCTAAAGTTATCTGAGCAGCAAACCCCAAACTAATTTGAGCTATGAGACCCCACTGCTGGCAAACATTATTGTTGAGCACAGTCCCCACTTTTTAAGAATGCAATTTGGGCAAATGAGGTATGTGAACTACTGAGTGCCTTCTTTACACATGAAGGGAATAGGGCGATCACTGCTTGTGTTCTTGAAAATGTACTGAATGTGTATGTAAAGGTAAGTGTGATGACCATGCTATTATGGGTAAATGCGATGAGTGCGCCTGTTTATATGCGAGCGATTGAAGAGATAAGATTGATAAGTTCTCTGAGGATGAGCGCGAGAGTTTCCAATGGTTGACGAGTTCCATCCCTAGTGTGATCACCAAATTGTGAAGGCATGCGAGATAGGTGCATATCATATGCAGCTTGCACATCACATGAAAGGCACTTATTCCATGGTGTTCACATGCTAGAAAGCGCACTTCTCAGAATGCTCATGAGCAGGCTTTTCACATGGTATTCCTCCATATATTCTAAGGATACTGTACAGGCAAATTCTCCACAGAAGGGAAAGTCAAATAAAATTCAATAACTATTCGAGGAAGGGGTGCAAGGTTGCTTTCCTTTCAAAATTGTTGTCAGCAATATCTCCATTGTATGTAGTCCTGAGACTACTGACAAGGAGGGTGGTTCTACATTCGGTATTTCTGCCTGCTTGTCAGGTAGGTAGGATCCCTAGAGAGTTAGTGGGTCATTTGACTGGCCATTGGATCCCTCTCTAGTTACAGCTAATTTTTCCTTTACCTATAACTACGTACACTGAATGGTCTGGCCTATGCTTTACACATCCAACACTTCTTCATACACTTGAAAATGCTACAATTCTTCTTCACTCGAGGGTTTATATACTGCACTGTAATTGTTCAGTGGCTAATTTCCACTTGGTAAGGATAGAAGAGAGACTTTAGCTATGGTAACCAGCTCTTCTAGAAAGACACTTCAAAATCAAAGCATTATGCTCTAGTCTTGGATATTGGCCATAGTCTTTGTACCAAAGTCTTGCACTATCTCGGGTTAAAGTTTTCTTTGCTTGAGGGTACACTCAGGCACGATATTCTATCTGTTTCTATTCCTCACTAAGCTATTTTTCCTTTTAGTTCCCTTGGACTTATGGTATCTTGCTTTTCCAGGATACTACTGTATAATAATAATAATAAAAGTAATAATATTACTCAGGCCTTGTAATTTGTGCATCGATATGACTAAGGAATGCCACAGTGTCCTTAAAGCAATTTCCTCGCTGTCCTGAAGAATTTCCGACTGCATATTAAATGGTGATGTGCAAGATTTTGCCATTTCACTTGTGGGGGCCACTAGCACAGACTCTTTGCTGAAGGATAATACCACTATCTTTGTCACTCTGATGGAGAGGCGGAGGGTCAGTGGTCGGATTACCAGAAGAAGGAAGAGGCCCGACTGTGATCGATCCTGTTTCGGCTTCTTTCTTTTCTTCCCATATTCCCCCAACTGCTCTGACATCCAAATTCTGCACTCGTTGTAGGGGGAAGACTGAAAACAATCATGCCATCTGCAAGAGGCGCATAACAAATGGGGATCCACATTAATCCTGCTCATGAAGGTGCTGCACTTTTGTTCAGCAACTCCACGGTAGGAGCATATGTTGTCTGGTTATAGTTTCTCAATCATCAAACACACTTTCACTGCAAAAAGAACGAAGAAATAGATAAAACAGCCAAAGTAAGAACACCAAGAATAAGTCTATACACCTCGGCGGCTGAGGTCAGGATGCTGTTTGTGGATGGTGAAAAGGTGGAGGTTCCCCGCCACCTGGCAGTAACCACTAACACCTCTCGTTAAAATGCTAAGAGCCGAAATTCAGCCAAGTTCAAATCATACTCCTATTAAAGGACAAGGGTTTGTATTCGTGTAGGAATTTGTATATCTAAAAGAGTAATCCTTTATCTAATTGATGTTCTGTATAAATGTGCAGAACAAAAAAATTTCCCTTTGGTAGCCTTTTAGAAAAGTCCCTGCCTAGCGATCTGTTTGACGGGAGTCTGAGACCCACTCCAGCTCGACAGTTTCTAGTAGCGTCTGCAACTTCACTATCCTAGTGTGCTAGGATGGGGGATCTAAGGGAGCTTATATTTCTACCTGCCGAGTCATCAGTAGCCACTGCCTGCCCCTCTCTCATCCTACGTTGGAGAGGGGGGCTTGGGCACTGATCATATATATATGCAGTCAGTCTCTAGGGCATTGTCCTATTTTTTGCCTCTGCCATTCATGAGCAACCTCTAAAATCTTTGAAAAATTGTAATGGTTAAACTTACCATTTTTCAAATGTCAAAGACACTAAATCTGCGCAGCTCTAGCTACAGTTACTGTAAATGATTTCATATGATAGGCAAAGTTTCTGTACATGTACAATAAACACACTTCATTCAGGTAAACCAGAATTCCGAGAAATTTAAATTAAATAAAAACTGCTCATTTTTATCCAAATAACATAGCAACCATAAAAGGTCATGGATAGGTAAAACTTAAATGAAAACCTTCCCAAATCATAAACACCGAAGAAACTTTACCACTTTCTCGACCCCCAAATGGATATGAAACACTTTTAAACTTTTTAAAGCTAAAAATAATAAAAATTCAAAAGAGTTCTACTTACAACAGAGGTCGTCTTCAATATCAGGAGAAGTGACTGCACCTACAGTGGAGACTCCAGTATATGGCTGCACATAATTGGAGGGAAATACACCAATAAGTCCACCTATGGTCCCTTTCCACCAAGCTGCGTCTTCCTTGTCAATAACAGATATTATGGCACCGGCTTCAAAAGTCAGCTCATCGTCATTCATAGCATTGTATGGATAAAGAGCTTCCACTTGCTCAGCAAATCCTGTAAATAGATATAAAAAATATTCAGCAATAATAAAACAGGAATCAACTATTTCTAAAATAATGTATAATTTTCCTATACAGCAACCCAATTGAATTAAACATAAGGGAATGTTATTATTATTATTACTTGCCAAGCTACAACCCAGGTTGGAAAAGCTAGATGCTATAAGCCTAAGGGCTCCAACAGGGAAAATAGCTCAGTGAGGAAAGGAAATAAGGAAATAAACTATGAGAGAAATAATGAACAATATAAAATATATCAAGAACATTAACAACATTACAATAGCTCTTCCATTTATACATACATATACCAAGGTACTTCCCCCAATTTTGGGGGGTAGCCGACATCAAACAAATGAAACAAAAAAGGGGACGTCTCCTCTCTACGTTCCTCCCAGCCTGACAAGGGACTCAACCGAGTTCAGCTGGTACTGCTAGGGTGGCACAGCCCACCCTCCCACATTATCCACAACAGATGAAGCTTCATAATGCTGAATCCTCTACTGCTGCTACCTCCGTGGTCATCTAAGGCACCGGAGGAAGCAGCAGGGCCTACCGGAACTGCATCACAATCGCTTGCGATTCATTCCTATTTCTAGCACGCTCTCTTGCCTCTCTCACATCTATCCTCCTATCACCCAGAGCTTCCTTCACTCCATCCATCCACCCAAACCTTGGCCTTCCTCTTGTACTTCTCCCATCTACTCTTGCATTTATCACCTTATTTAGCAGACAACCATTTTCCATTCTCTCAACATGGCTTAAGTACCTCAACACATATCCACTCTAGCTGCTAACTCATTTCTTACACCCGTTCTCACCCTCACTACTTCGTTCCTAACCCTATCTACTCGAGATACACCAGCCATACTCCTTAGACACTTCATCTCAAACACATTAAATTTCTGTCTCTCCGTAACTTTCATTCCCCACAACTCTGATCCATACATCACAGTTGGTACAATCACTTTCTCATACAGAACTCTCTTTACATTCATGCCCAACCCTCTATTTTTACTACTCCCTTAACTGCCCCCAACACTTTGCATCCTTCACTCACTCTCTGACGTTAATCTGCTTCCACTCCACCATTAGCTGCAACAACAGACCCCAAGCACTTAAACTGATCCACCTCCTCAAGTAACTCTCCATTCAACATGACATTCAACCTTGCACCACCTTCCCTTCACGTACATCTCATAAACTTACTCTTACCCACATTAACTCTCAACTTCCTTCTCTCACACACCCTTCCAAATTCTGTCACTAATCGGCCAAGCTTCTCTTCCGTGTCTGCAACCAGTACAGTATCATCCGCAAACAACAACTGATTTACCTCCCATTCATGGTCATTCTCGTCTACCAGTTTCAATCCTCGTCCAAGCACTTGAGCATTCACCTCTCTCACCACTCCATCAACATGTAAGTTAAACAACCACGGTGACATCACACATCCCTGTCTCAGTCCCACTCTCACCGGGAACCAATCGCTCACTTCATTTCCTATCCTAACACATGCTTTTTTACCTTTGTAGAAACTTTTCACTGCTTGCAACAACCTTCCACCAACTCCATATAACTTCATCACATTCCACATTGCTTCCCTATCAACTCTAGCATACGCTTTCTCCAGATCCATAAACGCAACATACACATCCTTACCTTTTGCTAAATATTTCTCGCATATCTGCCTAACTGTAAAAATCTGATTCATACAACCCCTACCTCTTCTAAAACCACTCTGTACTTCTAAGATTGCATTCTCTGTTTTATCCTTAATCCTATTAATCAGTACTCTACCATACACTTTTCCAACTACACTCAACAAACTAATACCCCTTGAATTACAACACTCTTCCATTTATAAACTATATAAAAACTTTAAAAAAGCGAGAGGAAGAAAAATAAGATAGAACAGGGTGCCCGAGTATACCCTCAAGCAAGAGAATTCTACTCCAGGACAGTGGAAGACCATGGTACAGGGGCTATGGTGCTATCCAAGATTAGAGAACAATGGTTTAATTTTGGGGTGTTCTTCTCCTAGAAAAGCTGCTTACCATAGCTAAAAGAGTCTCTTCTACGCTTACTAAGAGGAAAGTAGCCACTGAACAATTATAATGCAGTATTTAACCTCTTGAGTAAAGGAGAATTGTTTGGTAATCTAAGTGTTATCAAGTGTATGAGGAGAGAGGAGAATGTGGAAAGACTAGGCCAGACTATAAATGTGATATCCACAACTAACAAACTGGGATTATAATCAAGCTTTTGATATGATTATGATGTGAAACTGTCCTTCACAGAAAATTTTCAGTTAACTTTGCGTCATTTTGCATAATTGTCTTTGTTGTATTTTGCTTTTGAAACTACTTCAATAAACAGCTTTTTTATTATTATTACTAATCATCATCCTATCTCATCGTGCCAATATTGTATCCACTGCATAGTGACCTGATTACATTCGTAGAGGTCCAAATTTGTACAGATTGGCCACTGTTCACACCCGCAAAGTATGTGGTCCATTGTCTGGATGGGATAGGCACTCTACAGAGGGGGCGAGGCCCCACTTATGAAGTGTCTCCAGTCCTTCCAAATCTAGCTCTTGCTCTATTAAAAATAATCTAATCCTTTCTATAGTTTTGTTCTATGGTGAGGACACTCACATGGACTCTGGATGGTCTCACCAGGTGTGCAATGATATTTTTCTCTCCACCACTCAAGGGGAATTATTATTATCAGCTAAGCTACAACTCTAGTTGGAAAAGCAGAATGCTATAAGCTCTATGGCTCCCACAAGAAAATACAGCCCAGTGGGGAAAGTAAATAATGAAAATATGATACCCTAGAATCCTAACCCCACAAATTAAATTAGGAACCTTTTAGCTATATGGCTTCAACAAGGAAATATAGCCCAGTGGGGAAATGAAATAATGAAAATAGGATGCCTTAGAATCCTAACTCCACAAATTAAATTAGGAACCTTTTCTCTAATGCTTTCAATCTTATCTAAATAAAACTTAACCACTTAAATCGGACAAAGAAACCTAGTTTCTACTGTACATCAAACATTTTTCTCAAATGATTAATGTGGAAAAATTCATGAAGACCTTTTACCTTGTTATTCTTAGCCCAAAAGCACCAAAATCCACATCATTGTAATGAGCCTGTACCTCACAAACATATTTAGCTGATGTTAAAGCTAGCATAAAAAGGGTCTTGGCTATAGGATCTTTGAAAGCAAGACTCCAAAGATTCAAAACAAGGACTCTTTAGATATTATAACAACATATCTTGCTTTCCATAGACAGACCTGAGAACCAGAAGTTTCTCAATTGCAAAAGATCTGAACATGCTCAGTAATACTCAAAGTGGCTAAATCTAACCAAAGATGCCTTAAATACTCAAAAATATTAATCAAACTAGTCCTTGTTAGAGAAACATTCCTGGACTTACACTAATTAAAATACACATATTGTCTGATACAAATTATTGGTAGAATGGTTTTTAGAACCTAAAACAGACAATCTAGAGGACCTAGAAAACTAATTTTCTTTGAGAATATGGTTAGAAAATGAATAGGACTTTGGGTGGACTGATCTTGAAACTGGTAGTGAGAAGGAAATTAAAAAGTCCTGTAACAGGGCATCCACATTCCATGCTAGGAGATACAGCACCAGAGAGCAAAACACTTTCATCACCTTGGTAAGGGATCTAGCACAGGGAGGCAAAACACCTCCATCATCTTATCAAGGGAAGTCACAAACATGTCCATATTTAGTCTTTCTGACCAGCTTGAAATCTGGACTCACAAGAGGATGTAGACCACATGTTCAATGTTTCCTATTTAACTGGTCTGTTGATACATGGTAGAAGAATTATTCCCCTTGGATCCATCCAAGAAGAGAACTTTCACTCTGCAGAAAGGACTCCAACCTTGTTCCCCCTGCTTCTGAATGTAAGCCAGTGCTATAGTATTGTTTGAAAACAATGCCACTTATTTCCCCATCACCAGAGAATCCTGAGCCTGAAGGGCCTTGAGGTCAGATAATTGTTTCAGGCAATTTCTATGTAGGGCCAATACCTTCTCCAAACACCTTCCACACAGGTGAAGATAATCGAGGGTTGCAACACTATATTTCCTGTAAAGCATTTGCGGAAAGAGAATTTCCATAAATTTTACTTCCAACAACACTCCAGGAACCAAACAACAAGGTCTGTCCTACTATTTCATCTGTTCTATCTGGTTACGAATCACAGGTATGCAAATAGATTTAAGATTGGAAGTATATGTAAAAAAAAATTTACTTATTAGTAGTTCTCACCAATTATAGCCTAGTATGTTGTAGGACTGAAGACAGCATGGATCTGTGTCCTTTGATGGAAGGCACAAAAAATCTTTTTAATAACACAAATGTTAAGAGTCTAATATTATCTAAGGAAGTGTTGCTTCCAAAATTTCCTGGGACTTACACAATGTATATAGGTAAGCCACTGATGCTCTCACAAGTTCTTGGTTGAACAATGTCTAGCTACTATAATACCTGGAAAACTCTTTTGTTTGAAGGACACAGTGGAAATTCTCTAAAACTCCATGCAGTTACATGAAGCATGAGGGGATATCTATATAGAAAATGGTAGCGTGGCTGTCTAAGAACATATGCTCTGTGAGTTTGGTAGATTAGGAGCTCCATTATCAATGGTCAAATGTCTGAAATATTGAGACCAGTAAAAGGTTATGAAAATCATCCTGGTATAGAATGATTCTTGGAGCCTATTGAAAGCCTGACAAATCATGGTAAAAATTGAAGCAAATAGCAATCTAGGTTCAACCATTCTTGCGGCAAGACATCCCATAGCCCTTGAATAAGTCATATCAAGGCTAAAATTCTGTCTTTCTATAGTGAGAGTTCATAAATACGTCCACAAGTGGCCAGTCCCTACGCTTTCTAAAACTCTTAACACACGTCTGAGTGTGGTGACCATTCTACGGACAGAAGCTGGTTCTTCCAACTCAACTGATCTGCCACTTTTCCCTACCAAGAAAACAATGAGATAACAATATGATGGGTTTTCATCCTTCTGCCCAGCACATAAGGTTACTGGGCTAGAAGGAATAACATCCTCTATTGACACCCTTCCTGTTTCCTAATATATTGTCCTTATGCAGGTATAGTACCTTTCCCATCACCAGATTCTACCTCGACATTGCAGAGTCCCACAACATTTAAAGATTAAGAACCTGAGTTTCTAGATTTAACTCCACTGAACTAGACACCAATGCAAATCCCACCACCTGAAATTTATGCATGACCATCACAGGGAGGAATCTAGCCTATCCTTGGATCCGTATTCATCTTGGTATTGGTAGAGGTGAAACAGCTTTGAGACGGATGATCTTTTCATAGGAAACCAACACCAATAAGAGGGACATGCAACAGTTGATCAACTCATCATTTAGGATCGTGAAGCTCGCAATGGTGTTCAAGGATAGAAACCTTTTAAATTATTCACAGAATTAAAGTCAGAAGAGACTTCTTGAGACTCGCCAAACTCTTAGGTTCCACAACAGGTTTAGAGAAAGTTGTTGAGCCTTTAAAAGGTCTTCCTTCCATGATCCTATAACCAAACAATTGTCTACTGTATGTATAACAGGACCTCGATGCCTAACCTATATAATAATCTGGTGACCGGAGCCATGACACTTGAATATTGGAGTACCAAGCTTACTCACAAACTAAGACAGGTAAACTGAAATGCTGTACCTTTCACCAATACACACAAATTTTAGAGGGATGAAGAAATTTGCATCCGAAATATCAATGGAAAACAAAACTCTCTACTGGATTGCCATTTGGACTGATATTGAGGTTTTCATTCAAAACATTGTCATGGACAGATTTGTTGCGGCTCAACACCGGACGCCAACCTCCTGAAGACACTTGTACCAGAAAAAGCAGATAGTACAACAGGATACAGTATAGGGATTGATAGAATTCGGGATTATTAAAAAATGTGGCAATAGCAATCTTTGTCATAATGAACATTTAGGGAACAGAAAGAGCTAATTTCAGCAATGCAGGTCCATGAAACACATTAAGATTCACAGTGTACATGCAGTGAGACTACATTCTTTCTGTTAGATAAAATACAGTTGAACTTGGGAATTTTCACAGGACATGAATACAGGAAATGGGTTGAAATGAAACAAATAGCATAGGGACTATGAAAAATGTTATTTTGATTATAAAATAAATTTTTGAATATACTTACCCGGTGATTATATAGCTGCAACTCTGTTGCTCGACAGACAACTCTACGGAAAAACTCGCCAGCGATCGCTACACAGGTTGCGGGTGTGCCCAACAGCGCCATCTGTCGACCAGATACCCAGCTCTCAATGTAAACAAAGACTCAATTTTCTCCTCGTCCCACTGCGTCTCTATTGGGGAGGAAGGGAGGGTCATTTAATTTATAATCACCGGGTAAGTATATTCAAAAATTTATTTTATAATCAAAATAACATTTTTCAATATTTAACTTAGCCGGTGATTATATAGCTGATTCACACCCAGGATGGTGGGTAGAGACCAGTAATATATGTTTACACTTTTATGAGCTAAGAGTTTTTTATTTCATTTTAGAAGTTATCAAAATAACAAAAACAAAATAAATAGGTACCTGGTAAGGAAGTCGACTTGAACAATTACTCTGCCTTTTAAGTACGTCTTCCTTACGGAGCCTCGCGATCCTCTTAGGATGCTGATCGACCCCTAGGATCTGAAGTATCAAGGGTTGCAACCCATACAACAGGACCTCATCAAACCCCTAATCTAGGCGCTCTCAAGAAATGACTTTGACCACCCGCCAAATCAACCAGGATGCGAAAGGCTTCTTAGCCTTCCGGACAACCCATAAAAAAACAACATTTCAAGAGACAGATTAAAAGGATAAGGAATTAGGGAATTGTAGTGGTTGAGCCCTCACCCACTACTGCACTCGCTGCTACGAATGGTCCCAGTGTGTAGCAGTTCTTGTAAAGAGACTGGACATCTTTCAAGTAAAATGACGCGAACACTGACTTGCTTCTCCAATAGGTTGCGTCCATTATACTTTGCAGAGATATATTTTGCTTAAAGGCCACGGAAGTTGTTACAGCTCTAACTTCGTGCGTCTTCACCTTAAGCAAAGTTCGGTCTTCCTCACTCAGATGTGAATGAGCTTCTCGTATTAACAATCTGATAAAGTCTGACCAAGCATTCTTTGACATAGGCAAGGATGGTTTCTTAACTGAACACCATAAAGCTTCAGATTGGCCTTGTAAAGGTTTAGTACGCTTTAAATAGAACTTAAGAGCTCTAACAGGGCATAAGACTCTTTCTAGTTCATTGCCTACGATCTCCGATAAGCTGGGGATATCGAAAGATTTAGGCCAAGGCCGAGAAGGCAGCTCATTTTTGGATAGAAAACCAAGTTGTAGCGAACAAGTGGCTTTTTCTGACGAAAATCCGATGTTCTTGCTGAAGGCATGAATCTCACTGACTCTTTTAGCCGAGGCTAAGCATACCAGGAAAAGAGTCTTAAGAGTGAGATCTTTCAGGGAGGCTGATTGTAACGGCTCCAACCTGTCTGACATGAAGAATCTTAGTACCACGTCTAAATTCCATCCAGGGGTAGCCAAATGACGCTCCTTGGTGGTCTCAAAAGACTTAAGGAGGTCTTGCAGATCTTTATGTTTGGAAAGATCTAAGCCTCTATGCCGGAAGACCGATGCCAACATGCTTCTGTAGCCCTTGATAGTGGGAGCTGAAAGGGATCGTCCTTTTCTCAGGTATAAGAGAAAAACAGCTATTTGACCTACAGAGGTACTGGTCGAGGATACAGAAACTGACTTGCACCAGTCTCGGAAGACTTCCCACTTCGATTGGTAGACTCTAATGGAAGACGCTCTCCTTGCTCTAGCAATCGCACTGGCTGCTTCCTTCGAAAAGCCTCTAGCTCTCGAGAGTCTTTCGATAGTCTGAAGGCAGTCAGACGAAGAGCGTGGAGGCTTTGGAGTACCTTCTTTACGTGTGGCTGACGTAGAAGGTCTACCCTTAGAGGAAGACTACTGGGAACGTCTACTAACCATCGAAGTATCTCGGTGAACCATTCTCTCGCGGGCCAGAGGGAAGCAACTAACGTCAACCTTGTCCCTTCGTGAGAGGCGAACTTCTGCAGTACCTTGTTGACAATCTTGAACGGTGGGAAAGCGTAGAGATCCAGATGTGACCAATCTAGGAGGAAAGCATCTATATGTATTGCTGCTGGGTCCGGGACTGGAGAGCAATAGATTGGAAGCCTCTTGGTCAGCGAGGTTGCAAAGAGATCTATGGATGGTTTTACCCCAAGTGGCCCAAAGTCTTTTGCACACATCCTTGTGGAGGGTCCATTCGGTTGGAATTACTTGCCCTTTCCGACTGAGACAATCTGCTATGACGTTCAAGTCGCCTTGGATGAACCTCGTTACTAGGGAGATGTCTTGACCTTTTGACCAGATGAGCAGGTCCCTTGCGATCTCGTACAACGTCAGTGAGTGGGTACCTCCTTGTTTGGAGATGTACGCCAAGGCCGTGGTGATGTCCGAGTTAACTTCCACCACTTTGCCTCGAAGGAGAGACTTGAAGCTTTTCAAGGCCAGATGTACTGCCAACAGCTCCTTGCAGTTGATATGCATGCTCCTCTGACTCGAGTTCCACAGTCCTGAGCATTCCCGACCGTCTAGTGTCGCGCCCCAGCCCACGTCCGATGCGTCCGAGAAGAGAACGTGGTTGGGAGTCTGAACAGCCAGGGGAAGACCCTCTCTTAGGTTGATATTGTCCTTCCACCAAGTCAGACAAGACTTTATCTTTTTGGAAACCGGGATCGAGACCGCTTCTAGCGTCTTGTCCTTTTTCCAGTGAAAAGCTAGATGGTATTGAAGAGGACGGAGGTGTAGTCTTCCTAGTGACACAAATTGTTCCACGGATGACAGCGTCCCTACCAGACTCATCCACAGCCTGACTGAGCAGCGTTCCTTCTTCAGCATCTTCTGGATGGATAGCAGGGCTTGATCTATTCTGGGGGCTGATCGTCTTGTTCAGCAACGTCCTCATCAGAGGGTTCCTCATCCGAAAACTGATGAGGAAACGGCAACGGAGTGGGCAACGTCTGGCTCGCTGAGTCCGGTCGCACTGGTGCATGCGTGACGGAGCCGGACGCAACATCATGGAACTGCTGCACAGTCTGTGAACTGTCAACAACCATGGGTGCGCGAGGAAGCACAGCGTCAACCCGAGACTGTCTAGACCGTCTGGGTTGTGCAGTCAACACCCTACCGGGTTGCTGAGGTAGACGCACTGCGTCAAAACAAGTCACCTCTGCTGGTTGTTGAACGTCCTGAACGTCAACAACCACCTCCGAGCGTCGCTTAACGTCAACGTGCGGCTGGCAACCCACACTGGGTCGCATCGGTGGAGGAACCACCTCAACTGGCAGACGCGAGTAGGTTACCTCAGCGTCAACAGGGCGCACAACCGACCGGTTGGAAGGTTGTTGGCCAGAAGGTTCGGTAGCAACCTTCTCCGCATTAAAGTCCTCTATCAAGGACGCAAGCTTGGACTGCATGTCTTGCAGCAAAGCCCATTTAGGGTCTACGGGAGCAGGTGCGGCAACAGACGGGGTTAGCGACTGAGGCGGTACCGCTTTCCATCCCTGAAAGCCTTGTTTATGCATAACATAATTGTACAGCAAAACTTCAAAGGCTCGAAAACAGCTGTGAAGTTGACCTGTAAAAAACTTGGAGCGTCTCCTGGCCAGGCGCCAGGGAGAGTCTACGAGATTTGAGAAGTCTATCTGGGCAGAGGCATGAACTCCCAAGCCGAGAACTTCTCTCGTGTCATATCAGACTCTCGCTCTATAAGCCAGTTTAAAAGAAGGGAAAGCAAAGGCTGTATCCCCCAAACTCCTCCTGGTGAAAAACCAGTCGCCTAGCCAACGTAAAGCTCTCTAGGAGAGCGAGAGAGCACTAGCTTAAAAACAACGGCTTCGAAGTAGCTAGGCCTAGTGTAAGCTCTGACGTTTAGGCGAACGAGGAGCAGCAGTTACAAAAAGATCCGGACAAAGATCCTTAAAAAAATCATCATGATTTAATTAAAGTCCATAGGGGGCTAAGCAGCTTTAGGCTCCTCTCCATCTGACAGAGTCCTCAAGGGAATATCAGTAGGAGGGGGAACAGCAACTTCCTCATCTACAGGAACCTTGTCCGATAAAAGCTGAGTCTCAAGCAAGGGAGAGACCTACCGTGGTGGCAATGCTTTACAAGCAGAGTCCACACTCACTGGTGCATTAGTAGCGGACCAGAACGCAACGTCATGTAACTGCTTGACAGTCTGTGAACTGTCAACAACTGAACTGTCAACCACAACAGGTGCGTGAGGACGCACAGCGTCCACTCGAGACTGCTTTGACTGCCTAGACTGAGCAGTCAAAACAACTCTAGAATGCGGAGGTTGACGCACAGCGTCAAAACAAGTCAACTCCGATTGTTAGTGAACGTCTTGAACGTCAACAGGAGCATCAGCCAGTGGCCTAACGTCCAAATGCGGCTGAAAAACCACACGAGACCGCATCGAGTGTGGTTCTAAACAACCTGACTGACGTGACTAAGCTACGCCAACGTCAACAGTAAGCACAAAGGAACGTTAGGTTGGCTGAAAGCCAGGATATCGATGAGATAAACGGCTAGACTCAACGGACTAATCGGCAGAATAGTCTTCCATAAGGGAGGCAAGCATATACTGCATGTCTTGCCATACAACCCATTAAGGATCAACGGAAATGGTTGTGGTAAGAGACGAGGGTAACGTCTGTGACCACAACACTTTGCCAACAAAAAAAAGACTCTCGGAGTCTGTGTTACGCTTTTGTTAGGCGGCGAGCAGTTATCCGATGACTGCATAGGGTCAGAGCTGTCCTAATGGTTGTAACCAGGACGCTGGACCTGTCCTGAAAGGACTGACTTTCGCTTAAGGGCTTCGAAACCTTGTGACAGGTTTCTTATGCGAAAAGCCTTCGGATGACGAGGAGAAACAACGTCTCTCTCGTCTTATGGTAGGGGAGATCTTGGTAAGATACACCCGATACCATAGAGGGAAAACGTCTGTTCGTTGATCAAGGCCTCTCAAACCCATAAGTCGTTTGACATTACTTCTCCCCTGGGCTTGGGAGCATGCAAGAGGTCCCGGACTAGGTGAACGACAGGCACGAACAGACGAACCCTCGGACGCAACACTGTAACACTTTGCGCATATCACTTTATCACTTCGATTTTCTGTTTTGCACTTATTTCACTGAAATCGAAACTTTTACTGATTTCTACCTGAAACACGCAATTCTACCCTTCATTAAAAGGTAGTAATTGCGAAATCAGTCGTATAATACAAGCTCATTAATACCAGCAAAAAACAGAAAACATATTTTAAGATAAAAAAATCAGTGGCTGGGAAAGAGACTAAACACTAGTTCATATAAACTACGTTTTCAATCTCTCACCGCACATAGCCTGGGGACGAGAATAAAAAACTAAAAACGTTTTATCCTTCCTCCCCGTACAGCGACTAGGGACGAGAGTAACTCGAGAACAACGTTACCCACTTGAACGGAACGTTTTCTCTCCTCTCTCTCCCTCCGTCTCTATCTCTCTCTCTCTTTCTCTCTTGATTTCGCACCTAAGAGAAGAGCCCAATTATATTTCATCAAAAAAACATGTTATTTGACTAAAGGAAAAAACTGAAAGGTTTTTCAAATAAAAAGTTCCTTTAAAATAGAATTTAAAACATTTAAGCTAAGAAAGAATGAACAAAACGTCAGAATCGATTTACTCTTACTGCAAAGTGAAACCGTGATACACTCTCTCTCTATCGTAACGATAGAGCGCATGTTGAACGTCCTGAACGTCAACAACTGCGTAGCGTAAAAAAACTAAACGTTAGTTCATCTTTGAAAACAGTACGAAGACTATCAAAGAAATTCTTTCATAAAATATTACATTTAAAAAGTTTTAAATCCTTAGCTCTTTAAAAGCTAATTACGAAATAAAGGGCTCAACGTTGATTAACTTCGGTTTCCAAGTTAGGACCGCCTACTCTCAGGAAAGGTCGCATATAAACAAAACATTAAAATTTATTTTTATATGTTTATAATAAATGGAAAGTTAATCAAAGAGGCCTAATAAAGGCGGAGAGATATAAAATATATAGAGGAAAATCTATAACGTGATAAGATAATTACTAAAAGCCTAAACACACTTCCGTCTAAGGGAAGGGTCGGCCATTTAAAAGTGAAAGAAAGTCCATACTCTCTTTGTCACCATAATAAAATCTATCCAAAACGAGTTCAAGATTTAAGATGAAGATAAAACACCTGCATAGCGAAAGCTCAAAACTAGAATATAGTACTTCACCAAATAGATGTGAAAAACTCCAGTTTAGCAACAGCGAGTAAAGTACGTCTTGTCGACACCTCGACAGAGAGAAAATTGAGTCTTTGTTTACATTGAGAGCTGGGTATCTGGTCGACAGATGGCGCTGTTGGGCACACCCGCAACCTGTGTAGTGATCGCTGGCGAGTTTTTCCGTAGAGTTGTCTGTCGAGCAACAGAGTTGCAGCTATATAATCACCGGCTAAGTTAAATATTGAAAAACTTTCATATTAGACTATGTTATAAGTAAACTATGGAGTGTTGAATGCTTCTTTACTATTTCTAATACTCTTTAACCCTTTTACCCCCAGGCTTTTTGGAAATTTCCAACCCTTAACCCCCAAGGGGTTACTTTTTTCCCAGCACATTTTGGTGTATATTTCTTTTAAATTGCTCTAACAGCCTTAATTTTTGTCATAGAGAGGTCAGGTTGGTCTCATTCTCTTGGAAAATGTCTGAATTTTCTCAAAAAATTATCAAAAATATGAAAAAAATGATTTTTATAGCATTTTTTTGCAAGGACGTACCGGTACGTCCATGGGGGTAAAGGGATGGCTTTTGTGAAACGTACTAGTACATCCTTTGGGGGTAAAAGGGTTAATAGTGTTAAGTGTTTTCTGGGTTTTTTTATTTTCTTAATATTCAATGTAAAATTGCTAATTTTAGAAGAAAAAATTAAAAACCCTTTCAAATAATTATCTATCCAATAAAATATGAACTGCAATACAGGTACCTTGTTTGCCATAATCAGTTAATTCTTTAATTTTACATCCTTTACTTTATCCATTACTATTGGATCTGATGAACAGACTTACATACCATTTGCATAAATAAAATGATGCTTTTCATGAGAGCACATGGGATTTGTATGGTAATTTGTTATGAAGAATATAACATGTTTCAAAAACAAAATATATTCAATAATTAAAAATTCATACCATTTGATGCATCATTTGGCCCTGACATAGGCTCATCGGTTGGAGGAGAAATAGTGACTTGTGTAATTGGGTTTGGATTCATGGGTGCCACCACATCATCTGGAGGGGCATCTTCTCTGTTTGTAAGTTCCATGGAAACCGGAGTAGACCGAGATGATCCTCCCAGCACTTTCACATATGTGGCTGGGAACCACCCAATTTGACGTTTCTTGCCCTTGGCCTGCAAAAGAAAGAAAAACATCAAACATCAGCAAATAATAATGTGATTTTTTTTTTATATATAAACAACAGAATTTGTTATCTAAATACTCAGCTGATGTTCACATTGCTTCTCCAGAATCTTGGTTTATCAACATTTACCCTTAAGATTTAAAAGGAAAACCTTTCCATTTTCTTTCCACTCTATAGACAAATACCCCTCCCTAGTAAAGTAATGAGACACACTAGCGGTTAATTACAAGAAGCGAAGCACCAGGTCCTTTTTGTTATTTGTTTCAAAATCAAATTATTCCATATACTCTGGATATCACGAATCAGCGCGGAAGTGTGTGGATATGCATATGATTATCAGGCGAGTATAGATATACGTTATATCTTACTAAAAAAATTCTGTTTATATTTATGAACCTCCTTGATGTTCAAATTGTCGACTATCACATACTGATGGAGATAGCACACCAGTGAAAGAAAGGAAAACATACAGTATGAAATAATTAATATTTGACTTTACTGGTACACTATCCTTGAAATATGAGACTCAAGATTCCTTTTACTAAAGATATTTTCAAAATCTTGAAAATAAAAAAATTATAGATAACCTGAAATCCAAAGTTTTAAAAGACCACATCACCAGCAGCTACTCAAGAGCCTAGAGCCCAGCAATTTTGATAAGATAACCATGATTCTTCACAATATTGTTCAGCAAACACCAACATGGTATGCCATTGAGCTGTTGTTAAAACTCTCTCTAAATAAAGATTTCTGTAGAAATTAAGAGATGTGGGTGTACTCCTTATGGCCTGAGCCTAAGTCCTCAAGGCTTTTATGAGATTTAGATCCAATTCTGAGTTTCTATGACTAAACTTTTACCTATAAATAACATTGTATTTTTGACCAGAGGATAAATTTGAATTCTAATCCCAAAGAAAACTAGGGACACTACCCCTAATGTCCATAGTTTGTATATAATAATAATAATAATAATAATAAAAATACTGAGCCATTCTTATTGGATAAAGAAATTTATTTTTTGGTGAAATTGTTACAACCATTTCCAAATAGGGGGAAGGGAATAAAATAATTGTGGCCCTGTTAGTCTCAAAATAATCTTCTCTTAGAGCGGAGATGAAAGACAAAGATAAAACAATCTTATACTCCTATAGCCTACCTTAAAAGAGAGTCCTTGCAGTTTACTATACATAGAGCTAAAGCTAATATTAGAAGGAAAAGCATTTTAGCCATGAAACCTTTAAGTCTAAGATTTTCAGTTAAATAAAAGAAAAATCTTTCAAATGCTGTTAAAGCCCATACAAATACTAAAAAACAGACATGATTACTGGCAGCCTTTTAATATTAAAATTTTTCAATACATCCATTATAATAGCTGAAATGGATAGATCTAATCACAGATGATTGTGTACAGAATTAAGCACACACACTCCCGCCTTCAGTTTGGAATTTTGGAAATTCAGATTATTTAATTTTTGGCTATAACAACTACATTTCTTATTTCAAACAGCTTTTTTAACAATAATTTGTTTCATGGCTAAAAAGTTCTATCCTTTACACTTACAGAAGTTCATCCAGTCCAATACACAACCCCTTTTTGTACCCTGGTTTATAAAAAAAGAAGGTATGGCTGTATTGCTGAGTGAATGGATGACAGGTAAAGTAGTGGAATGGAAGGAGATATCTAGGTTAATGTGGGTAAGGGTTAGGTTGGGTAAGGAATGTTGGGCTTTTGAGAGTGCGTATGGGCCAGGTTGTGAAAAAAGTGAAGGAGAGCGGAATGAGTTCTGGAATGAATTAACTAGGTGTGTAGAAGGACTGGGTAGAAGGAATTATGTAGTTGTCATGGGTGACTTAAATGCTAGAGTGGGCACGGGAGAGGTAGAAGGTGTCATTGGGAAGTATGGCGTACCAGGTGCAAATGAGAGTGGTGAGAGACTGGTAGATATGTGTGTTGAGCAAGAGATGGTGATAAGTTCTAGCTTTTTCAAAAAGAAAGATAAAAACAAGTATACATGGGTAAGAGTGGCAAATGGAAGAGTGGTAGAAAGGGCGTTAATGGATAATGTGTCGATAACTAAAAGAATGTTTGGAAGATTGAAACATGTGCATGTGTTTAGGGGTATGGCTAACGGTATGTCTGATCATTTTTTGGTGGAAGGAAAATTAGTTGTAGCAAAAGAGTGGGGGAATAGAGTAGGTGGATGTAAAAGGGAGCTAGTGAGGGTTGAAGAGCTAATAAAACCTGGAGTAAAATGTAAATATCAAGAAAGGTTGAAAATATCATATGAAAGAAAATGTCATATGACGAAGTGAAAGTAAGAGAAACTGGTAATTTAGAGAAGCAGTGGAAGTTAGTAAAATAAATTTTGTTGGGATTGCAAGTGATGTGTGTGTGGAAAGAAGTTTGTTGGGGGCAGCATGAGGAAGGGCAGTGAATGGTGGAATGAAGAAGTGAAGGTAAAAGTGGAAGAGAAAAAGAGGGCTTTTGAAGAATGGCTGCAGAGTAATAGTGTAGAGAAGTATGAAAGATATAGGGAGAAAAATGTGGAAGTAAAACGCAATGTAAGTAATGCAAAGAGGGCAGCTGACCTGAGGTGGGGTCAGGGATTGGGTCATTCATATGAAGAGAATAAGAAGTAATTTTGGAAAGAAGAGAAGAGAGTAAGGAAGGTGCCGGTGATGGGAGATGAGAATGAGAGAGAGATTACAAGAGAGGAAGTGAAGAGAGGACTAGATGAAACGAGAGTAAGAAAAGCATCTGGTATGGATGGTGTGAGAGCTGAGATATTGAAGGATGGGGGTGTGACTGTACTTGAATTGTTGGTGAGATTGTTTAACATGTGTTCTGTGTTGTCAATGGTACCAGTAGATTGGGTTTGTGCGTGTATTGTATCCCTATATAAGGGTAAGGGAGATGTGCATGAGTGTTGTAATTCAAGAGGTATTAGTTTATTGAGCGCAGTTGGAAAAGTGTATGGTAGAGTACTGATTAATAGGACTAAGGATAAAACAGAGAATGCAATCTTAGAAGTACAGGGTGGTTTTAGAAGAGGTAGGGGTTGTATGAATCAGATTTTTACAGTTAGGCAGATATGCGAGGAATATTTAGCAAAAGGTAAGGATGTGTATGTTGTATTTATGGATCTGGAGGAAGTGTATGATAGAGCTGATAGGGAAGCAATGTGGAATGTGATGAGGTTATATGGTGTTGGTGGAAGGTTATTGCAAGCAGTGAAAAGTTTCTACAAAGGCAGTAAAGCATGTGTTAGGATAGGAAATGAAGTGAGCAATTAATTTCCAGTGAGTGGGACTGAGACAGGGATGTGTGATATCGCCATGGTTGTTTAACTTGTATGTTGATGGAGTGGTGAGAGAGGTGAATGCTCGAATGCTTGGACGAGGATTGAAACTGATAGACGAGAATGACCATGAATGGGAGGTAAATCAGTTGTTGTTTGCGGATGATACTGTACTGGTTGCAGACGAGGAAGAGAAGCTTGGACGATTAGTGACAGAATTTGGAAGGGTGTGTGAGAGAAGGAAGTTGAGAGTTAATGTGGGTAAGAGTAAGGTTATGAGATGTTCGGGAAGGGAAGGTGGTGCGAGGTTGAATGTCATGTTGAATGGAGAGTTACTTGAGGAGGTGAATCAGTTTAAGTACTTGGGGTTTGTTGTTGCAGCCAATGGTGGAGTGGAAGCAGATGTACGTCAGAGAGTGAATGAAGGATGCAAAGTGTTGGGGGAAGTTAAGGGAGTAGTAAAAAATAGAGGGTTTGGCATGAATGTAAAGAGAGTTCTGTATGAGAAAGTGATTGTACCAACTGTGAAGTATGGAACGGCGTTGTAGGGAATGAAAGTGATGGAGAGACAGAAATTGAATGTGTTTGAGATGAAGTGTCTAAGGAGTATGGCTGGTGTATCTCGAGTAGATAGGGTTAGGAATGAAGTAGTGAGGGTGAGAACGAGTGTAAGAAATGAGTTAGCAGCTAGAATGGGCATGAATGTGTTGAGGTGGTTTGGCCATGCTGAGAGAATGGAAAATGGCTGTCTGCTAAAGAAGGTGATGAATGCAAGAGATGATGAGAGAAGTACAAGAGGAAGGCCTAGGTTTGGGTGGATGGATGGAGTGAAGAAAGCTCTGGGTGATAGGAGGATAGATATGAGAGAGGCAAGAGAGCATGCTAGAAACAGGAATGAATGACGAGCGATTGTGACGCAGTTCCGGTAGGCCCTGCTGCTTCCTCCGGTGCCTTGGATGTCCGTGGAGGTAGCTACAGTAGGGGATACAGCATTATGAAGCTTCATCTGTGGTGGATAATGGGGAAGGGTGGGCTGTGTCACCCTAGCAGTACCAGCCGAACTCGGTTGAGTCCCTTGTCAGGCTGGGAAGAATGTAGAGAGGAAAGGTCCCCTTTTTTGTTTCATTTGATTGATGTCGGCTACCCCCCAAAATTGGGGGAAGTGCCTTGGTATATGTATGTATGTATGTATGTATGTATGATACCAATTTTAATAATACGATAATTTTCTATGATTTCCTATGAAGAAACCCTCAGTTTTCTTATATTCTCTATGGTATTTGTAAATGAGAAGTATATCTAGTCTTGGAAGCAGCTCTCTCTGAATACTTGAGGAAAAACCAGCATCAGATCTTACTTACAGTAAGATCTGATCTGATACTTATTAGTGAGTTTATCAGCAGTATGGTTACATAAAGTTGAAAATGAATTATTATATTTCCGTACATTCTGGAAATAGCTCCTTGTTTTGTTAATCCTCATCTTCCTGTAACGAAGGATAAACAGAAACATAAAGCACTTCCATCCTGGTTTGTTTATACTGTATCTGATATGGGAGCTGTTGTTCATTTACACAAGTTCAGGTCAGGGCAAGGCCTCTGCAATGGCACCCATAGTGTACAGTACTTGCAATGTTCTTTAGTTTTGTAAATTTCTTTCTTTATATTACCGTACTTGTCTTTTTCCCCATATTTGATATATTTCTTTTTCTTTTCTAAATTTCACTATACAGAAATAATACTATTAAAGTCTTCTTCATGGTACGACTCATTTTGGTGATAAAAGTATTAGTGTTTAGATTTACCCAGTTAACATTACCTCATAATGAGCTACTAGTAGAGCTAACAGGAAAATTAAGTGCAATGCCATCCAAAACATGATGCAACCAATCAGCTTTAGCTGAAACATGGCATACAACATCAAAGAGCTAAGAGAATCATAGAATATGAAACACTATCCATAAATAAAAAACAAGGTTTCTTAAGAGTGCTTACTTTAGTAACTGGAGGAATATTAGGATTCATACTACAAACTCAGTTTTTTGCCTCACTATCTATTTGTCAATATCAAGTGACTAGGAATATGAGAGTAAATTGATCTGAAGTTATTAAAGAATTTGAGGTTCTGCGAGAGGATCTCGACTCTATAAGGCCCAATGAACCAACATAACCATTCTGAATGGAAAACTTTTACCACTACTGTACAACCCTCTTACAAAGTAAAGTTAGGGTTAGCACCTGGACAGGTAAGATCAGAATTACCACCTACAAGTAAAGACTAACCAAATTTCTGAGATTAAACAAAGGAAGCTAAATAAGTCAAGAGCTATGAAACCCATCACTAAAAGAATTTGTCTGGTTAAGTGCTGGCGGGTCATAATTGTCCTCATCTCCACTATGAACAACTAACCTAGTCTTTTATAGATTTCCCAATAGTATTCATTAGCACTTGAACTTTTTACATACTTTCCCTGTGAGAAACAGAGAAGCAATTGCACTTCTCATAATGGGACATTTAAATTACAGTATTATCCCTGTACAGTAATTACAACTAAATCTAGAAGACACTAAAACCTCAATAAAACTTATCGCAATCTGAAGTACTGTATACATCGAGGTTGAACCAATGCGGATGAAAAACTGAAATAACAGAGGTCGGGTGCTTCCTTCCTTACAATTATCCATTAGAGTTTTTCATTACTTTACTATGAGCATGTGACTATTGAAAGGAAAGAAAATAAAAAAAAAATTCTTTTAATTTTTTGGGGTAAATGTTGCTAAATCCAGCTTCTGGGTAAGAAGAAATATGAATAACAGGGGAAATTCATAGAAATAAATGGAACATCGGCCACACCAGCCTTTTCAATATACATACCAGCTTCACATAATTTCGGAAAAGAGGAAGTGATCTGGTGGACTAAGGAATTTTTCTATAGGAATTTTCAATTAATCTTAGGGTAATCTACACTTACGTCAGTTGTCATTAATTCATATAGTATGCTTAGTCTAAAGAGACTAGAGAGAAAGATTGATGAAAAGCTGAGAGAAGAACAAAAAAGTTGTACTGACCAAATTTTCCTTCTGAGACATACAGCAATGCGTAGAGTATAGAAATCCACTTTTGATGGCATTTATGGACTATGAAAAAGCATTTGTAAGAGTGAACCGGCCACTTATGTGGAGAGTCCTGTATTTTCATGGAATTCCTCTTAAATATGTAAATTTGATTGAGTCTGTTCATGAGCATATCAAGTGCAAAGTTAATGGTAGGGGATTCCTATCAAATGAATTTCCAGTGAACAGAGGAATACTCCAAGGGAATGTGTTGTAACCGATGTTGTTTATTCTCCTCATGGATTTTGTAATGTGTAGAATAGTTGGAGATGGTGGAGAAGGATAGGACTAGATTGGTGATAAGAACTTAACAGACCTAGAGTATGCTGATAATGCTGTCCTTATTAGCAGAACACCACAGGATTTGCAATGCTTCCTTACCAGAATTCATGATATACCACAGGAGGTTGGGTTCAAGATAACCAGAAGTGATGAGAACAGAATATGCAATGGAAGATGAAATATCATTGGAAGGAGGAAGGATTAATGAGGTAAAATAATTCAAGTATTTAGGAACTATGATATCAAATACAGGATCATTAGAATTGGAGTTTAATGAAAGATTGAAAAAAAGCAAATTAGACTATGGCTAGGTTAAGTAAAATTGGGAAATCAAATCGCCTGAAATTACATATAAAATTAGGCTATATATCAGTTTAGTGAGATCAGTGTTACTCTAAAGACATGAGTCGTGGTATGACAATGAAACAATCTCAAACAGATTTAGTAGATTAGAGAACAAAGCCCTCTGAAGAATGTTAGTAGTTAAATTTGCAGGACAGGATTAGAAATTAAACTAAGAGAGATTACTTGAGTGCCATGTGTAGAGATCATGGTTTGGGTATGCTCTTCACACTCCTCAAGAGAGATTAGTCTCCCAAATGTTTAACAAGACTCCACAAGGCACAAGAAGAGTTGGAAGACCCAGACCTACATGGCTGAGGACTATTAAACATGAAGTAGGTAATAATGAATGGAGAACTACTGAATCTCAAGATAGAGATAAATGGCAAAATCTAACCAAGGTCCTTTGCATCAATAGGCATAGGAGGAGGAGATGATAAATCTATAAAAACAGAAAAAAATACTGTATACTTCAGTTAAGGGGTGTTTTTAACATTATTTCATCCTCAGTCTACAGAGAATTGGAAACATTAATGAAGACTAACAACATATTGTTTATTGAAAATTATATACTTACAATATGCTGTAAATTTAAGCATATATCTAAAACAGTAAGAATACTTGCCGAGTCAACTTTCCGGTAAGGAAACAAATGAAAGAACTAGAACAAAAATTAAAAGAAAGAAGCTTATAATGCTGAGATGAACAGTTTGTATATTATATGTGGTATTTGACTTAAGGAGAATTGAAAAAGGTTGGTGAAAGGAGATAATTCCAAAGGAACAAGAAAGAGGAGAGGAAAATGTCCTAGAAAAACTAATAAAGAAGGGAGGAAGTGCATGGAAGCTACACATACAACACAATGCGAGTAGGGGGTTTGATATGTCATTGATTATCCTCGAGTGTAAATGTTTAAAAAGTCTTATCTCTGGTTATGAAGTTTTACTACAGAGGGGATTTTTCTACAATTCATTAATTAAAATTATAGATCTGGCAGCGACTACTATTTTGTTTTTCTCAGTGGCTCAATTTTATGGTTTTGAGTGGTTGAAAATCTACCAAATGTTAATTTGTGCTGATCCATTCAAAACCCCTATAATCTAATAATATATTTCTTTAAGATTTTTTTTGCAAGAAAATTGGGACTATGAAGACTTTGTGTGTATGAACTTTATCACACATGAAAAGCGAGGGGTGGGATTTGGGGGTAACGAGCACCATTAGTTTCCCTCTTAATATTACAGTATTGTTATTATCACATTAACTTTTACTCAACTTTTAAAATAATTATTATCATATACTATTGTTAGCATTTACATAGGATGATCATTGTTAAAAACATTTTAATGTTATTCAATATACTGTACTGTCAACTACACGCTTCGTAATTCTTCTCTCAGTGACTTCAAATATTGTTTCCCTCAAATTAACTATGAAGATTCAGATAAAAATATGTCAAAACTTTATCTAAAGGCCTTTTTGCATAAAGTAAATAATTGAAATATCAATGGTAAGAATAAATATTAAAAATCATGGGCATTTGTAACCAAATTGAAACTCATAGTAAATAAGTTCCGTACAAAACTAATCATTAATTTTATGACTGATCTGTGTTTTAAGCATGTCAGCAACTTGTACAAATGAAAAAAAAATCCTAAATTTTGGGAAAATACCATAAATTTGGGGAAATTTCCCTACATTTGGAGAAAATACCCTACCCAAAATACAGGAAAACATTCCTATTGTCAGGAAAAATAATCTAAATTCAGGGAAATTGCCCTAAATTTGGGGAAATTACCATAAATTCAGGCTCATAAATGTCAATCTTAATATCTTAATGATAAATGTAAAAAAAATGGTATTTTTATTATAAAATTAATTTTTAAATATACTTACCTAGTAGTTACATATATATATATATATATATATATATATATATATATATATATATATATATATATATATATATATATATATATATATATAGCTTAAATCCCGCGTTTCGTCGCGCGTACGGCAGAAATTCAAATTTCGCGGCAATCGCCACCATGACAATAGGTGGTCATACATGAGCGCCATCTCTCATAGGTTACCAGAACCATTCCCAACATTCCTCAGAAATTCCATGCCCCTGTTTTCAGAGGGGAGGAGGGAGGGCCCTTTTATATATGTAACTACCAGGTAAGTATATTTAGAAAATTAATTTTATAATAAAAATACCATTTTTAAATATGTAACTTCACTGGTAGTTACATATATATATAGCTGATTGACACCATTGGTGGCGGGTAGAAAACCTCATCCCATCGGGAATTTGTATAATTATTAATAGCTACAATTAGTCGTACCAATAATCTGGTTCTTACCTGATAAGGAAGCTGGCTTCAAAGTTATTCTGTCTCATTTGCCTGCATTCCTTAAGAGACTCAGCGATCCACCCAGGGGACTGTAAAAGTCTCTGTGGGGCTGCCACAAGGTCCTCGACCTTAGCGTGGCTAGACCCCCACCCTTGCTACCCTGGCATAGCCATGGATAATGATTCTGACCACCTACTCCAAAGTTAAAAATACACATCATAAAACACTAACTTGACTTGCATCCCAGACTGTGGAAGGCTGCAACAACCTACACAGACAGCCTGTGAACACAAGTACAAGAAAAAAGCAAGGGTATATGATAAAAAAAGGTTATAGGAAAGAGGCAGTAGACCCTTCTCCGACTACGATGCTGGAGGTAACATAAGGACCCAGGGAACAACAATCTTCATATAGTGTCTGGACATTCTGAGATAACAGTCTGTGAGGATTGATTTCCTTCGCCAGAAAGTAGCCTCCAAAATTGACTTCATTGACCTATTGTGCTTGTAAGCCATAGAAGTTGCTACTGCTCTAACCTCATGTGGTTTTACCTTAAGGATAGGGAAAACTTCTTACTTCACAATTCTGGTGAGCTTCCCTTATCAAATCCTAAACGAAAAAAGCCAGGGTATTCTTTGATAAAGGCAAAGAGGGCTTTTTAACTGAGCCCCAGAGGTTGTCTGCTTGTCCTCTCAGGTGTTTGGACGCGTGCAGATAAAAATTTTAGAGCTCTCACTGGACAAAAGCCTCTCTCCTTTTCCCGTCCAATTGAGTGAGAGGTTGATAAGGATTCTCGTTTTTGGCGAGAAAGCCTAGGTGAAGGGAGCAAACTGCATCGTCTCCATTAGAGCCCACCTTCTTGCTGATGGCTTGTAACTCTCCTATTGTTTGGCTGTAGCCAATGCAATTAGGAATAGAGTCTTTTTGGTGAGATCCTTCCAAGAAGCTTTGTCAAGGAGTTCAAACCTACTTGAGGTCAAAAAGGACAGGACTACATCCAGATTCCAAGAGGGGGTTGGATTGTCCTTTCTCTTGGCGGTCTCAAAAGTTCTAATGAGATCCGAGAGATCCTTGTTACCTGACCCGTCAATGTATCTGTGACGAAAGACGGAGGCTAAATGCTGCGGTAACCTTTGATGGTAGGTCCAGCCAGCTTCTCTTTTGTATGCAGATGCAACAAAAAGTCGGTTATTTGGGCTATAGAGGTACTGGTAGAGGAAATTTTGTTAGTCCTGCACCATTCTCTGAACATGTCCCACTTAGATTGATAAACTCTAAGAGTGGATGTCCTTCTAGCTCTCGCAATAGCTCGTGCAGCTTCCCTTGAAAAGCCCTTCACTCTTGCCAGCTTTTTGTTAGTAGAAAAGCAGTCAGATT
Source organism: Palaemon carinicauda (assembly GCF_036898095.1). NCBI lineage: Eukaryota > Metazoa > Arthropoda > Malacostraca > Decapoda > Palaemonidae > Palaemon > Palaemon carinicauda. Next base: position 101,987,406 of record NC_090745.1, on the reverse strand, counting down.
GAGTGCAGGGAGATTCTGATAGTACCTCTCTATGTGTGGCTGTTTGAGTAGATCGCTCCGACTTGGTAACGTTCTGGGGATATCTACCAGCCACTCCATCACCTCTGCAACCTAAGGTCTCATGGGCCAAAACGAAGCTATCAGGGTCATGCGGGCATTGTGCGATTCCTCGAACTTTTTCAGGACTCTGTCTAGGATCATAAATGGTGGAAAAGCATACATGTTTAGGTCCCCCCAGTCCAAGAGAAAAAACGTCCACTGCAGCTGCTTCCTGGTCTGGGACTGAAGAGCAATACACTGGCAACCTCTTTGACAACTGTGTAGCGAAGAGGTCTATCGAGGGTTGACACCACAACATCCAAAGGCTGGTGTACACCTAGTGATGTAGGGTCCACTCTGTAATTAGAACTTGTCTTCCTCTGCTGAGAAGGTCCGCCCTGACGTTCTTTTCCCCTTCTATTAACCGAGTTATCAAGGTTATGTCCCTCGCTTTCGCCCACAGTAGTAGATCTCTTGCAGCTTCGTAAAGTGAGTCTGAACGAGTGCCTCCCTGCTTCTTAATGTAGGCCAATGCTGTGGTGTTGTTTGCATTGACCTGAATTAAGTTTCCTTGGACTTCCTCCTGAAAGTGTATTAGTGCTAGGTGAATGGCCACTAGATCCTTGATGTTTATGTGCCATTCCCTCTGAGACTCTTCCCACAGACTCGATATCTCGGCCTTCCCCAGTGTTGTACCCCACCCCATATCTGAGGTGTCGGAATACAACACTAGGTCGGGGTTCCTCTGATAAAGTTCGAGATCCAGGAGTTTGTTGGCATTGTGACACCAAATCAAGTGATTCCTGATCCCCAAAAGAATCGGCAACCACTTTTCTAGACCTTGACCTCTCGTCCAAAATATGCAAGATGGAATTGAAGAGGCCGTAAATGAAGTCTCCCCAGGGATACGAACTGCTCGATCGATGAGAGGGTACCCAGTGGACTCATCCATTCTCCTACCGAGCAGGACCGTATGTCAGGAGGTGTCGCACCTTTCCTAGGCAATCCAGAATGCGTTTCGGGGCTGGAAAAGCCCGAGAAACCACTGACTGAATCCTCATCCCCAGGTAGGTGATGTTTGCGAGGGAGTCAGTTGAGATTTTGCTAAGTTCACCACTAGACCTAGCCATTTATAGCGTCAAGGACATTGTAATTGAAGACCCTCCAGACACTTTCTTGCGACCTGACTCTGAGTAGCCAATCGTCCAGGTACATTGATATCCGTACTCCCTTCAAATGTAGCCAGTGAGCCACGTTGACAACCACTCGGGTGAAAACGTAGGGAGCCGTGCTCAGTCCAAAACAGAGTGCTTTGAACTGATAGGTAGTTTCTTGGAACACGAATCTCAAAAAATTCCTGTAGTTCGGGTGTATCGGAATGTGGAAATACGCGTCCTGCAGATCTAACGACACCATCCAGTCTCCCTGTCTGGTGCCTGCTAGGACTGACGCAGAAGATTCCAAGGAAAACTTGACTTGCTTATGAACTTGTTCAGAGGACTTACGTCCAGAACAGGTCTCCAACCCCCCAAGTTCTACGAAACTAGAAAAAGTCTGTTGTAAAATCCCCCTGACGAGAGGACTTCTACCACTTTTATTGCTGCTTTTGACAGCATCTGGTTAACCTGCTCTTGCAAGAGCTGTTGCCAGTAGTGGAATACTTGTGTCTGGAGATTGAGATCACTTTTGGGTTTTGGTTGCTGTTTGGGGTTAAGAGGTTGACCTCCAGCAGCTATTCTCTGGTCTCTTCTAGACAAGCTCTCCCACAAAAGGGCTGATGCGTGGGAGGAGCTTCCTTCTCCTTCCTGGCTAAAAGGTTAGTCGGAAGCACTTCCTCGCAGTCCTTTAAAAGCAGATCTTATATTGCTTGTGCGTAATAGCTGCCGATAAGTCCTTCACTAGCTCTGAAGGGAAGAGGAATTTGGTCAAGGGAGCATACAAGAGCTCTACTCTCTGAGCGAGAGTCAATCCTGACTACAGGAAAGAAAACAGCATAGCTCTTTCTCAATATAACCTGTTGTGAAAAAGGGTTGTGAATTCGACCGACCCGTTCCTCACGGCTTATCTAGACAGGCAAAAATCATCTGTGACGTCTGCGAGGACTCCTAGAGTCCAGTCTATCAAGCTGAAGACCTCGATTGTACTGAAGATATCCTTCAGCAAGTGAAGCATTTCCGACGTGGACTGCATCACCTTAGCCTTAGTTATGGCTGAACTATGTGAGGCGTCAACGAAAAGGAGAAGTCTCCTTAGGAGAAGGTAGGAACTTCCAAACCGAGAACCACCCCAGGATTGTACCACACACAGGATCTAGAAGCCAGTCGTAAGGGGAAAGGAAAAGGTTGTCCTTCCTTGTTCTTTCTCTTGTGAATCCAATCATTCAGAGTCGAAAGACCGATCTGGCTAACGCTGTTTCCTTGAAAGAGGAAGATTCCTGGGGTCTACCCTTCAAAAACTGCGAGGGCGGGCTCCAAGGTAAAGCCTGCTGAAAAGTCCTCCGGAATTAAGTCCACCAGAACTGCAAGTAATCTTAAGATCTGCTGTATGAAGAGTTTTCTGTGTTTCCTCCTCTGAGATCTATCCTGGCATACCTGATAAGGAAGCTGGCTTCATAGGTTTTAATGCCTCGTTTGCTAGCATTCCTTGAGAGACTCAGCAATCCACCCAGGGGGCTCTAAAAGTCTCTGTGGGGCAGCCACATCCTCTAAAGGGTTAGCGATCTCCGAAGGAGAACGAGTGGGAGAAAACACACGCCTCGACTTGCATGCTTGTGTGCCACATGCGTTCAGCATGCTGCGAAGAAGAGTTATGCTGCGTCCAACATGTCTCGAGGGAGAGTCATGTTCAAGTGCTTCCAGCATAAGTCCATCATGCTGCAAGGAAGCGTCAACATAGCGACCCGCATGCTGCGAGGGTAAGTCCTGCTCGCGTGCATCCAGCGTGCGTCCCGCATGCTGTATGCGCGTCCAGCATGTCACGAAGGAGAGACAAGTGCTTGCCTATCATGCTGCGGGGAGAAGTCCTGATTGCATGCGTCCAGGTTGCTGTAAGCTTCCAGTGTGCTGCATGCTTCCAGTGTGCTGCATGCTTCCAGTGTGCTGCATGCGTCCAGCATGCCGCGAGGGAGAACCTTGCCACCTCCCGTAACGCGTCCAGAACGCTGCGAGGGAGCGTCCAGGAGCGCTGCAGCTCGCGTGCGTTCTTGCCGCGAGGGCACGCACGGAACTATGACCTACTCGATTCTGACGCGGAGGAGCGTCCTGCTCGCGTGTGTACAGCATGCGTTCAGCTCGCGTGCATCCAGCATGCTGCATGCGTTAAGCATGCTGTGAGGGAGCGTCAAAATCCTTGCCGCCTCCTGTAATGCGTCCAGATCGCTGCGAGGGAGCGTCCATGAGCGCTGCAGCTCCTGTGTATTCTTGCCGCGAGAGCGCGCTTGGAACTATGACGTTAGCGATCCTGACGCGGGGAAGCGGCCCGCTCGCATGCGTCCAGAATGCTGCGAGGAAGCATCCTGCTCGCGTGGGTCCAGCATGCGTCGCGTATGCTGTGAGAGATCGTCAAGATCTATACCGCCTCCCGAACCGCGTCCAGATCGCTGTGAGGGAGCGATCTTGACGCTCGGTTCCATGACGAGCATCTCTCTTGTCTAGGCAGGAAGGGAAAACGTAAAACGCCAGCCTCGCGTCAACCGATGGCGAGGATAACACTTTTACCTCGCCTTTCCAATGGCGAGGGTGAGCGTACTGGGATACATCAACAGGATCGCTTGAGGGGATGTTCGTTCGCTGATCAGGGTCTAACATCTCCCTTCACCTTTCGACTTTCCTTCTCCCAGGGGTTGGGGAGCATGGAAGAGGTCCCGGGCTAGGAGTATGACGGACACGAACTAACGCACCCTTCACTGCAATGCGTCATTTTACGTGCCCTTGAACACTAGCACTTTTAACTATTTCACATTAGATCATAATAGACCTGCCCGTTGCGAGAGATTATACTCTTTCGCCAAGGGCTAGAAAGAAAATACAATAGGTTATATGATTAATATTAGTATTCTCAAAATCAAAGTATTAAATAACGATACAAGTACTGTGAAACAACAACGATCGTCAAGAGTACTACGTAGCGTAAATTGACTGTGCGCTCGTGAAATCTCTATATACTGTATATCGAAATTTAACTAAAGGAAATATACTAATAGGACAAATATATACTTAAAAATAATGTATATACCTACATTATAAAAATTAAAATACTTATGCTTAGTAAGTTAATATTTTAAACATTTCTTGCAAGAAAAAGAAAATAATTCACATATTTGCAAGTCATACTAAGTAGATTACGTTACAGGATTGTGACGTCATCGCGATGGCGGGCTGATTTCCTTCAAGGTATTCAGATCTCGCCCTGCTAAGAGTTTACGTCACATAATTATGACGTCATAATGTTTAATGTTTTTCCTTCCATTATATCTTTAAGAGTTGTTCGTTAGTTAATAAAGTAGGGGGAAAAAATACCTTGATCCTATCCATTTTAATCTTACGAACATAAAAAAGAAAACAAATACACACATGCCCTCTGCTACATACTGTGTGGGAATCAAGAGCAGCTTGAAAGCCGGTCTAGCCCTACACACAAAGTTTATCAATAGGGGAGCCATCTTGAAAATCAAGTTAAATTAAACTGTCCAAGTTGGACCAACAACAACAAAAACACTTATTTCGTGTGAAAAGGAAAATCCAATATCTTCGATAGTTCAAAGGCAGCGAAAGCCATTAACAATAATTAGACAAAAGGTACTTCACAAAATTGTAGAATAAAGTAATATATCAGCAAAACAAATTTCCTAGGTGTTGACTCGATTAACGGCAGGGAATTTCTGAGGAATGTTGGGAATGGTTCTGGTAACCTATGAGAGATGGCGCTCATGTATGACCACCTACTGTCATGGCGGCGATTACCGCGAAATTTGAATTTCTGCCGTGCGCGCGACGAAACGGGGGATTTAAGGTATATATATGTAACTACCAGGGAAGTTACATATTTAAAAACAAGCTTCCAGAGAGTAGCAATATGATAATCACATGAAATTCTTATAAATGAATATGAAAAATAGTTTACTTTTTTGGTATCCTCTTTAGTGGAAAACCACAGTAACAGGAAATTGTTGGACTCAAGTACAATTATACTGTTCCTCCAAAACAGAATAAAAATCCCCACAAGTATGAATTCATCTCTGATTAAGAAAATGTATTTTACTCCAAATGACAATATTTTGGGTGGAGTTTTTTGGGGGTTATCATAAACATTGCAAATTTTTATAAATAATTTATATTTTTCCTAACTATACAAACCAGAGTCCTTTACATAGGATATAGATAACAGTACTTAGAACTTACAAGGAAGTGTAAACAGGTGGCCGGTACAACCCCCATACTTGATTACCAAGCCGTTACTTTGATTACAGTCAGGATTTCTAAGAGGTAGATGATGGCAAGAAAATTTTATTAAAAGAATACCAAACATTCTGACCCTTGGAATGACACCTCTGTAACATATAATAGAAATGATACAAGGTAAGTAGGGTTTACCTATGGTCAAATCAATTCCAGCTGACAAGAGTTTTTGATGCTGTGCCCCAAGAGAGGTAAAGATGAAAAGGATATGAAAGGACCAGTCAATCTTCACTTTCATCCCCATATAATAATTAACCTTCATCTTCGATCCGATGATAATGGTCCTGTTAGAAGAGACAAGGCAGCTATACCACCTACAGTGCATACACTATAGGTTCTAGTGAAAAGGTGTCTAGGAACCTGTGGGTTGATTCCTGCAGGTAACATGCTGTAAATGTCGTCTACCATTTCTAGACACTTACCTAGAGTACCTGCACAACACAAAGATTCTTACAAAATGCCAGGGTCGTGCTTACACCTGACATCATGAGCTCTGACCCAAGCTCTACTAGGAGCAGAGAGTGAGGGTGGCGAAAGTACAGTTAATAACTTTCTTTAGCCAAAAGGAGAGTATATTCTTAGTCACTTTCTTATTTCTTACAGTGCTGACGAAGAAGTGCTGCAGGTGAGGTCAAGTTTTTTGCATACATTTAAGATAGCGCCTCAGTGCCCAAACAGGACACAAAAGAAGCTGATCTGGATTGCTGACTACCGATTTAAGGCTCACAAGCTGAAATGAAGAAAACGTGGAATTGAGTACTGATGAATTCTTGGTTTCAGTTACAAACTCAGGGACAACGGAGAATGAGACCTGCCTCCAGTGCCTGGTATGAGAAACACTAAAGGTGATACCATTTTAGCTTACTAACCCGCTTGGAAGAGGCTAAGGCGAACAAGAAAATCATTTTGAGGGTAGGTCCCTTTTTGAGACAAGTCTCAGTGGTTCATAAGGTGCCCTCTTAAGGGAACATAAGACCTTGGTAATATCCTAGGATGGTGGTCTCACATTCATCAGAGAACAGGACAGCTCAAAACTTTGCACGAGCATAGAAAGTTTTGCTGACGAGGAAATATCAACTGTTTTCAGCCTAAATGCCTGTCCAAAGGTTGAGTGATAGCCTTTTACCACTGAACTGAAAGGAGCTTTTCTCTCTTGAGGAAAAAAATATTTTGGCTATTAATGGGTAAAGGCTGAGAGAGAAGAAACATAACTCCCATGTCACTAAAAACAAAAGATGGCCCACTTAGCTTGATATGCAGAAATTGAAGACTTCCAGAGGCATCCCGACATCTCTCACTGAGGGGGGATGCACTCCTTATCAGGCAGAATGGCATATAAGCATAAAATGTCGAGGCCTTTCCCAGGGTGTTGAAGGGCATCCTTAAATGATACTTCCAGGTCTGGCACCAGTGAGCACGATATCAGAAGCTTCCGATATAGATATGCTGCGACTAGGTCGACTGTAAAAGAATCCCCACGAAGTCAGGATCCTGTTCACTATCGGAGGATGCAGACCATTCTGACCCCACAATCTATGTCCTTCTGCTCAGCTTGTCCGCCACAATATTCTTCTCGCCTGGAATAAAACGGGCTGCCATTGATCCAAGTTGAGCATTGCCCACTCATGAATTTCTACTACTAGCTGGTAAAGCTGCAGAAAAACCAGACAGTAATGCCTTATTATGTTTATATATACCACTACAGTGATGATGTTGCTCATCAACACCACCAAATGACTGGTCAAAAGAGGGAAAAAATGTTGGAGTGAGAGGAGCTCCAACACATTGCTATGATATTGAGATTCCTGGGTGGTCATTATCCCAATGCTATGTGTTCTAGGAGAAAACTCGTCCACCTTGGCATAAGGGGCCTTAGGTTCAACAGGCTGAGGAATGGCACTGTCAGAAGAATCAAAGTCATGATTAAAGGAAAAGTCTTCTCTCTCTAGCACTGTACCCAGCTGGTGTAGGAAGGGGTTGAGAGACAAATACATCTCACACTCCTCTTTCCTTGGAGAAGATTGAGAATGAGAGGGACTGTTACCATTATCCCTTCTAGAATCAGGTCTGGATCCCAAGATAATGAACTCCCAAGGAAGATCAAAGATCCCTCTCTGGCATGCAAGATCTGTCCTTCAGTACCGATCAAAGATCCTTCCTTTTTCTGTGGTGTGAGCCTCCAGAGAAAGGGAGTTAGATGGAAACCTTCTATTCTCTGAGGCATTAAGGGACTAGAGGTTTGAACAAAATTTGTTTGGTTCTGGAGGAGACTGAGATTGTACTCTTCGATGCCAAGGAGAGAGAGAGCATATGATCGGCAGAAATTCGATTGTAGACAATCTATAATTGTTAAAAAAAGAAACTACTTAGGGTGATCTCAAACTGTGATGGTTTCTAGGATGAGGGTCACTTAGAGGAGTAACTGGACCCCGACGGTCATGACTCCATTAGTCAGGAGGGTGTATTAGATAGACTTGTGAGTCGTAATTATGAGTGCAGGTAACAGATTTCTCCTTAAAGAGGGTTCATAGTTAGGCTCCATCCTGGATATGCGCACTGTAGAGGTGCATTCTGGATCCCGTGAAACAACTGTCTCTCTCATAGCAACAGTACAGGATTAGGCAACTGAACATTAAATTTTTCTTTTAAATTGAAAAGAGTGATAAATGAGTGTTACAGAATGGGTTTCAAGCAAAAAGTTTGTATGTATGAAATCCTTTCTTCCTGGTATACACACCATAGCAATATCAAAATTAATAAGGATTTTCTTTCTAAAAACAGCTGATCCCTTACAACAAATTCATTTACAAAATTTCATAATTGATGAAAATTTTTTGTCAATGCAGAAGGGAGAGCATATGTCAATGAAAGTAAATCACAAGAAGTATCTGTGTATAAAAATATCTTTTAAAAGGGTTTCAAGAAAATTATACATTTACAAACTAAAACTGACCTGAAGCTCTCCTTCCCACCAGCCCGAAGCTGTTTTCTTTCTTATCATTACTAGCTGTCCTCGCTGCAAACTTAGCTGGTTACTGCTTGTGGCATCATATGGAGCAATCACAGAAGCAATTTCAGGTTTCTTCCCCTTTCCACTCTGTAAAAACAGGATTATACATTTATCAACTCTAAACTTTTTTGAAGAAAAATACATATTAAATCAATTTTGTATCATAAGTAAAAACCTTTATTTCCCTAGTACATACTGGCCATGCAGTGAACAAATACAATATGCAATAGTAAAATAAGAGATTTGTATAAGCTATGACATAATTACCATAGTGAAGAGTGACTAAGCTCTTTTTTTTTCAGAAAAATCTACGAGAAAGATGTAATTCTGAACCAAGATTACTTAGAAAAAATCATACATGCAACTTTACCACATTTTCTTCTGTAATTCAATATAAAAAATATAAAACATTCAAACCTCTCAACCCAGACCCTTTGAAGTCAAACAACATAACGAATAGTTGCCGGGATCATATAATCTTAAAACAGGGACAAATAGTTAAGGGCACCAAATACAATTGCCTCTCAACTTCCTAACGACTAACTTGAAAGAGTTTGAAAACAATAACCAGAAAAGTATTCTATACAAAATTATACAAGGAACCACACACAAAACATTACAAAGATATATGAAATACATTAGGATATTTAAGCTTTAAATTTCAAAGCATTAGGATTATGCACTATTGTTTTATACCCGCTAACAATATGCCGTTACATAGCCATGATTTGTAACTGGAACTGATTATACAGTAGTACCTCAGCTATGAGTAATTTTGAATATGAACAAATTGCAGTATAAGCATACAGTTTTAAATTGGGTTATGAGTATTACATAACCAGCATAAATTTTGCACCACACAGGTACTTTTTGAGGTAAAGTACGAACAAAACTATCACGTTATGATTAGAAAGCAGTCACGCAATATCTATATGTTGCACATTAAGTGTTCCCTCCGTATTCATGTGTACTTTGCTACATTTTGTCTCATATTAGCTAGCAACCCTTCCTTACTAAGAGCCTACGACTCTTCCACTCTCCAAGCAGTACTCATAAATGCAACATCTAGTGTGAGTCTCTTTGGAACTGTTCTTTGAGTTGTGATCATTAATATTCCTTCATAATAAAGGCCCACTCCCTTGCCACTTTAAAGAAAAGGCAATATCAGCCATCTCGAGATAGGTTTCTAGTCTAAACTAAATGAAAGTGTAAAGAAAGAAGACAGAGTGTTCAAAAGGGGTAAATTAAGTGATTCAGCTACTGATTGTGAATGTCATTCAAGAGAGAAAACTCGCGATATTTTTCCCTCCTCCTCCTCTTCCTCTACTCGTCTCCATCATGCCAGCCTCAACTCGCCTTCGAACGTACAAGTTAATTTATGAATTATTTATGTTTATAATTGTGAATTATTAATTCTTATTAATTTCTGATGTCAACGGCTATAATCATACAATAATTACCATTACAAAACCTTTAATAAGAAGTGTATATGTGTATTTATTGGTGTTTACTATGCATCGAGTGAAATACTGGACCTTTATTTATAATTAAAATTATTTTAGGATATGAGCATTTTAGGTTGCGAACTTGCTCAAAGGACAAATTAAAACTTGTAAGCCAAGGTACTACTGTAGCCACTTTTTTATTATTGAATTAAATAATAAAAAATATCCTCTTTTTTTTGGTACTCAGTACTGAATTTAATTCTATGTTCCCAGTTCCTTATTCAGGTTAGGAAATAAAAAAGCAATCTTTGTATCCAACAAAATGAAATATCTTGTTACTGATGACTATTTCTATGTAAATAGATAGGATTAGGATGATTATGTTTTTTTATACAATATTCCCTTAACAAAAGGTATAAATGGTATATCAACTATATATAAAAGCATACAAACTGTTCCTTTTTGTAGGATGTACAGAGGTCAATTACAATTATGCATACATTTTATACAATAGTGTATATTGATGTTCCCTTTAAATATGAATCAAAAAAGGGTTTTAAATATGCAGATTATGATAGCTATCTCATTTATATATCAGTTGATAAGCATAAGGATTTCAAGATAATCTGATTCAATATTTTTCCATTTTATAAAAAAAAAGGCTGAAAATAATTACCAATTATGAAAATTTACAAATTCCTAACTTATTTCAAAGGTATTATACATTGAATAAAACAAATTCTATCAAACATCAGAACACAAAGAAAATTATGAAAAATTTATTGAAAAAAATGCTTAAAAAAATTTATGGAATACAAAATTCCTAAAATAAGATAGAGACTAAATATATGAAGATTAAGAAAAGTAAATTACTATCACAAAATTATCTTTTGCCATACAAAATAAGATTACTTATGCAATGCTCGGCCAGTTACCTTTAGCACTTTTTTGCTGTCAATGCAACTGTATGCCCTAATCATATGCTTCAATAAGTCCTGACAATTAACATTACAATTAAAAGAAAAATATTTCCCTTCTACGAAGGTAATAACACTGAAACCATTTCAAGATTACACCAGGTGTCCAGTATTCAGAAAACCCCCCTCACATCTACTTCATCAAAAGTTTTGTTCATAAATGATGTGCGTGTGCAACTAGTTTTTGAGAACTAAAGTGGCAGACAATTACTCTAATACTTTCCTCAAGAGAAACATTTCAATAATGAACTCTTTCATCATAAATGTTTATATTCCTCATTTAGATTAAAAACAATTAAACCTAACAAATTGATTGTCAAGACTGTGAACTATTCATAAAACCATACAGACAAAATAACATGAAATGAGATTCAGTTATATTATACATGACCTCAGAATACATATAGAATTAGGCATACAATATAAGATAGATAAAAATTCCCAAAACAGCTACATTAGGCTATAAGCTATCATAGGGTTGTCTTTCTCAAAATAACTAGAAATTGAGGAAAATATCCAACAAAATGTAGGAAACTTACAAGTCTCAATAGCACACATTTATCTTTTTCAAATATTAATACACAAAGCAAAAGCATTAGAAAAGAAATAGAGGTTACTACGCCCATAGTTAAAGTAACAGTCTATGCCAATAACAAACAGCAACTATTTTACCATGATAACTACCACCCAGCTGATAAATTTTTTTCAAACTCATATTTATTGCTTTTGTATGCGATTAATAATCAACACAAAAGTGGACTTCATTGCATTTCTAACAATATTTCTCAAACATAAATAAAAGTTTCTTTAACAGACGATGATAAGAACCCTGGGAATTTTTACTTTACTTCATCCACCATCCCATTATTCACCAACTCGCAGAACTCCTCTAGCAAAGCCAGTCTTATCTAGGCAAATGATAATTGATAGCCATCTTACAAAATCAGTAAGACTCATAGATCAACTTGAAGATTGGACCAGTTGTCTAAAGAATTTGAGTCTACCCCCTAACAAAAGTTCGGGGAGGATGACATCACTTGAGGAACTTGCCTGATTCTGACTTGCTAGTTGGATCAGGTGTGGCTTGATTAGCTACATCTCCAGGCTAATAAGGGCAAAAAAAGCCAGGGGTTCCACCCTTGAGATCTCATGTCCGCTTGATGAAAAGGGGTAACATGCAGAGTAGAAAAATATGCTGGGTGTAACAAGGTGGAAGAATAGACTGACTTAATAGCCCTGACATCATGGTGACCTAGTATCAAGAAGACCTCTGTTCTGGAAATTTTGAGTCTCTCTGCCTCAGGGACTGGACCTAACAATAGTGAAGATATCTAAATTTGTTTCAGGGTAGGTGTGATATAACCATTTAAATTATAAGCATATATGCTCTCATCTCTTCAGTATGATGTTATCAAATACCAAACAGTACTGAATAAATACCCCCAGAAACTCTAGAATATAGATTGTATTTAAGTGCTTATATTTCACAACCATATTTATTAGGGAAGAAACAATGACCCTCCCCAAACAAGTTATCATATATGAAGGGCCATAACCACTAAACAGTATCACCTTTACAATGTAATGGACACAACCACTGAACAGAATCTCCTTTATAATAGAATACTGTAAGTCAAAAATAAAAATAAAAGGAGACTCAGTAAGTCTATGGCACCAGGTCCCGATAATATTTATCCAAGAGAGATTATTGAACTAGAAGAAGGCATAAAACCACACTTTTACAAAACATTCCAAAAGACAGCCAAAAAAAAAAAGGCACAAGGATAGAAACTAGGCAATGTTTCTGCAATCTATAATAAGAGACCAAAAGAACTTGGAAATTACAGACCTGAGTGTCTTAACTTCAGTACCTAGCAAAACTTTTGAATCAATTATACAGTAATAGATTCAATAGTAGAACATACAGTACAGTATAGAGAAAAACAATCTTCTGATAGACAGCCTACATGGTTTTAGACAAAAGAGATCCAGTGTGACAAATCTGATGGAGTTTTTCTACAACACATCTAGCATATATAACAAAAGCAAGGCATTAGACATCATATACCTAGACTTTCAAAAGCCTTTTGACATAGTCCCTCATAAACGCTGCAAACTTAGAAGACGTAGAAGCCTTGAGAGGATCTAATTAAGTTGGGAGAATGGTCCAGAAAATGGCCTATGCCTTTCAACTGTGGGAAATGCTGTCATGCACATGAATCTTACGGTAGTAACCCACAAACAGATTACTCACTGCAGGGTAATGAAATAGAAAGTGTGGACCAGGAGGAAGATCTTGGCATTGTTATTAGCAAAGATTTAAAGTTGACCAAACCGAGCATAAAAGTTGTAAAGAAAGCACAAAAGCTAATAAGTTAAATAAAAGACAATTCAAATACAGAAACAAAGACATTGTACTGCAGCTATATGCATCACTAGTAAGAACACATCTAGGATACGGAATCCAATTCTGGGCTCCAAGTAATCAGAAGGGTATACACAGACTGGAAGCAGTACATGCTAGGGCCATCAAACTAGTTCCAACAAATAAAACAATTTGGATATAGACAGAGAATGGAATGTTTGAAATTACTTGGATCTACAAACTTGACAACTAAGGAGACAGCTAATAAGACATTCAAACCTCTTTAAGGAATAACAAATGTAGACTACAACAACTTCATCATGGTTAGCAAAAATGAGTTCAGAGATAACGGATACAAACTGGAATTATATATACAAAACCACTCAATGTGGTAATTCCTTTGCATAAAAATACATGGAACAGACTTCCAGCGGATGTAGAGAACAGTATCACGGCAAACAAATTCAATAAGAAGTTACACTACATTCTACAACCAGTCGGCCCCAAGAGGGATCAACCATCCAAAAAGGGATTCTAGGTGGAATACATAGCAATATTGGGCATATCCATATGGTACTGTGAAACAGGGAGACTAAAAACAGTAAAGAAGGTACCAAAAGAACTCTCATATTAGCTTTCTCCAACACTGATTCCCCTTTCCCTCTGACTGAGTTATCACCAGCTAAAAGATCATTCTAAGTAAGGTCGTTATATCTACCCAATGAGGAGCTTGCTAACTTAGTCTGTTCTTTCTTCATTCTGTGCAGGTATCTTTCAAAGAATTTATTGAACAAGGCTCTAAAAAAGGGTTCTGATTCTTTCTCCCCTCAAAGTCTTGAACCTAGCCTTGTAACAGTTTCCTACTACCATTTTCTATGCTAATTCTTCCCCCAAGTCTGTAACTCTCATCTTTCTTTGAAGACCAAAGCAGCAGATCCCACGAGTAGTGATAGCCCCACTAGGTTGGGAAGAGGTATGTGTTACTGGGAAGGAGTTTGCCGTACGTCAGATTTTTAGAGGGCGTTATCTAGGCACTTGCCATCTTATGTGCAAGGGGAAGATGGCAATCTCACCATCAACATCTTTGTACCAAGACTTAATCAATTTGGGATGAGTGTAATTGGTGCTTCTCATCTCCTCTAACTGAAAGTTCTCCCTAACAGGGATCACCTAGGCCTACAGTGACTTGGGGGAATGCCAAAAGTACAGTACCTTTCATAAAGCAGTAGCCTGAAGTTCAGTGGCTAGTCTAGGCGAGGAATCAAGATTTTGACCTTATAACCAGCATAGGAAAGTCTAGTCTGTGATCCTACAATCTGCTAAATTGGGTGGCGACTAGTCACAAACTTTGTGTGTATCGCCTAGTACTTTGTTACCTTTGGTAAAATAGGTAAAAGCACTAAATCATTGGATTGTTCCCTATTAGTTGAAGGGAAGGTCCATGAAATATTCTAATCCCCAATACCAGTACCCTGTGAAGAACAACCTCAAGTTCCTTAGACAAAAGGTACAAGGAATTCCTTAACTTTATCAGATACGTTCTTCCCACTTTTAACATACCATTAACTAACATATCATGTAACAGAGGACAGATTTTCTCTTATCTCCTTTGCCACTTTTTTCATACTACCCAAAGAAATTAACAAAACAGGCTATAAATTAGAAATTTCTACTTAACTAGCCTCATCTATTTTTTACCAATGCGGCTTCAACCGCTTCCAAGGAATTACTTGACTGTTTTGCACTAGAAAACTAACAATGTACCCTCTTAATATGTTAAGCCTGCCTATATCTACTTTTAAGCTATATAATTAAAATAAAATTGCATTGCTAGTTGAGGACAAAACTCACTCGTCACAATGGACAATATGCAGGTAAAAACTTCTAAAAAAATATCCTAATTTTGTATTCAGAGTAAACTTAACAAACTTAGGGGACATAAATCACAAGAGTAAATCTCACAAAACCACAGCCAAACAGAGTAGGTGCATATCTAGAAGGTAACCATAAGAGAATGACCAACTAAAATAAAGGCAACCATGTGTAAACCTACGTTACCACCATATGGAGGTGATAACCACATTTGCAGCTAGGGAGCGTTATGGAAACTTGGAAAGTGGGATTATTGGACCCGACAGAGAGCGCTTATGATTTTTATCTTTCAGATTAAAGGATAAAATGAATTCCTTTCTCAATGATGAACTTTGCAAACCTTAAATATCCAGTACTGTACTGTAATAACTAACTGGAGTTTGTCAAGTGCAAAAGAGATAACACATTGATGCAAACATTTTCCTACTCCTTTATAAAAGTTTCTCCAGGAAATGAGATACCAAAATACTAAATCATTAATAAAAATATGATATATTTTTACTATATGGTAAATAAATGTGAATTAAGTCTACAGTTTACCCATAGTAAAATCCTTAACTTACTTTTGTACCGATCTGAAAATATGCCCACAATGCTGCTGTTAAAAGTTATACTTACTTTCAACAATAACAGACATTGGTAGTGTCATAATAATAATATTACTAGAAAAGTGCATTCAATTAAAGGAAATTATTTCATTGATGCAATGTACAATAATGTAGTGTCAGATCATCAATTTACCTGAAATGTGAGCCAAACACAAATGGAATAAAAATACTGTCCAATTAAAACTAAATGATAGCCAATTTTGTTGCAAATGCATTACTTTATACATAGAAACTAATATTGTATCCAACAACTCAAAAGAGATTTTTCAACAAACAGCTAATACTTAACTACATCTGTTACTAATAAACAAGTTTCTTCAGACTGACATGCAAAACTGGATAATGTGAATCTATACAATATAAGTTTTATATACAGTCTAAAAGGACTGACAAATTTATCATCAGCCTCCAACTTAGAATCATGCAATTTGGTCTACATCAGGCACTGGTGAAATATCAAGTGCTATAAAGAAAACTATTGTTTTATAAACCAAATGAGTGATAAAAATACAAAAATACTACAGAACTGCATTGTAACCATATTTCAGACTGTAGAATGAAGTATAAAAGTACTGTACAGTAATCAATTCTACATGGTCAAATTCTAAGATGGAAAAATGTAGAGAGCACAATCTGGTGTCAAAATGATCAAATTTAGTGCATAATCAACAAGGCAGCTAGAAATTACTTTCAATAGCTAAAGAAATGATTAACATGATACCTTTGGCGATTTAGGTGATTTTGCAAGTTCCATAACCTCCTGATGTGCAACAACAAAGAAACCTAATTAGTCAATAAAGGAAATGATACCTGAAAACTGATTGAATTAAATCAGACATAGAGTACACAGTCTTAAAATATATTATATTTTTTCCTCATTGCTACAGCATATCATAACTACAATAATGTTCCAAATAATCAAATGATCAAATCAATCCATTTATCATAGACCCGTGAAATACCAATGGTTAATGATAAAATGTAAATAATTTAGTAAATAGTCGAATGCTTGTTCACCATGCTTCATAATTACAAAGACAGATTTGAGGATCAACTGTGAAAGGTTGTATTAAGGGATTTTGACGAAGGAAAAATCTATTTCTGGGCGAGAGACCTGTTGCCGCCCAGTGAAATACTCCTAGAGCACTTATTTCTAAGGAATATAACTGCTATATATTACCAGAGAAAAAAAGCATAGGAATGCCAGGTTGAACCCAGCTCGCTCACCTATATAAGGTGTCGGTATAAAATACTGGGGCGTGATAATTCACAACCAGAGGTCTCGCACTATTTAGATATCTCCTCTTCAAAATCCCCGCCACAGCGAGGTGCCGTTCAACACTACTACCACTAACCCAACCCACGCCAGTGACGTCACTCCTCATAGCACCCAAGGTTTGGGGCCCATGTGGGAGGGAAGTCAAGGGAGGGTTCACTGGGCGGCACAGGTCTCTCGCCCAGAAATAGATTTTTCCTTCGTCAAAATCCCTTTTCTGGGCTCCGACCTGTGCCGCGCAGTGAAATAGTACCAGAGAAATGGTCCCCAAAACTTGGAACAATACCTGAGGAAGTAACAAAATCCAAAATAACAGGTAAGAGGATAGCAAGACATAGTTGATTAAGGTTCACTATGTTCAGGAGGAATCACATTCCCTGCTGCCACTGTAGCAAATATAAGGCTTCCAGAGGTTTTAAGCAGTGGCGTTTAAATACTGTTGGAGACTTCCGGCCTGTATATTTAGTAAGTCCAGTGAAGTTCATAGTAATTAACTGAGGTAGCTACAGCTCATATATCATGGACGTAAGGGAGTGATGTGGGAATGATTCTAGGTAGCCCGTTAATGAAATGCAGAATCTTCTGTCTGAGTCCTTTCAGGATGATGGTTCTTCACCTTCTCTAATGGGTAAGGGCCCCGAGGACTGAACGGGAGATATGTTTAAGTAGGCTTCCAGAGTGTTTACTGGACATAAAGATGGGTCCTGCGGAAGTGGGACAATCTTCCAGGGGAACCGTCTGTCCTGGGGGTCCTCATTTTCGCTAAAATCTTTTGTCAGGGGAAAGGAGTACTTCCCCTGACGAGAGAAAATTCAATATGACCTGGATCTCTAGACAAGGCTGAAAGTTCTGATATTCTGGCGCCAGAAGTCAGGTTCATTAAGAACAAGGATTTCCTAACCAATGGAATATAATGGCAAGTCTCGTTAAGAGTGTCTGAAGCCAACTTAATTACTTCATTCAGAAACCAGGAAACTGAGCTATGGTGAGTTGATGGTTTCAATCTGGCGCAGGTTCTCGGGATGGATGAGAAGTATGAATCTGTAAGGGCAATATTAAAGCCAATTGTAAAACCTTCAAGGGTGACTTAATTTGTGGTAATAGTACAAGTCTCTAAGTCTGATTCAAATAAAATTCTGAAGAAGGTTACTGTCAGATTCATAGTCATTGTCTCAACCTTTGAGTCCCTTAAAAACTGGCAAGTTTCATAACAGCCGAATCATACTGTCGAAGGGTGGATCCCCTCTTATCTGATTCTAAAAATAACGTATTTGAGGATCAATATCTGCACCTCTTGAGCTGCAAATTTCATAAAGTCCAGAAAGGTAGGGCATTCTGAATTTGAGGAAGCTAACACACAGCGAGTTGTACTGCTTGTGTTTGTATTGGATTGGGGATCTGTCGAGGTGGAGAACCAGTTCCACCAGAAGGGGAAACCCGATGTGCTTGGGCCAGATGGGGACTACTAGAGCAACTTGGCCTTTGAAAGTCCTGAGCTTGTCTAACACTTTCATCGACAGATTTATTGGTGGGAATAGGTAAATTCTCTCCTAAGTGTTCCAGACTAATGATAGTGCGCCTGTGGCGTAAGCCCGAGGATCCGGGCTGGGAGCTACGTAGCACTCTAGTTGTAGTTGGACTTTGTTGCAAACAGATCTATCTGGAGATCCGGAACCTGAGAAAGAATCCAACTGAAGGACATTGGGTCTAGTGACCACTCCGACTCCAGCGGAGTTGTCCTCGAACGTGCGTCCGCCACTATCTATCTAGAAGAAACCTGATATGTTGGTTTTTGGCTGGAGCCGGTTGCTTAAGGTCAAAAATACCGCCATGGCTTCTAAAACATTGATATGACGTTGGCGGAATATTGTCGACCATAGTCCCAGGACTTTCGTGTACTGAGAGTATCCACCCCCCCCCCCCCCCCGCCTGTTAGGGAGGCGTCTGTGTAAATGACGAGCTTAGGGGTGGATATTGTAAGGAAACTGATTTGCCAGATTTTGACCTTTGTCCATGGTTGAAGTCTTTTCTTCAGAATTGGTTGGAGTCGAGCCCATTGTCCCGATATTACTCGTTTTCCTGGAGCACCATACTCGGCTTATATCTTTCAGTCTGGCCTTCAGTAGTATATCTGTTACTGAGGCAAACTGGAGGGCACCCAGGATTCTCTCTTGATTTCTTCTGGAAGACAATTTGTCTTTGAGAAAACTTATTGTGTTTTGCTATACCGTTCCTCTTGGCTGTTGGGAGACAGAGTGTGGGAGCATAGAACCCATTGAATCCTAACCATTGAAACTTGTCCTCGGGACTAAACGAGATTTCTCGAAGTTGATTTGGAACCAAAACTGTTGTAAGAGATTATCACTCTGTAGTTGCTGTGAGGCAGTTTGCCTAGTTGAAGCCTAGAAACGGACGAAAATGCCTTGCTTTCGGAACATGATAGCAAACGTCTGCAAGATCCATAGGGGAGGTGACGGCCCCACAGAGAAGCAAGGTCCGCACCTGAGAGATGGTCAGCATGTGAAACTTGTCGCATTACTGTAAATGTAAGAATTCAGAAGCGACAGGTCTAGGATTACTCTTCGCTATTCTGAGTCTTTCTTTGGCCCGCTGAACAAGTGATCCTGAAATTACAAACGATTTACTTTCTTTATTGCTTCCTTTTGCAATAAATCGTTTTCATATAAGACTAGCTCTTCCGTTGGATGTTGATGAAAACTGGTTGGTGGAGGGGCCATTCTATCCAACTCCACCCCAGACCTTTGGAAATTATACTGAAAGCCCAAATGTTGAACGTTCAACGGTTCCGGAAGATGTAAAGTCCTACCCCTACCTGAGAATCCCCAATGATTTGCTGCGGATTTACCTCCCCGGCCTCGAGAGTAGCTGTTGCGAAAAGTTCCTCTCGAGCTAGCGCCTCTGGGGCGCTGGTAACCCTGGAAAGCACCCTGAGTTTCAAAGGTGGGCCTAAGGGCTGGGGAAGTAGCATAGGAGGTAGTTGCTACTTGGGACTGAGGAACCAGCACGTATTGCTGTTGGGGTTGACCCTTCGAAGTGAAAGGTTGACTCCCTTGTGCCACCGGGATGGTTTGAACCACCTGTTGGGACTGCCGGTTTGGAAGGAATGGAAAGATCTCAGACTCTTTCTACCTCGAGATTGGTTGCTGGCCGGTTCGAACTTGTGCTTGGGGACTAAGCCCATCGAACCTTGAGGCTCTGATTGACCCTAGCAGCTCCAGACTGGGGCTTTAATGAGCTTGTTAGGCTCATGTCTGATAGTGGCCTCAGACAAGACATGCCTACAGCAACGACGTCTGGCCGCAAAGAAGTCGTAGGAATCAGACAGTAAGGTTTGAAGTAATGACTTTGTCAAGACCTTAAAAGGTGGTTCTTCTTCATACATTAAAGAGGTCTTTTCTGCCATTGTAGCCGAGTTGATAGGTCCACTCAGGCGCATACAGGCTTCGAGCTCGAGGCATATCAGAGATTCCGGAAGCCTGGGTAGCCACTCACTGAACTGAATGGGAGCACAGTCAGCGCTTAATTTACCCAATGTGAAGGTCGCCGGGGCGTTAGCCCAGCAATCGTGATCCCCCAGGGACAGGAGGGAGGTCGGATGCGTTTCCTTCAGCTGCGGTAACGGCTTGTCCTCGTTTATTGCCTGCCGAGCAAGGTCCGATATCTTAGTGACACACGGAGTAGGGGTTCACTCCCCCACTAGAAACATCGTGTACGGGCTCTTGTGAGGTGTTAACGTAGTGTTAACACACTCCCACTCGTTTAAGGGCCGGACCCAGGTGGACTGAGCCTGCCCCTTTGGGTACATTTTGGTTTCTTTGGGGACCTTGTCAAACCTTACGAGTGTCTCCTCGGTAAGGCATGCGAAACTAGAGAGAGGGAACTGTAGACCCGGCGGGTAGAATTCAAAATCTTCTACAGTCCGGGTGCCAAACCATTCGATGGTTAACATACCATCTTTGAAGGGAGAGCGCAAGGCCCCCTTCCACGGATTGCTTTCGACGAATTCCGGGAGCCTAGAGGCATCCGGGATGATATATTGTGCTGTTGAGGTAGCCCATAACAAATGAGACCCTGTATGAGGCTATCTGGTTTAGCACTCACTTCCCCCTAATGGGCAATAATTCCATTCAATTGTCAAGTTCACAGAGGCACCAGGAATCTTCCATCCTATAATCGTGGTGACTCGGTATGTGACACGAGGTTTGAGCCAGTGAGCTACAGAGGTCCGTAAATTATATATATATGTATATATATGGATAAATATCAGCACAACATCGTGTTCAAATAGAAATAAATTTCTACCTCATCCCTGGGATCGGTCGCTGGCCTCTTCTAATGAAAGGTCAGGTTGAAACTAACCATGCCACGAGAGGCCATGCATCAATCTTGAAAGGGCTGCCGGATCGAAGGGAGCCTCCGGGGTCGTAGGTTTCAGGCCGGGCTTCGCTCTCGGCCCAAGAGAAGTCTTAACTGGTTTGGTGATTTGGAAGACCTGTGAGTCTTTGCTAGGGCTGGCAGGTAGCTTTAACTTTAGGGACAACGGGACGTGGCCCGACATCAGCCACGTGCTTCCTTGAAAACCCTTAAAGGAAGAGACACAGGATCTCTTTGCCCTGACACTCCAGGCAAACCCGCCAACCCAGATCTAAAGGGTCGCCAAGGTAGAAGTCATGGAAGACTGCGAGCTCCGAAAGAGGGAATATCGTTACTAATGAACAAGGTAACTCCGTTGGGAATGTAAAATAAATAGATCGAGAATAAATGTTTAAATCGATCAATCACAAAGGAAATAAAATGAAAATCCCAAAATAATATATCCGAAGTTATAATTATAGATAGTAACGACAGGGGCACCTACAGTGTCCCATAGTAGGGTAGTAACCCAAAAAGATCCGGGTGTTCCGAATTCTTAAAATAGACCGGTATGAAACCGGGACAAAAGGCTATGAACAAAATTTCGGACCGGTATAATAACCGGGGAGAAAACTTTCATAAATTAACTGACATTGTCAAAATAATTCCATAAAAGGTGAAGATTATCAATGAAATAATATTGTCATAGCGCGAAATATACTATCCCGTCGGTACTGGGAAAGTATAGAATATCATAAAGATACATAAGTATCCCATAGCAGGTCAGTAACCTAAAGAGATCCGGATGCTCCGAATTCTTGAATTAGACCAATATGAAATCGGGACAAAAGACTATGAACAAAGTTCAGACCGGTACAGTAACCGGGGAAAAACTTATCATAAATTAACTGACTTTGTTAAAACAATTCCATAATAAGTTAAGGTTATCAATGAAAAAATATAGTCATAGCGAGAAATATACTATCCCGTTGCTACTTGGAAAGTATAGAATAAAATAAAGATACGTGAGTGTCCCATAATAGGTTAGTAACCTAAAAGGATCCGGGTGTTCCGGGTTCTTAAAGTAGACCGATATGAAACCGGGACAAAAGGCTATGAACAACTCTAGGACCGGTTTAGTAACCGGGGAATAACTTATAAATAAACTGACATTGTTAAAACAATCCCGTAATAAGTTAAGGTTATCAATGAAATAATATTGTCATAGCTTGAAATACACTATCCCGTCGCTACTTGGGAAGTATAGAATAAAATACAGATACGTGAGTATCCCATAATAGGTTAATAACCTAATAAGATCCGGGTGTTCCGGATACTTAAAATAGACCGATATGAAATCGGGACAAAAGGCTATAAACAAAATTTCGAACCGGTATAGTAACCGGGGAAAAAATTAACAGACATTGTTGAAACAATTCCGTAATAAGTTAAGATTATCAATGAAATAATATTGTCATAGCGAGGAATATACCATCCCGTCATTACCAGGGAGGTATAAAATAAAAAGGGATGAAAAAGGATGCAAAAAACAGTGATGAATAAATATAATCAAAACTAGTTCCGGGGCCGGGGAACAGGGTTGGTAAAGTAAACTTAAAGTAACTTAAAGTAAACTTAAAAGTAACTTAAAGTAAACTTAAAGTAACCTAAGATACATCCTTAAAATACATAAATAGAAAACTCCAGTTATGATCTAAAACTAATGTCTGTAATTGAATAGGGCTCCCTCAAAACTGTGTCAGTGTCAACAGATCTTGTATTTAAGAGCTCGGAGGCTCCGATGTCTGATGACGGGAGGGTACCACGGGAGAGCGCGGGGGAGCCAATGGAACCCCCACTACCCAACCAGAGGTACCGGGATGAAGGTAATGATTCATGTAGAATATAATATAATGATATAGGATATTAATAAGTCCTATGCGGACGATAATAGCAGGAGGTACCGTAGGTGGGGACACTCCTAATTTAAGTGCTCATTCTTACAACCATAGCTAAAAGCAAAAGTTACACCAAGGTGCAGTCATACCGACTAATCACGTGTGATAGTCCCCGGTGGTCCCGGCCCTCCCCCTCCCCCGACCGATGGCCAATCGGGGCGACGGGAGGGGAGGAGACGAAACAGCCCGGTATAAATGAATGAGACTAAGTCACACCCCGTGGGTACACTCAGTCCTCAATATGTCGGAACGTTGAGGGAAGACTGAGGAACAAGCATACTTGACCCGTATGTCATAACCAACAACCATCGAGTGAGAGGAAGGGTGTACACTGGAGGAGGGGGGGATGGAATAGCCTCCCCAACCTGTGGGGGGGGTATGGTACCGGGGAATCACCAGTGCGTAGTGGTAGACAGGGCTACCAACTGGAGATCCCCTCAACATGACATGAAAATCCCAAAAATATGATCATAACGGAGTAAAGCAATAAATATAATATCAATGCACAAATACATAAAAATAATTAATGAATTAAAAGCGAAATCACGTAAGTAAGGTTAGGCATTCAGAAATAATATGGCGAGAGAGGGACTCGGGCGAGTGGTAAGGGAGGAGCATGACGCCATCAGCAGATGGAAAGCAGGGGTACCAACCTAGTTACTGAAGCGGTAGATCGAACAGTAAAAACAACAAAATACGCGAGTCCCACTCGAACCAAATGTAAAACTAGGTGGAGCGTACGAAATAAAACTAAAATGTTTAATAATAATAAGTGAGATGGTCGTCTTCCTAGAACTAGCGAAACAATCTCAAAGGTGACGCAATCCACCAACATGCACGAATGCAGGCATACCAACATAACCTACTCCTTGATGAAACGCTAACACTGATATCATAGGATAACATAAAATTAATGCTAGATGAAAGCATAAAGACGGTGTACTATATAAATGTAAGGAAAAAACTCCTAAAAGTTCGAACAAATATTAATGACTGACGAACTAACGAGAAAAAGGGCAGAGCCGAACCATGAACGGTAAGAACGGGGACGCCGTTCAAATATAAACACTTCTCCATTAATAAAAACAGAGGTGACACTGCCCAATCTCGCTAACATACATGGATAAAGTACTTAACTTCGATGGGGTATCATGGGAATCGGCCATCGATTATAAAATAATGATAAATCCAAGGATAAACACGAGAAAAAAAAACATGTTGGACTTAATAACAATAAGTGCTATAAAGGAGTGACGTCACTGGCGTGGGTTGGGTTAGTGGTAGTAGTGTTGAACGGCACCTCGCTGTGGCGGGGATTTTGAAGAGGAGATATCTAAATAGTGCGAGACCTCTGGTTGTGAATTATCACGCCCCAGTATTTTATACCGACACCTTATATAGGTGAGCGAGCTGGGTTCAACCTGGCATTCCTATGCTTTTTTTCTCTGGTAATATATAGCAGTTATATTCCTTAGAAATAAGTGCTCTAGGAGTATTTCACTGCGCGGCACAGGTCGGAGCCCAGAAAAACAACATTTGACATTGCCCACAAATGCTGAACTTTCATTTTTACTCATTTCTTTCGTTACAACTTAGGAAACTGAAATATGTATATCTTTTATATCACTTCACACAACTGAATTGACATTAAAAAATATAACTCACTCATCCTACCAAAATTTAATCTTCCTCCCACTTTAATATTAGTTACTGAATTCCCAGATTATCTTTTAATCTAAATGAAAGCATACAGTAGAATGACAGGAAAATAGGGGTTAAGTTGAAAGATAAAGTACACAGGACAGTTGTGAGACCGGCAATGATGTATGGAGCGGAGACGTGGTCAATAAAGAAGACAGAAGAGAAGAAGATGGATGTGGCAGAGATGAGAATGTTGAGATGGATATGTGGGATGACAAGAAGAGATAAGATATGGAATGAGGTAATTAGGGGTACCACAGGAGTTAGAAAACTATCAAATAAGATCCAAGAAAGTAGACTGAGGTGGTATGGTCATGTCATGAGAAGATGAACAGTATATTGGGAGGAGAGTGATGGAAATGGAGGTACAGGGAATGAAGAGGAGAGGGAGACCAAAGCAAAGGTGGGTGGACTGTATCAAGGAAGACCTTCGATCAAAGGAATTAACCGGTGATGAGGTGTGGGACAGAGCTAGATGGAGATGGGACAGAGGTAGATGGAGAAAGCTGACCAGAAACATCGACCCCAAATAGAAGTGGGAAAAGATGTAAACAAAGAAGAAGAAGAAGAAAGCATACATAGAGTCCACATTACTTATCAATGATGGATCAATAATGAACCTAAAGGGCCAGCACAATATTCACTAACAGCTTCTTTTGTTCTCGGACTGAAAATTGGACCTCAGCAAACTGACCCTTCTACAGACACTGTGCCATTCACCCCTTTCACAAAAATTCCCAATTGGTCCCTGAATACTACCTTCAATCTTAAGACAAAAAACTCTTAAAAAAGAAAAAAATCTTTTGGGTCCAGACTTACACTATCCGATTTCATGACACAATATAAAATTAAAAAGGCGGACATTCAAAATGAGTCTCGTCACATCACATGGCTCTATGAGCAAGAAAACAGACTATAAAAGGGCAAACTTAACCTGAAACATCATCATCAGTGGAAACAATAAAAAATGCAATTAATTCCTGTTTCAAGTATAAAACTTCTATAAAGTACTTTTCAAGTGGATTTTATCATTCAAGCAGAATTATGATTCATCATTCATGTGGATTTAAGATTTTATCAATCCTTAATACTTTTAATGTACTTAACTATCATTAATTCTAGCCTGTACATGTAATAACATACTGCATACGATAACAGTCAAATCTCTTACTATAAAAAATACCAGCCCTCTCCATTTCCAAAAAACTTACTTAATGTAATCAAGACTATTAAAAGATGAATGCAAGCAGGTAATACCATTATGATAAGCTTATGAAAAAAAAAATATCGAACAGTAACTATCAAAACTTAACTAAATCCACTAGTACTACAGAACAAAATTAGGATTTGTTTAATGACACCCACATCTATTCATGTTCTCAAACGTTATTTCATTATGCATCTTCTCTCTAGAACATTAGGTATGTCTCAGCCACTAACAGAACCTCTCTCTCACATATACATACACAGTATACACATATATACACACCTTTGCAACATAAAAACATTCACTGCAAGTTTGAACTTTAGAAGTTCCTATGATTCAATTGCCTGGTTAGGAGTTAAGAAATATGCAGTCTTTATAAAAAACAAAGAAAATATACCATTTGGGTCTAAACCTCCATAGCTATCAGGGTTCATCAAAAGTGTTTTAATTTGACTAATAAATTGTTCCATTAATTTACTGTGGGGGCATGTACTATATCTTTCAGAGGAAATGAAATGGGAAGACTTTTTGACAAAATTTGGGGGTAAATGTTGAGAAGAAGCAATATTAACATCAGGTGAGTACAGATATATAAAAATGATATATATATATATATATATATATATATATATATATATATATATATATATATATATATATATGTGTGTGTGTGTGTGTGTGTGTGTGTGTGTGTTTAAGTAATTGCATGGGTTTACATATAAAAAAACTTCACATTGTAAAAAAAAATGTTTCATGGTGTTTCACTTTGATATCCTTGGGAGAAGAATAGAAAGAATCTCCTAAGTCAATGATTATTGGTACCAATGCAAATTTTCAGCAAGGTCTCAAGCAGAAAGGAGAAGAAATTGATATTTCCTTCATGTTTCATGGATAAAAATCTGTACCTAAAGCATACACCTTAAGGAAACTATCATGACATGGTGATAATATATAAGCAAAAAAATTGCAAGGCTTATACAGCCGTTTAGATAAACTTTGTGATATTTGTGTTACAGAAACTAAAATCCCCAACAAAATCAATTAAGTAACCAAAATATTTCATTAATCTAACAAGAAGTTCAAGTAAATCATTCTTCACTTGAGAAAGATCTCATGAAGCCCACAACGTCGTTGCATGCCATAATGTCGATCGCAGCCAAAAGAACTTTGCTTTAATGTTAATATGACATAAGACAAACAAGAAATACCAAGAATATGTAATGCATTAAAGGCCATGAAATTTTGCATATCAAGAGGAAAAAGATAAATTATTTGTATCAGAAGGGACTACAATAACATTACTTAGTTACAGTATACAGCCTTTCTATAATCAATATACGAGTAAAAAACAAAGGAAGATCACAGCGATTGTTTAAAAGCGTTTAAGTGCAGTACTATTAAAGACAAAATTACAATTTTCATAAAGTACAATGCATACTCTTCAATGCAATAGGCATTTTTAAAGATTATCAACTCAGTGATAAAGTGATACAAAGTAATGGAACATCAACAACCTGAAGTGAGCTTAAGCAACATGCATTAACAAATTAGGAAAAAAATATAAAATTCACGTGCTTATTAACTGGTGTAACAGAAGATATACAGCTGTCAACAGTAAAAAAATTAGATTTCTTCACAATAGTATTCTTTCTTCTATGATTATTCAAATCTTCACCACTTAATTTGTTGAATATACTACAAACCCTTTATATTCAATCAGATATTCCATAGTAGACTACTACAAGAGGAGATTAATCAGGAATAATTAAAAAAAGATGATTTGATAGACTGCCAATTGGAAATATCCTAAAATTTCAAATACTGTACATCACGCATACCTTTAAAATCATGGTGTTTTTACTTTTCTGACACAATACAAGTGCAGTGTTCAATAATAAGTCCTGCATGCTCCAGAAAAGTGTTCAAACAACATCTATGTAATATTTCAAATGATGAAAAGGGAATCAAAAACATTTCTTTTCCAGCCCCACCATTTCCTTTACACCTCAACTCGATTCAATCTTTTATCAGATTGGCATATCGACTACACTTTGATTAGATAAAGAATACTGAATTAGCAAAAATATAGCTTAAATATTTATCTGAATTTATCTGAAAGTACTCAGGAAGTTTTCTTTTTTACTTATCACAAACTACTGTATCTCATATTATTAATTAGAACTTTTCATTATTGCCCAAATAAAAAAAAATTGCGAAGAAAAAATATTCAAAATATGGTAATGAGCATAATTATTCAAATTATTCTGGCCCAATTTTTCATAATTCATTCTAAGACATTGTTAGCTGAAATCGAGATATTTCATGATGAGTGTCTACATCTTCAATGATACTTCTTAGTCTAGAAAAAAGCTAGACATTTCCTAAAGATAGAACCAAAGAAAGGAACTATACATACTTAATCAAAAGTAACATACTTTTGGGGTGAACACAGAATTTTATCAAAGCCTATTCAATGTAACATAGAGAGGAACTGCTTAAACAGTTATATGCCAGAAAAACAATGAAATTTTAACGATGTAAAAAATCTGTTGCTTTAAGGATTTTAAACATACCTTTTGACAGCACTGCAAATAATGCTTGAGACTAAAATAAGATTTTCAAAACTAACTTTATTATTATTGATACTATTACTAGCTAAGCTACAACCCTAGTTGGAAAAGCAAGATGCTATGAGCCCAAGGGTTCCAACATGGAAAAATAGCCCAGTGAGGAAAGGAAAAAAAAACAATATGAGAAGTAATGAGCAAGTAAAATAAATATCTTAAGAACAGTAACAACATTGAACCATATTTCATATATAAACTATAAACGAGGTAGAATGAAAGAATTAAGACACTTCTTGATCACCGAAAATCTTAAAAGACTTTCTCACTAAGCCAATTTTTTGTACAATTGAAGAAGATACAGACCTAATGAGTTTCTCAAAAGTAAATTTCTTGTCGAGAATCATACCTAAAATTTTAAAAAATTCATACAGACTTGAAGAAACATTATCAATGCTGAGATACAGATTGAGGAGCCACTGTCCTTAACCTACTTACAATCATACTTTGAGTTTTGTTAGAATTGAACTTATAGCCCCATAATTTGCACCTTGCATTAATTTTAGCTAGATTGCTATTAAGGGATTCACCAACCCCATATCTACATTCAGGAGATGGAATTGATGCAGAGGCTAGCATCATCTGCATATGCAACCAGCTTGTTTTGTATGTCAAACCACATGTCATGTGTATATATTATGAAAAGTAATGGGCCAAGAGCACTACCCTGAAGAACCCCAGCTATCACATTCCTAAACTCACTGGGGTGCCCATAGAACAACAATTCTGTGCAATCTATTACCTAAAAATTCAATAATGATACTAAGAAACGACACACCCACTCCCAACTGTTTGAGTTTGAAAACAAGGGCCTCATAATTAACAAGGTCAAAGGCAGCACTAAAATCATACAAACTTCCTGACCACAATCAAGGGATTTCTATACAGCATTGGAGATTGCTCCAAGGCCTTTACGAAAACCAAATTGAAAACTAGAGAACAGAAGACTACCTTCAGTAAACCTATCTAAAGACATTCAAAAACTTCTGATAATATGGGAGTTATGGAGACTGGCCAGTAATCAGTATTGCTTGAGCTACCACAAACACATATACATAGTGGAGTAACATTACAAATTCTCGAACAAGTGCTAAAAGCTCCTCTTCTTGCAAATTTGTGCAAATTAACAGATAACTTTGGAGCTAAGAAATCTGCTGTCATTATAAAAAAAAAAAAAAAAGGAAAAATACCATTTGGGTCTACACCTTCATAAGCATTAAGGTCCATCAAGAGAGCTTTAACTTCACAAGATCAAAAAGCTAAACTAGTTAGTTTAGCCTCAGGAAAACAGGAATGAGGACGATCAAATTTTTCATTACTTTGCTTTTTGTCATGCATCAGCCAAAAATGTTGCCTTTTCCTTTGGACAGTGAATTAGCCATCTGATTTAAGTAAAGGAGGAACTGTTGCATCTACACCATAGTGTGCAGATTTAAGGGTAGCCCACCACTTACGGTAAGTTACTGGGTTGTACCAGAAAGGGTTTCTTTTATGGTTAAATTGTATTCCTTTCCAGTTGAAGCATAACTCTTTGAGCAAAAGCTTTAACCGAGTATAGTTATTCCAAGTCAAATCTGATCTGTTACCCTTCCAAAGATGATAGGCCTCCTGTTTCTCTAAATAAGCATGTCCACAATCATCATTGAACCATGGTTTGTCTTTCACTAGGTACCTTAGCCCACAAGAAAGGATACACCTATCAATTATGTTGACTAGATTCTCATTCAAAGGAACAACAGGATAAACACTACAATACAATTGTGACCAATTCAAGCAGAAAAGATCACTCAAAATCCCATTCCAGTCTGCTTGAGATTTCATATAAATCTTACTTGAGTATAATACATCAGGGCCAGACTGCTCAGTCTTCACTACTAATGAAATCAAGGCATGATCAGATGTCCCAGCTGAAGAACCAACCTTACTTGTTATAACGCCAGGGGAGTTGCTGTATACAAGGGCCAGACAGTTACCAGACTCGTGAGTAGTTTCACTTATGATTTGCTTACAGCCTGAGTCAGATGAAAAGTCTAAAGCTCTTAGGCCATAGCAATCAGTATGAGAAACAGAATTTAACCACTCCCTATGGTGAGCACTGAAATCACCCACAAAGACAAAAGAGGCCTTTCCATTATCTTAGCCATAATGGTAAGAAGACAATCAAAGATAGATTCATCCATGTCTGGAATCCGGTAGATCGAACGCTAATAGAAGTTGCTATGCCTGCCACAAACTTTTATTACCTGAATCTCATGACATCCACATTCATAGCACAACTTATGAGAAACAGGTTACTCAGTCCTAATATACACTGCCATTCCCCTAGCTCTGGGAATGGCATGCTGTTTCAAAATTATTGGCTTCTTATAACCAGTTATGAGCTCACATGAGTGCTTCATATTAGAAACCAAAGTTTCCGAGCACAAAAGAATATCATACTAAGTGGACACAACTGTAAGGTCTTGAATATTTGCCTGAAGACCACGAATATTGCAATACATATGATAAGAAATGCCAGACTTTTGACAAGCATTTAAACTATATCTTTGTTTAATGAAAAGATCATGTATCTAAATTAATATTTCAGATGCAAAACTTTATTTTACATAGTCTTTGCTTCGATTTAAAATGGAAATCCAAATTCAAGCTCAGTGAAATGGTACTTATTAACCTGACTGGAAATAAATCCCTTCAAAGAGCTAAGAACCCTACACTTACCATCCTCCCTATTAAACATACAGTTTTCCTTTCAAACTGGGTTATATATAGTCAAATATAGGGTAAATAAGACGGTGCTTAATGTAGGGATATATTTTGTATAATAAATTTTAATTGGTTTAGAAAATCATTGCATGTACAATGGACACACAATAACTTAACATTGCCAAATAGCTTATGCAGGACAACTGATATAGCCGAATGTTTTTTTTTATTGGGATGACACCATCACGTAAAAAGGTATTCACCCATATTTGTCTCATCATCAACCCCTTATGAAATTAGGACAAATCCTTACACACTAGCAAATCTGTTAAAAGGAACTCCACTGAACCCTAAAGGACAGCATTGAAAATGTAGACATTGAATGATGTAAAGTCTACAACCGACTTCCACACTGAGGTTATTATGAAACATCGAAAGACAACCAAGTGTCAGGAAAGCATAAATTATGTCTCTCAATTAATGACATTGAATATGATTCAAGAGAGAAAACTCCTGATATTTTACCAAAAGTTCTCTGAGAGAAAGATTCTTCCTCAAACCAATAACCCCTCCTCCTCTCGTCTCCCTCACACTAGCCACGACTCTCCTCAAAAGTACAAAATGACTTTGAATTGTCAATAAAAGGTTTCTGTTCATTATTTCTAATTATTAATTTGCATTAATTTCAGTCAGGGTTTATAAATTGTTCTATAATTACCATTACAAACTTTTAATAGTGAGTGTATGTGTCTGTGGAATTGTGGAATGTATATAGTGACTTTTCTTATTTTCTTATGGGAAAAAAAGGTTTTAGTTTAGGAGCATTTTAGTTTGCTAGCTTGCTTCCAGAATGAATTAAATTTGTAAACTGAGGAACCACTGTAGATAATTACAGGATGATGGAATAAGTATAGTAGAGTAAAATGGAATATAGGTAGACTGTTTTCATCTTAATATGATATAAAAATAAAGACAAAAAAGTAGAAACAGGTAAATTGTCAATACTGTAATTGATATATAGAAAAGTGTCGAACACTACTTCTTCCCTTACAGATAAAACAGGCCAAGAATTATTTACATGAAAACCAAAACCTTTTATATTTGAAAATATGTCAACATCATGAAAAAGTTAACAAAACATGATCCAGAGAGTAAGTAATCTGCACTCAACAGTTATTCCACAAGAACTCTATGATAAAATATGAAATGAGTACAGCTAGATCACAATCAATGGAGGATCAATGAGGCAAGAAAAAGGAACGCCATGAACATATCTTATGGAACATATAGCATGAACAAGGAAGAGCTTGATAACATCAGTTGATATCTTCAAAGCTTTATATTGTATTGAACAAGGGGAATGGCGGATATGGTACTTTTATAGTTTTTTGGGGGTATCTTTCACTCATGACGTAAAAAGATCTTCTTTTCATCAAATGTGCATAAAGCTGCACTCTTTGCCACAAACGAATGGTTTACTATTGTTAAAACACTAGACTTGATTATTTGTATTAACTCTCAGACACTAACTGCATAAAGAGAAGCTATAATGTCTTTCAAAATGTGCCATAACTGAATTCATTCAGATATACTGATTATTAAGAAAACAATGGTCCTATTCTCAATATTGTTTACTTTCATCCCATTGAGAAGTTACTAATTATGCCCTCCCATAAGTTTATGAACTCAATCCGAAAATCAAAAGTATATTCTATAAATATACTCTTTTAATCACAGCATTAGAGAAAAACAAATTTCAAAGTATCCCTGCATAAAATACCTAAAAATTTAGTACAGTACATTAACTTAACATGGTTCCTTCAATCAGAGATGCAAGGAAATATCTAGCTTAAAATCCAAACAAACCTTATTACACTACCCTGAAAATATAAAAAATATTTCAAAAGAAAATACAACCTTCGTCACACAATAAAACAGCACTGTATAGCTCAAGGAAATTTTAACAGTGACTTTCTTACCCCGCTTACATTTAAAATGAAGATTTGAAAGGTGAATATGTGATGTTAAAAATGGGTAAAAAGAAAATTTCTTAAGACAGAAGCGCAATTAAAAGTGTACAAGTGTACGAAATCATCCTTCAAAACTCAGACTATATAATCTCATAAATAACAGCCAAGTCTAAGGCAAATAGAAACAATCCATGGTTGAGGACAGGTTATGATCTCTTAACATATTGTTAAATGCTATAATGGAAAATCAATGTGTCAATCCATATAGATTAATAGAAAGATATTCTCAATAAAGTTCTCAAATCCATCAATCGATATGCTTTAAATGCATACTAACCAAGGGTATATCCTTATACCATAAAAAGAATGTTAGGGTACTTGAATAATTATGACATGAATTCTCATTGTGTAAATTGGTAAGCCATATTTCATAACCTACTTTCAGGTCACATAAATGTTTATTTTTCAATAATTTTAACATTCTTGATATTATGTAGCCTTCAAATCTTACATACTGAGGAATTATCAGAAATTATTTCTTACTTTAAAAATTTGTTGTGAAATTTTTACTATTCTTAAATCAATAATGCTAAATACGATTGACAATATTTGTAGCAATTGATTAACAACAAAATTTCTGTCCATTAATGTTAAGGACTGCAAATTAGATATAAACCAGGAAAACCCATCAGAAACAAGTAAATCCACCTCATATATACTGTGCATTACAGTTTACAACTTTTCTGACTCACTGCTCCTGTCCCATTCTCATCTCTTGGTCAAACCATGTAGAAATTTTTAACCCTTTAACCCCCAGGCTCTTTGGAAATTTCCAACCCTTAACCCCCAGGGGGTTATTTTTTTCCCAGCACATTTTGCAGTATATTTTTTTAGATTACTCTAACAGCCTTAATTTTTGTCATAGAGAGGTCAGGTTGGTCTCATTCTCTTGGAAAATGCCTGACTTTTTTCAAAAAATTATCAAAAATATGAAAAAAAAAATTTTATAGCATTTTTTTGCAAGGACGTACCGGTACATCCATGGCGGTAAAGGGATGGCTTTTGTGAAACGTACCAGTACGTCCTTTGGGGGTAAAAGGGTTAATAATCTTAGTGGACAAGATTGAATATAATACTGATGTAAAAGCAGAGGCAATAAAGCTACAGTAATTAGGAACTGAGTTTACAAGAATTTGCATCACATCCCACACATGCTGGGATCTTGGCCATACCAGTATATTTTACATGGTGTTGAACATTTCATTATTTATGTTTGACTACTAGTTGCTTTGACTAAATCTAGATTTATAGCCCCCCACACACTGACTCTCATGGGAGATGGTGTTGAATGACTATACATAAAATCTATTATCACAATTTTCTGATTGAAGGGCCAATGCTTGCATGTTTACAGCACTGCAAAAATGTACTTAATCATTTTACATGCAAAGATTTTCTTGGCAACCTTGGCAAGATTAAGCTGATTGCACATCCATATCGTTAATACTGGCAGCAGAGTTCTACAAAATAATGAGCTTATCTTCCTAAACCCAATGTATGGGATATTTTTTTAGATATATCATAGGCATAGTTATTTTTACTTTTTATATTTGCAATGTAATCATTGCAATTGTGATGCATCTAATAGTGAAGGTTAATGCACAATCTATATCGGATACAACACATTTTTTAGATGATGTATCTCGAGAAATCTATGCCAGTCTCCAAATCGTTGAAAACTGTAAACATTCTAGGCCTAGGACAACTTTAACGATCAGTTCACATTTTATACATGTTTAACATTCTGTTGTCAACTAAAAAAACTGATAACCTTGTCTTATGGAAAATGTATTATATCATATGCAGGCAGATAAGACACACTATGCCTCACTCCTGTTTTTATGAAGCTACCTGCTTTGTTCAACTTTTTGGCCCAATGAAATAAAAAAAATCTTTCACTTAACCTTCATGGTCCTATGTGTATAACCTAGATGGTATTTTTTTTTTTTTTATAAAAATTTCTATAATTTTCTCCAAAGTTGTTTAATTGTTATAATTTTCTCCAAAATTGTCTATTATTTTTCACAAACCAAATAGAAGAGCCTCTTTTAGAATTTGTTGAAGAAATAATTGTTACTCAATTCATGAATATAATTGAGATAGCTCTAACCCTTATAATTACCATCCTATTTCTATGACTATCATCCAAAGTTTTCTCAATTTTGAGGGGAAAACCTTTGAAAGTCTATGAAAAAAGTAATCATTTGCTCCCTTATTTGCAGTTTGCCTCTTAGAAGGGACTGAATGTTTGTGAAGCTCTTCTTTCAATTTCCAGTACCGTACAGAAATCTTTCAATTCTTGTTATGAATTCCATAAAAAATGATCTTGCCTGTAAGTGCTACTTTTAACATTACTGGTCTTGGTGGTCATTTAAAAACTTACATTGGATATACTGGATTATTTCTTAGCATTATTATTAAATTTTATACTCACAGACTACAACAAGTAATGGCTGTTTATTACTTAATGACTAAAGTTATGTAATAATGTGACAC
>NC_090745.1:101791265-101948765 GCF_036898095.1 Palaemon carinicauda | reverse complement strand
AGTTCGTCGTCCTTATTCGTTTTAAGAATGGCAAAAGGTAAAAACAACAAACATCATTAGTAGTATAAGTCAAGAAAATTAATCCTTCTCAATCAAAGGAATTCATTAGAAATACATTATCTTATAACCAAGAAATAAATTTCAATGCAATTTACATTTCAATTAAAATAGAAAAGCAAAAGAAGTTGCCATTGCAAGAATGAAGAAAACTCCATTGTCAAAAATTATGACCACAATAAAACATCCTACAATTTCCTACATGTATGAATATTTTTGGGAGGGAGGGAATTTCAAGTCTAGAAATGAACCGAACATAATTTCAAATAAAAACATTCCCTGTGTAACATATGTATATAAATGCAATCCCCGCAAGATTTAAATTTCTTTAAATGTCATGGAAGTTACTTAAGTCCAATAAGTCTCCTAGGATGACCTATATATTCTCCTTCCATTACTGATTACGTTTTGGCTTCTGCCAAAGAACTCAATTAATAGGCCTTCAGAGAATGATTCCTGAAATCAATACTTTAAAATATTATAACTC
This sequence comes from Palaemon carinicauda, assembly GCF_036898095.1. Lineage (NCBI taxonomy): Eukaryota > Metazoa > Arthropoda > Malacostraca > Decapoda > Palaemonidae > Palaemon > Palaemon carinicauda. Next base: position 101,948,221 of record NC_090745.1, on the reverse strand, counting down.
ATTATATTTTAACTTCTCTAACTAATAATATCTAAATACTTGACAATATTAGGACCAAGTTCATAACTCAATCCACACATAAAAATTACTAAATTACATAATACCTGATACTATAAATGAGTCTCTCCTATTTAATAATTATAAAATGAAGAATTCAACACAATGCTAACTATAAAGATGAATAAAAAAAAATTATTCTTTGCCCAAACATTTTATACCCTTTTCTTTTAATGCTTATGTATAAGTATGTTAAGTGGTGATATTCTTAATACAATCAAATACCAAAACACCATGGACACAATTATGATCATTTTACAATTTTACGATTATATATTCTTTTCGATAGTGTATACTGTAATGCAATAAACTCCTGCTATAAAATTAAAAGATACCTTACACAAACTCAAAATAAAGATACCTGGAAAGTGACATTAACACATGAACCAATGAAAAAGCCATGCTACAGTATACCAGTATATTTATGACATCCAATTCTAATTTGCTTCCAATAATTTTGAAATTGCTATACAGTACATCAGGCTCATACATAAAACATAAGAGCATTTTATTCTTATTATCAGGGCCACTGACATAGAGCTCGGTCAATTCACATACAAAACTTTGTATGTGTAATGCCATGTACCGTATTAACGTCTCAAATTTGACAAAAAAGTTAAAATAAGATTAGTATTGGGGTATATTGTAGAGAAACAAAATGGTAAAAACTCAAGATATTAAAAAACAATTATGTCGCAGACAAAGATCTACCAGATTACCTTTGAGTGAAATAAAATGGCTGAACTGCAATAAGAATGAAGCAAAAATCTTGCTTGCAAAGTTAAACTGCATACTCTAAATATACCTACGTGCACCTGTTGAGCTAACTGGAATTACATGAATGACATGCAAAAGTTACTGAATATTGACATATAATAGAAACAAATGTCTAGGAAGGCAAGAGCAGATGAGAAGTTGAAAACACGAATCTTTTCTAAGTAAGAATTATTTTCAATCATACAAAGATATGACTTTTGTCATGCATAAAACACCAATGTCCATTTTCCAAATACCTGATTGACTTTCAAGGTAGCAGAATCAGGAGTCTGGACAGTTCCAGGTTCTGAGCTTTTGTTTGTCTGCTGCACAATGTATGCATGGTAAGGGGACAGGAAACAAACGACGATTAGCATACACCACGGCAATTATGCTAACACTAGCTTTTGACTCTTAAGCTGCAGACTACTACTCCAGTGAAACCTTAAACTACACTTTCAAACCAAATACAGTTTTGCAAAGGTACATACTTTCAAGCAGAAAAATTATAACCTACTTCATTAGTAGTACTGTACTACAGCATACTGCATAAAATTCAACATAGCAACAACCCAAAGAAAGCACATATATATACTGTATGGTATATCCACCTACAAATGTGACCACTAAATTGTTGTGGTCCCCCAAATACTGTACTGTATAGGGTTACCAGTTTATGATGACATATCTGAGCTGAAATTGCGTGCGATTTCTTTAAAAAGCACATCAATAATTTCATTAACATTATATCAACTGTACCTAGGAGACATACAATGCAGTTCCTCATTAGCAGCAATAAGCCATTTATACACATTTTTCCAGTGAACAGCAGAGTACTCCAAGGGAATGTGTTGTCACCTACGTTGTTTATGTCTCCTCATGGATTTTGTAATGCGTAGAACAGTTAGAGATGGTGGAGAAGGATTGGACTGAATTGATAATAGGAAATCAGCAGACCTAGAGTATGCTGATGATACTGTCCTTATTAGCAGAACACCACAGGATTTGCAATGCTTGCTTACCAGAATGAATGAAATATCAAATGAGGTTTGGCTCAAGATAAATAGAAAAAAGACAGAGATGATGAGAATGAAATATGCAATGGAAGATGAAATATCATAGGAAGGAGAAAGGATTAATGAGATAGAATCACTCAAGTATCTAGGAACTATGATCTCCAATACAGGGTTTTTAGAATTAGAGTTTAGTGAAAGATTGAAAAAAAGCAAATCAGACAATGGCTAGGTTAAGTGAAATTTTGAAATCAAATTGCATCAAATTACATATAAAAATCAAACTGTGGATAAGATCACGATGAGGGGTAGATGGAGATAATTTGGGCATGCTCTTTGCATTCCCTATGAGAGATTAGTCCACCAAACTTTCAACTCGGCTGCACAAGGCACTAGAAGAGTGGAAGACCAAGGCCTACATGGCAGAGGACTATGAAACATGAAGTAAGAGATGATGAAGGAAGAAATATTGAATTAAAAACTCAAGATATGGACGACTGGCAATATCTAACAGAGGCCCTTTCCGTCAATAGTCGTAGGAGTAGATGATGATGATGATGATTATCAGGTTAACTATCTCATTAGGGAACACAAATTTCAGTTACCTTGATATATTGTGCTAGTGATTAAAAGCATCTGATGTACTGTATGTATTGTACTTCTAAAAATAACTTATACAGTACCCATTACTATTATTTAGATAAATTTAATTTGATTGATAAATGTAGGACAAATGGCAATGCAATGGGGCCTGGGAGGCCATTCAGTACCCTTGTGCTAAGAGAAAAATCCTGCATTTCCTGTATGAAGAAAGTTAAAAAATTGGATAGCACAGCAAGAAGGAAGGAAAGCAGCAAGATGCTTGAGGTATTTATACGAAGCAATCATCATCTTACTCCATGTAGAATTACCACATTCAAATAAATCTGTTGACCTGAGTCAAATAATACCCCTTGCATAAAATTACTTACATCAAGCACTCCATATCTTAACTCATCCCAGTGGGCTACTCTATAGTGTCAACATCTCTACTGGCTACTTTACCACCATGCTTTTGAAAAGATCTATCTAAGGCAGCCTTTGCTCTTCTATATCTGTTCCTCTACGTACAATAATCTACTCACTTTACTTTTCTTCCTTTTTTTCTTAACAAAACTTTGAAGTAATTTGTATTTTTCCTAGCTATACAAGCCTTCAGCGGCGTTGGTATAGTCATTAAATTGTTAACAAGATGGTTGATTAATGACATGGGGAGGGAAGTGAAAACTTCGCCCAGCTGTCTGTCACCTTGTTTGTCCTTAGACCTAAGACTGAGAGGGGTGGTTGAGGTAAGAAATTTAATTTAAAGAGCACAGCTTGTATAGCCAGGAAAATGCACATCACTTTTAAAATCTATTTGATCCTACATCTATACAAACCCTTCATCCCTTAAAATAGAGAAACTCATTCATTAGAGGCAAAGTCAGCTAGAATCAAACTGGAAGGTTTGTTTCTTCATTGAACATATAATCCTTCTTGATCATATATGGTAGCAAGGAAGGTAGCTCACAGTTCACCGACAGAGTTGTGGCTAAAGTCACTGGGTGAGCTCTGTCACTACTTTAAGTGACTAGTCCATGTGGAAAAGCTCCTGGAACCAAGCCACTGCAGTAGCTTTAACACAGGGAGTACACTCTGTTTGATGGACCATGAAGTTACTTGTCAACTGGTGAGCTTCACTGCTCACAGAAGAGAGCTGATCTTTAAGGGCAAGGATACTCCTCCTATTCAAAGTATGAATGAAGAAACTGCTAGAAACCTTTCACCTTTGCCAGCATCCAATCCCTGTGGAAATCTGTCATATCGGGCTCAAAGTTATTTGACCAACTAGGAAGGTACTGGTTGAAGAATGAGAACTGATATAGATAGAACAGCTTCCTGAGGGTCAGGCCATTCCAAAGGAATGGGTGAGATTTTTCACTCCCACACAAAGGAGAAAAGTACATGCTAAATTATAGAGGAAATTTTTATGAGTACTTCTCTACAACTATTACTGCTTCTTCTTACTTCTAACAAGAAGTATCGCAGATGTGAATAAGCGGGGAAATGGGAGTTGAAAGAGGAGAAAGAAGATAAAGCAACATCACTCATCTCCCCTTGCCAACAGTTCTCCTTTGCTACCATGAGTGGCTCTGGGGTTTTTACTGATCAGGAACAAGTGCGCTACCTCTCTGAGTTTGTCAAACAGCATTACAAGGTATTCATTCTTTGTTCTGATCTGCAAGGGATTGAATACCAGGTGGGAACCATCTCCTCTCAAAAAAAGAGTCAAGTGATTGCTCGAAGTCCCATGAGAATTTCTTGCAAACCACCATTTTGGACTTCTCCTCCTTGTATGAAGAATTGTTAGTATTAGGGTGGGGAGCAAAGAAGGAGGAGGATAGCTTCAAACAACAGTGTATCATTAACCTCAATTGCCTAGGAGCTGGTGTTTAGTCCAGAAGGACTGATCACCTGATATAGGTGCAAACAGTAGTCCTTGTTGCACCGGTCTCAACTTGCTGGCTGACCCCAAAAGGTACCATTCAATAAGTAAACTTCATAGCGGCTCAGTGAACAGCCGTGATTGAGAGATATCAGTTTGAGTATGAACTTTGTTGGTATGACCCATTACGACAAAAAGGACTTGTAGAAACGATACCCATATCGGCCTACTATAAAAGGATCGAGATAGGACCTTTCACCTGCAACTGATGAAACAGCAGTGTTGTCACATCAGGTTCACGATCACCAACACATCTTGATGGTACCAGAGAATGCAAGAGCTCTGTATTGGAGGTAATGTGAACGATACCCTTCAATAGCATACAGCAGGGTGCTGAAGATTGGTCTGGTTAGTACTAATAACCAGCAACTAATGAACCAGTGGTGGCTGCCAAACCAGGCTCATGATTGCTAACCAACCCCTTGGGTACTGGCTAATGCATGAGCTCCGTATCAGTAAAAGGCAGTAGAGTGAACGATACCCATATTGGCCTACCATATGGTGCAGATCGGTCTAGTTAAGACTGTTCACTTGCAACAGATGAAACAGCACTTGCTGTAACACCAGGCACACAATCACTAACTGACCCTGAAGATACCGGTAGTTGGCGAGTTCAGTATGGCCCAAGGCATGTACCAGGGTAGGAACAAGAATGGTGGAAGCATATTCTTCAAACCTCCCCTGGCCTACAGTGCTGATGCATGGTCTAGGAATGACTGCTCACCTACTTCCAGTGCAACAGTAGTAACTATAAGACTAACTCGATCACACTCCCCAAGGAGGGTGATTGCCCTAAGTCCCAAGGAACTTTTAGCAAAAGGCCTTCCTACATGACTAAATTCATTGTTGTCTTCTCAAGGAAATGTCCAATGAAAGGAATGGAGGAGGATGAAGAGATTGGTAGAGTAGGAAGAGTGAAATTTCCTTCCCAATGTCAATGCCAACCACTCTTGCTTGTTGTTACAGAAGAATCATGGTCAAGGTGACCAATAACTGTGCTTCTTCTGAGGAGGAAGCTAAAAAAAACTTCCTCTGCTAAAGCACAAACAAACAAACAAATTGAACTGCTTTTTGGTAAGATATGGCAGAAAATGAAATACCAATAAGATATTAGGGATATGTTAGAACTGTATAAACTTCTTTAATGCTTTACTCCACGTTGTTCATGATGTTCTGAAGTGGATGCATCATCTTTAATAAAGAGAAAAGATGAAGTTTTATATTTATAATTACAGATTCAATAAGTCGCTCAGCTCTGACATGGAATGGTGATGTATGATTTCCTATGAAAACATCTCTTATCATAAATAATTATCTAGTTGGAGCCAGTTAATTTTTCATTTGCTGCACTCTGCAAATTTATGAAGTTGCAGTGTATGTAAATGGGTACCACTCTAAACAAATGTAGTTTTCAAAGAAAAAAAAAAAACGTTCAGGAAGCTTACACATCAATATCAAAAAATAATAATTTGCCTGTCACTATTACAGTATATGTGCTTTTCAGTTCAGCTAAATTTTTTGTGAATTAAGTATGTCAGGAGAATTCTTACATAACTACAGTCACTTTGGGTTGTTGCAAATTCTCATTGAGTATATTTCACCAATACCAAATTAAATACCAACTTTTGATAAAATATCAGTAGCATAGTTTACAACTTACTACATAACCTTATTCATATAAAGAATATATAAATTGTACTTCGCCATTAGTCTCTGGAATGGGCTGAAGCATATCCATCAAAGCTTTCTTACGTCAGAAAACTATCTAATCCATGCACAAAAGTAACATTCTAATTATAAGCTTAAATTACAAATAATACCTCATTATGTAATTTCAAATTATAATAATTCTAAGTCTAAAGGAAGGGTAAGTGTTAATGTAAAAACCAGCACTGGATTTCACCCATAATCTTTCAGGCATTGCCACAAAAGAACACACACCTTACTTGAAAATGCCAAGGATATATTATATATCAAAATAAATAAGGAATAAAAAAAATCTTTTTAATGTTCATAATGCTTCTCTCTGTCAGGTTTAATACAGATGTTTTCCCTAAAACTAAAAGTTTCCAGTATTCTCTCCTTTTAATAGACTTAAGCTTCTAGTTCAGTACTAAGATAATCTGGTAATTATTAAATTAACCTAGGCTTGGGTACACCATAGATATTTTGTCTTCTCAATTCTCTCGTCTCCATTGTGTTCGGTACTTGGTGTTTTCAACCCCCTCCAGATTATTGTTTTGTGAGATTTAAGTTATCATAAATAAGGCTTGTCTTCTTATGGATTTGTAAGTAATTACTGTGAGAATTGTTCAAGAAAGTTTTTGCTGGACAATCATGATCCTCATCCTCTTTGTGTCGTGCTGGGGGGTCAATATTGTCATTTAGATGTGTGTAAAGAATGTCAATTACTTACTATCCCTCTTAACCCTTTTACCCCCAAAGGACGTACTGGTACGTTTCACAAAACCCATCCCTTTACCCCCATGGACGTACCGGTACGTCCTTGCAAAAAAATGCTATAAAAATTATTTGAGAAAATTCAGGCATTTTCCAAGAGAATGAGACCAACCTGACCTCTCTATGACAAAAATTAAGACTGTTAGAGCAATTTAAAAAAAATATACTGCAAAATGTGCTAGGAAAAAAATAACCCCCTGGGGGTTAAGGGTTGGAAATTTCCAAAGAGCCTGGGGGTAAAAGGGTTATGAAGAGGCAAGTTCAGATGGTAGCTGCCCATTTTAAGAACTGAAAAGACAAAGGATCTGAGACATACCCAAGCCGAGGTTACTGCCATTAACCACTGGACTGTCTCAATACTAAACAAGAAGCCTTAAGCCTATTGAAGGGAAAGATAATGGTGAACTTTTTAGTCAGTGTAAATGTTATTATTCCAGGCTTTACGAGAAGCACTACAAACATCAGTTGAGCATAGAAACAATAAATCTTATTAATCAAATTTAGTTTTTCACCCTGTAATAACACACAGCAATACCATAGCAGTACATGCCATAGCAAACATTTAGCCATTTGGTAATAATACAATCTTCAAAACATCAAAAAGAAACATTCTCAATCCTTAATACCAAACATCCTATCTATTTGCATGAAATTGGGTGATATTCCTTAACATATTACTTACCTACTGAATGACAAGCTAAATTTCATGCAAATTGACCACAAAATATATCAAGATGAAAATATTAGAGAGACTTTTTAACAACTGAATGAATGTGTTCTGTTAAACCAATTCACACTGCGGTAATTAGAAATTTCACGGTCCATTACCTCCCAAAATTGAGTTTAATTTTTTAAGTTATAAAATAATCAAGCAATAGTTCAACTCATAAAATCTACTTATAACATTACAAGTAATGATAAAAGGTATAGAATACTGTACTACTAAAAGTATGAAGGTAACTGATACAGACACTATGCATCTCAATATATCACAACATATAGTACTTAGATTATTACTTTCTACATTCTATATTGTACACTATATTTAACAGTAAGAGAATCTAAACTGCCTAAAAATACTGAGGAAAAATACTAAGTGCAGATATGATTTACAATAGAATAAGAAAACTAATAAAAATGACTGAAATTCTTAAAGTACGTTCTCACTGGATGATGTTACATCTGTGACTTCTTTTATTACCCTCATAATTTAAAAACAAAAACAAAGGATAAAAAAAGGAAAGAAGTGACTTCTAAACCATTGCCTATCATGATAAGCTACAAAAATTCTACAGTAAATTCGACTTTTGACATACACATACCTGAAAAGATTACTTTGTGCCATATCACTAACAACAAGAGGTTGTGAAAAACTTACTTCTACACTATGGTGTATGGAAAGTTTTACCTATCTTAACTAGAAAAATCTCCCTACATATATATATTGGCACATTTGGTTGATTTAAAAGGAAAGGTATTCATGCAGTTAAATTATACATTCAAATTTATGCTTATTCATATTAATTTGTACTTCTCATACGCATTAGATTTATTGATGGTAAAATTTAATATGTAAAAGAAAAACACTTCATAAATAAAATGAAAATGATAAAACGAGTTGGATGTGAATAGCTACTTCTTGGGTACAAACTGCATTTACAGAGTAAAATAATTATGTAACTCTTAATTAATCTTAGCATTGTGACCAAAAATCCTTTTAGAGAAAAATTGGGGCAATGAAGTGGAAATATATTTCATAAAAATGTTTTAAATACTAAAGACTATATATAAATGATACAATGCAAGTGCATATGAAATTAATTTCTTAAGGAGCGCGACTGACGACCTTTGGAATCGAATTTTGAAAATTTAGATTATCTTATTCTATTTTTGGTTGGGAGAACATCTATATTCCAAGTCTAAAATAGCTTTTCTAATTGAACAACTTTGCTTTATTGCTAAAATATTCTTCTTACATATTTAAGCAAGTGCATCTGGTCCCATGGGCAACTGTTTTCTGACCTTTATAACTACTTATTCAATTTTTCTTCCAAAATTCCAGGGAAAGCTATCTATTTTAGCATTCCATATAAATTCAACTTTTTCTTTGATTTTCTGAGGAATATGTTTTTTTTGTACACTATATAATATACAATTAACACTCTGCTATCGCGCCTAATTTGTACCGCTATTGCCGCACTATGGACAGAAACGTGATAGCCGAACTGAAGAACTCATGGAAATAAAACTTATTCATACCCCAACCTCTTTACCCTATTTTTATCTCTTTTTTAATGAAAATTACCTTAATTACAAACCAAATAACTAACTGTTAATTAAATAACAAAAACAAAACATAAAATACTGTAGTCCATTTTATTTACCCTTTTGGGGATAATGATGATCTTGGGTGGGTTGAAGGGGTTCTGGGGCTGGCATTGAATAGCCTCTCGCTAATGAGTCGGCAATATTTTTTCAGTCATATACCTTAAACAGTATGGCTTTTCTATACAAACTACAGGGTTTATTAAAGCATTACTTTTGTTTAGTACAGGATATATAAAAGCTTTATTTTCTATTTTCCCTATGGGTTTTTAAAGTTTTCACATGTAGACTAGGTTTGTTTATTGGTTATGAATAATGAATAGTCTAACTTTCAGTAACGAGTCGGCAATATTTTCTGTCACATATTTCAAACAGTGTATATTTTCTTTACAAAGAATTATTTTGTATAGTAAACGGTATATAAAAGCCTCTCACTCTCTACCTACCACTCTCACTTCATACCTTTCGTCTCTAGGGCTTTTCCTACATGCCTCTCACTCTACCAAATAAAATCTTAGTTTACGAATGAAATTAACATATATCGCTCTATTTGTGTGTGTGTCATGGAGCCGGCAGTATTTGAATTTCTCGATCAACCAGGGTGCACTATAGCAGTCATTTAGATATTTGGGCAGCTCTTCAAGTAGGCAGGATAGTAGAAAAACGCTACAGCCGAGGGTTAAGTGTACGTAAATAAATGTTAGCTGCCTGTCTTTAAGGTGTTTTCCTCTTGTTTCTCTGTTTGCTCGTATACTGCAAATATTTACAATTTTTGTTAAGATTATGCTGAAAGATGCATAAAATGTCAGAGACGATATTTAAATAGAACAAAACCATAAAATTTTCCGATAAAAATACCAAAAAGAATACATTATGTCAGCCAGGCTTGCTCATTTGGTACATGCAGCCTGTATGTGTGCATTGTGGGGGGAGGGGGGATCGATAATTCTGGATTTGTAGGTAGGGATTCACACTGGTATGCAAATAGCCCTGAAATTATTTTTATAATTCCCATATGATATATGAGATTTTCTGATAAATTTTCTGTACATTAACTTTTAGCAAAAATGAAAAACTTACAAATGAAAAATAGTGACCTTTAAAAGTAAACACATATACATTAATAAAATAATACATGTGAAAGAAATCAAAATGCAAAGAGAATTTCCAGTGTACACGCAATGAATCGGGTCAAGTCGCACTCCTTAAAACTCAATTTTGTAAACATGTAAATACTTTATATAGACTGATGCTTCTGTTCTAAGAGGAAAGTTGTTCATCTACTTAAAAAAAAATATCCTCCTAATGTACAGAGAGAAGAATCCTATAAAGTATAGAACGAGAGAGAGAGAGAGAGAGAGAGAGAGAGAGAGAGAGAGAGAGAGAGAGAGAGAGAGAGAGAGAGAGAGAGAGAGAGAGAGAGACAGACGGGGGTTATGATCATATTTTCAAAGCACTGCATGTGTGGTTGTCCACTTTGAACTGAAGCATAAGCCTATATGAATCAATGGTTTTTCCAATGTAATAAAATAGAGAAAAATTTGTCCACTTATTACCTAAAATAAAATTTGCACTCATGTGATCACCTAATCACTTAACTTTAGATGTAATCATAATTCAATAATAATGCAAAGATCTCAGCTATCATTATAACCAAGCATTTTTACTAAATTTTCTTTCTGAAAGCTTACAACTCATAACTTCTTAATGTCTAACTTTTTGTGATATTTCTCAATCTTACAACTTCTTCTTTAAAAGATATATGAGGGTGGGGAGGCAGAATGTTTCAACACATAAAAAACCAGCAATAATCTTTAGAGGAGACTTAGCCAATCAACAATATCTAATTTCAACCTTAAAATTTTCCAGTACTGTTTCATAAAATGAGCAATATGAAATAATGAGGAATTCTTGTTCACCAAACGTATAAAATTGAACAATGATTAAGGGAATGGTAGGTCTCACTGGTAATAGATTTCCAATTGAAAATGGGAACTAAATACTGTATAGTAAATAGCAGGGTTTGCAATTTACTAAATAGGAAAGTAGGAAACAGCAGAATAATATTGGACACTCTTTGTAAAGGAGTTATTAATTTACAAAATGAGAACATTTTACAGATAATTTTGTTATGTAGGAAATCAAAAAGGTAAACCCTAAGTTCAGCAAAATTTTTCTTCTGGAAATGGGAACTTAAATTAAGGTAAAACCCAAGTGTTGATAAAAATACAAAACGATTATGCACTCAGCCTTCTTTCGGCAATGAATCATTTTTTATTAATGAAAGCCAGGAAAAATAGAAGCAAAATGCATAAAAAAAATTACACAAAACCCAGATCTGAAAACTTTACTCTTCACTTTCAAATTCTTGAAAATTTTTAAAGTTACAAGCTACACATTAGAACCAATTAAGCAAAAATAACCTAGTACTGTATATCAATTTTTTAGCACAATCTGTTCCTTTGCACAAAAAAACTAAATGAATCTATTAGTTTTGTACCCAAATCTATTCTCTTTTTAAATGCTTTTCACTGGTCACAAATATCAAATTTTGTTTTTGCGGGTGCAGTATTCATGTTCGCATTATCAGCATAACATCATATGAGTAAAATTTCACCATTATAATCATCATAACATTTTTATGGCTTTAAACCAGATATGAGTGTTTTATGCACTATCAATCTAAATTGGCTCTGGTTTAGGTCTTCATATTTATACTCTTTTTCACGATTTAGTACCAGGTCATCCTATAGGTCTTTGTCTTATTTAATGCTCTGTCTACAGCTTTTCATACCAACTGTTGTTCATCCCCTCTAATCACAAATCTATTTCAATCTTTAACATCTCAATTTTCAAGCCACTGGACACCACGTCTCACCAAACTATTATTTTTAATGCAGTACAGAGAAGAGGCATTATGTATGCATTGTAGGTCTGTACTGGATGCCTTTGTTCCACCTACAGTACCAGTCAACCAGTCTTGACAGTCTTTCAATTCGCTGCTCTCTCAATAACGTCTGAGTCATGTGTCTCTTCAAGGTAACATTTTTTTTCCTACTATTAGTAAAGGCAACCCTTTTATTACAACATCTTTCACTTTCCCCTATCTACCAGTCTTTTTGATATCTTCTATTATGATACTCATTCCATTGTTTATCTCGGGGCACGTTCTCCTCCGCTAGGCCTATCATTATAGAAAATGGGAGGAGGGTAAACTACACAAAACTCTGGTCGTTTGAGAGGAGGTTCCAGGTAACTCCTAAGAAAGTGTTTCGAGGTAAGTCTCTGTGTTGGAACAACTTTTAATATCACTAATAACCTATATCTTACAAAGCAAAGTTCTCAAGCCTACTTTTGGCATTGCAACATTTTTACTCCAGTTCCATTTCAAACTTTCAAAGAAAACTAGAAAAAGATTACTATGATTACCATCCCAGAACATGTAAAGAAGAAATAAAAAGGCTATCATAAAACAATGAATCTAGGAGAATTATAGCTTTCCTACAGTAGTGTTCATGAATAAAAAAAGCTTCATAATTACTGAATAAGAAGACTGCAGTGCATAATCAAGGAGAATGTATTTCATCAACCCCAAGAAATAGCAGCGTATCACAAAAAGCACTTTTAAAATTTGAAAAGCAGCATTTTACTGATGATGAAAATTTTGTAGTGAAAAACTTAGAATAGCATAAAATTGCTTATATACAGGAGACACTCCTCCACCAGCATACTAGCTTGGTCAAGCACGCAGGTTACCACCACCACAACTGGCTCATTAGCATAATCATCTCATGTCCTCCACCAGAGATAAGAATCAAGGAAAAATAGCATAATAAAATTGTTTTAATTGATACCTCTTCATTCGCTTCAGAAGCAACAACTTGCTCTTGTTCAGTAAATGACTCCCCTGTCTCAACAGCCACATTCTCCGCCTCAGTTGACGCCACGACTTGTTCCGCAACAGTGTCTTCAGTACTAGCAGTAATAAACTGCCGTAATAGGAGGACGGGGAGGATAGGTGATGGTGGTAATAACACTTGTTATGATCTATTAAAACTATTCTAAAACCGTTGCCATAGCCACTGAGAGCTCACAGTGAAGAACACAATCAATTAAGCTTATTCTCTAATCTTATCCTAAAAGATAACTACCTCAAAATCATAATAAATAAAAAGCAATTTTTCTGAATGACTATCAGATTTACATGTATTGAAGAAGGAAATAAACAGTCTGCTGCACTATTCACCACAACCTAATTCAAGAGGCAACTAGTTACAGCCATGACTTCCACAAAGTGGCTCATCAGTATTTATGAAATGTGTGTAAAGTACGTCATAGTTTTGCAAAAGTTAAGCTTTCCAAAAGCAAGCTCCTCTCTAAAGCTTTTACCCATTGTACATTATTTACACATTTGGTTATTTGATAGCATGTGCACAGGCTTTCAAAGCTACTTTTTTATTTGTATTTTATGACCTAACATCAAACAAAAACTTCAAAATATCCCTACACTGGTCAAATTTTAAAAATCTGAGAAATTAAATTTTCTAGACTTACCTGATTCTGAATCATTTCTACATAGTTGGATGGAAAGATGCCAACATTTTGGTTAATAATGCCAGTCCACCAATCTCCTTCTTTTTTAACAACTAGAATGATCTCTCCAGCATTAAACGTCAAGTCACCTGGTTCGCCAGACTGAAAGAAAAATTTTATTCATTCTTAAAATTATTTCCTATTAAACATGGACTAGTAGAGAGGGAGACCTTTGAGAAGGTAAAAATGCATGAGAAATGCTAAATTCTGATTGCATAGTAATGACATCCAGTACAGTAGAAGGTTCTAAATAATAACCAACTAAAGTAAACTAAAGTTACATCTTGATTTACCTAACATAAATACGCTTTTAGTTTGTCTACCTCTAATCATAAAAGTTTAATAAACCTTGTACAAATTAGATGAAAAATAACCATCATACATACCATTGACATTTTTTTACATAAATATTATTCTTTTGCATGCTGAGGCCTGAAATGAGTTCTCTACACCATTTTCTGTCGTTGTACTTTTTTACCAAATTTTCATTCTGTTCAATACACGTTTTCATCATTTTCTGAGCATTCCTACTAGACTCCTTCCTCATAATTCCCCATTTCCTATTTCTCTAACCACCTCTGCTCCTCAACACTTTTCAATAGATTAGATCAGCCTATTTTAATGACACTGGTCAATTTCTCTTTGTTTACCTTTATAAGTGTCTGTCTGTTAAGCACAGTAAAATAGTATTCACCTTATAAATACTACAAATTAGTATTGTTTATCAATTGGAAACTTTATCCATAAAGTATTGTAGTCCAGCAATCTCAACTTAGATACACATTCTTGTTTCACTTTTTCTTTCTAACCTCAAAATTTCTGCTTCACTGTTTGGCGTGTTTCCAAGGCATATAAACATTCTTCTTTTTCAATGAACTGCACTAATTCAAAACAATGGTGGTCCTCATTCCTCCCTTCCTGCTATAGGCATAAAACTATCTTGCTGAGTCATTATCTAGTAATTAAAATATTACCCCTCTTTAGGTTGGCTTCATTATAGTCTTTTTCACTTTTGTTTTCAATTGAGGATGAATTTCAAAGATCAATTATTAGTGACTTTTTAACTCTAAAGTATCAGCGAGTGTAGTTAGATATGAACAAGCGTCTTTTGTTACTTATAACGTGGTGTGGGGATGACTTTCGTGTTATGAGTCGTCTTACATTGTACTGAAGTTGTGTTAATAATGTGCAATTACCTCTGATGGGTAGTATCAACTAACATACCATGATAGAATGCACATGAAAAAAATGTGGTGCATTGCAGTGGGTTACCTAGTGTGTTAGTCAACCGCAGGTAGGTAATGGTCTGTGAGATGGTAGGTTATGAGTAGACCCACCTGTATTATACATAAAAAAAAAAAAAAACAGTGTTATAGACAGTCATATAAATACTTTTTACTTTAACCATTATCAAGCAAGGATGTGAATTCTGTCATAATGTACTCTAAAAACAGCTCAATCATTCCCTAAGAATGATTAACATATCACTGCATTAAAACCAATTTTTGTACAAAAGAGAAAATTCTGCTGCATAATATGACACAGTTGTGCCTCAATAAGTACCAAAATCCAGAAACAAACTCTCAATTTGTATAGCACATATGATACCCTATACCTATAACAACACATCCAGGTTACAGGTTAATTCCTTATTTAGTAATTAATATCCTATTCTATAAACTAATTTGTACTCAATAAATGTAAGATTATTATCAGTAAAAATAAATGTGTCATATTCACTAGACTTAAAACTTCAATGCCTGTTGGTACTAATTAAAAAAAAAATGAGAATTTTTTAAAACATACTATACTAATAGTTCCATGAAACCACTAGGCTCCCATAATTTTATAGCAATACCATCTGCTGAGACAAGTTCTGAATGTGTAATTCAGTAAGAATATGAAAGGTGTGCTATATATTTCATTATTTAAACAATAATGATCTCCATTCCTTAATTCTTAAGGGATATATATCTTACTATTATTCACTTTCCTGACACATTACCTTACAAAACGGGACTTCACTACGTACCAAATATGGATACAAAGCTTGATAGAACTCTGATACATCATCATGGATCAAGTTGTCTGGCATGGGTGGCTCTTCAGGAGCTTCCTGAGGAGTAGTGACAGGAGATGTGGTTGCAGTAGGTCCTGATACCATTCTCACAAAAGACCTTGGGAACCATCCACCCGTGTTATTGAGCTGACCGTACCACCACTGATCCTATATATTATGAAAAAAAAAAATACTTAGAAAATAGAAAATACCTAGTAGAAAAAGCAAATGTTCATAATAAAAATTATATTTCAATACAAACCAAACTCAGTTGAGTCCCTTGTCAAGCAATGAGGAATGATAAGAAAAAAGATCCCCTTTTTTCTATGCAGGCTACCTCCCAAAATTGGGGAAGTGCCATGGTAGATAGGTATATACTTCAATGCTTACCCAATATTCATAAGCTGTTAGTTTGACCCTCTAGCTACCTGACCAATAAGATGTTACATTACTTGAGCTTATTTCAAGAACAAATTTATTTCAAGCCATAACATGAAAGGAAAAAGATAAACTCAGAAGGGGAAATTAATTTTTCTCAAGTTCCTGGTATTAGCTTTTTCCTTATTCATCTGTTTCTCTCAAATCTCCCCAATATTACTTTAGGCATATCATGTTTAACAAAAATTACTGGTATACTGCACCCGGGAATAAGATCGAGGATGTCGTGAAACAGAACCAAGGGCCAAAAAGATTCAAGTTTATGGAGTTAATAGTACAGCACAATTCATTTCACAATAAGGTGACATCTCGTAACTCCAGAGTAACTATTTAGCAACTCTATACTTTGATGTATCTAGCCAATGAATCCTCTTGAGACCTTTTACGTCAATAGGCGTAGGAGGAGATAATGATGATGATACAAGAATACAGATAAGGTTCTTTGTTCTCATACTTTTGTAGCAGCAATATTTGCAAGAGCCCGTATCCGCCTAATAGGCCGGTCAAACTAACAAACGAACAATCCACACAAAGGAATTATAGCATATTGGAGAATTCAACAGGGCAGCAGACAATTCTACAATGGAAGCCCTTTGGAACTCTAATCCTATAGAAAAAATTTAGGACACTGCAATTGATCCAAAACAAAAAATGAGGGAAAACTTGAAGACATATAATGCATCTATGAACAACCCTGTTAGTCATAGCCAAAGCATTAATGTGAACAATGACCGAGTGAGAAAGAGGTCATTAACAAACATAAAAAATCTGGTTTTCTTGCATAGTACAATCAACTGTTTTTTATGAACCACAGGGATAAAGGCCCCCCCCCAAAAAAAAAAAAATAAGCCAATCATTAAGAATTAGGTAGTACCTCAAGTTATAAGTTACTAAACATGAGAAAATTGGTATACAGTAAAGTACAAACATAAAAATTCAAAATGGTTTACTTGTATTGCATCAGTCTGTGAGCAAAAATTTCACTTTGTAAGCAAAATTTTGGTGGACAAGTTCTGTACGATCGAGACTAAACCGAGATCCACAGAATTTCTCGGGTGTAATGAAACACTATCTGCAAGTCTCAAATTAATATGTTTTAAATGTCTAATATGAGTTGAGATACAATGTCTCTATAAACAATACACGGTATTCAATATTAACTTTCGTGTATGTAATTAGTTTTCAAACTAGAGAAGCCAAGTCTAAAAAAAATACCGGGCCTTGTTAACATCTTTCTTTTTTTATCATCATTTTCTCATAGAGGAAGAAGCTGATGAAAGCCATTAGGTAATTTGTAGGAGAAATGGTTGAAATATTTTGAAGACAGAAAATGGAAAATGACAGTGTTAGGTAATTATGATTTGAGGCTTAGAAAAAATATGAAGATCAGCTAAAAAGACAACAACAGTGGCAGCCCATCAGATGGGCACACTGGCAAATGGGTTGACTGTATTGTATGTATTGTATTCGCAGTGGTTGGTCTACAAGGCAACAATCTCTTCCAAGTGCACCAAACTGGAAATCTCCACAAACATGGTGGACTCAATCTAGTCATCCATAACGCCAGCGGCAACAGCACGTAAGTGGCACTGCATGCAGCCATGAGAAATGATACAGACACCCTTCACAGCTTAGCATGAGACAATGTAGTAACTTTTTCATCTAATTTCCAGGCCAGTTAAATTGCTTTAGTATTTTTATTTTTCATTGTGAATTATTAATTTGTATTCATTTTTTATATTAGGGGGTTACAAATCGTTCAATAATTACCATTACAAACCTTTGAAAATGAGTGCATGTGTGGAACACATCTAGTGAATTTCCTTTATTTCTTATGTGAAAAATTGTTTTAATCTACAGATTAAGGTGGGGACTATACCCATGACTTCATGAGCTCTGATCCTACCTGATACCACGACTTTCTCAGCAGTCGAGACGTAAGGAGTACTGATCAATTCACAAAGCCAGAAGAAGATCATGTTCCTTAAGCCCTCTTCTTGACCCTACCAGTGCTAATAAAGAGTGGCTGACACTCAGGCCTGAGGTGTTAGGTCCTTTTGAAATAGCAATGCAGAACCCTCATAAGACACAAAAGCATATCCTCTCCATCACCCCTCGAGCATTAGCGACTAAATTAGAGTCCTGTAGGACCTCGTTGGAGAGCCTGAATCTTGCCACGTTACTGGTGGTTCTGCATGGGGTTCAGCCGGCGACGAAGGCTCCATGAAGTCCGCCGGGAACGTAGCTGAAGGCGTTGGAGGGGAGCGGGGGAGCTCCTCGCTGGGCAACCAGGTCTCAAACTCCTCTTCTGTCCTCAGGGGCAATCTGAAGGTCGTCTTCGGAGGCCCCCACCCGAGGATGTCTGATGGCGGCGAGTTGTCCTTCTCGGCGGCACCCTCGGCTGGTGACGCACCTGAAAAACCTGCCCAAGAGGCGGGAGAGGAAACTGTTGCCGTTTTACCCCACATCGGATCGTCCGACGAGACGGGACTTGCTTTCACCAGGGCTCCGCCCCCGGATACACACCCGCCCCCCCCTCGGGCCCCCCACTTGCCTGGACCGAAGACATAATCCCACTGTCAGGTAAATCAGACTCCTGGGGAAGGGCCACTGGCCGCTTCCCCGCAACAGACTTACCTCGACCCCTACTCTTGGTAGGGGAAGACGGCAGAGAGAGACTGTCTGACGAGACGCCGGGCGAAGTGAGGGGCGAAGAGACGCTGGACTTCCTAGGGGACCGTCGAGAGGCCTTCTTCTTCTTAGTGCCGTACCGCACCCACTGCACTTCATTCCAGGACTCGCACTCCGGACACGTGACTGTAGGGGAACACACACTGCCCCTACACGACGAACACAAGGAGTGCGGGTCAACTTCGGGCTTAGAGAGGAAAGCGCCACACGATTTGACGGCCACAGGCCCAGGGCAACGACGGGGATGCTCCATAACGCACTAGTAATACACCACGAGATACAGGAACACAGAGGGAAAGGATAGGCAAACACACAAAGGGACCACGTGGGGACCGCGTGAGACACAATGGGATCGGGGACACAAAGGGTCGCACTGGGTTAAGAGAGAGCGTCAGGGTGTTAACGCTGACGCGACCAGAAACATACTGGAGAACGAGACCTGAGCAAGCATGCTCTCTGACCCCGGGTCGTCTCTGGGCGCGTATCACTCCGCCAGAGATGCCCTGCATAGAAAACGGGAGTAGGGTAAACTACACAAAATTCTGGTCGGATGGAAGGAGATCCCAGATACTCCTAAGAAAGTAGTTCGAGGTAAGTACTTCGTGTTGGAACAATTACAGATTAAGGTGGGGACTATACCCATGACTTCATGAGCTCTGATCCTACCTGATACCACGACTCTCTCAGCAGTCGAGACGTAAGGAGTACTGATCAATTCACAAAGCCAGAAGGATATCATGTTCCTTAAGCCCTCTTCTTGACCCTACCAGTGCTAATAAAGAGTGGCTGACACTCGGGCCTGAGGTGTTAGGTTCTCTTGAAATAGCAATGCAAAACCCTCATAAGACACAAAAGCATATCCTCTCCATCACCCCTCGAGCATTAGCGACTAAATTAGAGTCCTGTAGGACTTCGTTGGAGAGCCTGAATCTTGCCACATTACTGGTGGTTCTAGATGGGATTTGGCCGGCGACGAAGGCTCCATGAAGTCCACCGGGAACGTAGCTGAAGGCGTTGGAGGGGAGCGGGGGAGCTCCTCGCTGGGCAACCAGGTCTCAAACTCCTCTTCTGTCCTCAGGGGCAATCTGAAGGTCGTCTTCGGAGGCCCCCACCCGAGGATGTCTGATGGCGGCGAGTTGTCCTTCTCGGCGGCACCCTCGGCTGGTGACGCACCTGAAAAACCTGCCCAAGAGGCGGGAGAAGAAACTGTTGCCGTTTTACCCCACATCGGATCGTCCGACGAGACGGGACTTGCTTTCACCAGGGCTCCGCCCCCGGATACACACCCGCCCCCCCCTCGGGCCCCCCACTTGCCTAGACCGAAGACATAATCCCACTGTCAGGTAAAACAGATTCCTGGGGAAGGGCCACAGGCCACTTCCCCGCAACAGACTTACCTCGACCCCTACTCTGGGTAGGGGAAGACGGCAGAGAGACACTATCCGACGAGACGCCGGGCGAAGCGAGAGGCGAAGAGATGCTGGACTTCCTAGGGGACCGTCGAGAGGCCTTCTTCTTCTTAGTGCCGTACTGCACCCACAGCACTTCATTCCAGGACTCGCACTCTGGACATGTGACTGTAGGGGAACACACACTGCCCCTACACGACAAACACAAGGAGTGCGGGTCAACTTCGGGCTTAGAGAGGAAAGCGCCACACGATTTGACGGCCACAGGCCCAGGGTAACGACGGGGATGCTCCATAACGCACTAGTAATACACCACGAGACACAGGAACACAGAGGGAAAGGATAGGCAAACACACAAAGGGACCACGTGTGGACCGCGCGAGACACAAAGGGATCGGGGACACAAAGGGTCGCACTGGGTTAAGAGAGAGCGTCAGGGTGTTAACGCCGACGCGACCAGAAACATACTGGAGAGCGAGACCTGAGCAAGCATGCTCTCTGACCCCGGGTCGTCTCTGGGCGCGTATCACTCCGCCAGAGATGCCCCGCATAGAAAACGGGAGTAGGGTAAACTACACAAAATTCTGGTCGGATGGAAGGAGATCCCAGATACTCCTAAGAAAGTAGTTCGAGGTAAGTACTTTGTGTTGGAACAATTACAGATTAAGGTGGGGACTATACCCATGACTTCATGAGCTCTGATCCTACCTGATACCAAGACTCTCTCAGCAGTCGAGACGTAAGGAGTACTGATCAATTCACAAAGCCAGAAGAAGATCATGTTCCTTAAGCCCTCTTCTTGACCCTACCAGTGCTAATAAAGAGTGGCTGACACTCAGGCCTGAGGTGTTAGGTCCTCTTGAAATAGCAATGCAGAACCCTCATAAGACACAAAAGCATATCCTCTCCATCACCCCTCGAGCATTAGCGACTAAATTAGAGTCCTGTAGGACTTCGTTGGAGAGCCTGAATCTTGCCACGTTACTGGTGGTTCTGCATGGGATTTGGCCGGCGACGAAGGCTCCATGAAGTCCGCCGGGAACGTAGCTGAAGGCGTTGGAGCTCCTCGCTGGGCAACCAGGTCTCAAACTCCTCTTCTGTCCTCAGGGGCAATCTGAAGGTCGTCTTCGGAGGCCCCCACCCGAGGGTGTCTGATGGCGGCGAGTTGTCCTTCTCGGCGACACCCTCGGCTGGTGACGCACCTGAAAAACCTGCCCAAGAGGCGGGAGAAGAAACTGTTGCCGTTTTACCCATCGGATCGTCCGACGAGACAGTACTTGCTTTCACCAGGGCTCCGCCCCCGGATACACACCCGCCCCCCCCTCAGGCCCCCCACTTGCCTGGACCGAAG
This sequence comes from Palaemon carinicauda, assembly GCF_036898095.1. Classification (NCBI taxonomy): domain Eukaryota; kingdom Metazoa; phylum Arthropoda; class Malacostraca; order Decapoda; family Palaemonidae; genus Palaemon; species Palaemon carinicauda. The sequence continues at coordinate 101,926,545 of NC_090745.1, read as the reverse complement.
ACATAATCCCACTGTCAGGTAAAACAGACTCCTGGGGAAGGGCCACAGGCCGCTTCCCCGCAACAGACTTACCTCGACCACTACTCTGGGTAGGGGAAGACGGCAGAGAGAGACTGTCCGACGAGACGCCGGGCGAAGCGAGGGGCGAAGAGACGCTGGACTTCCTAGGGGACCGTCGAGAGGCCTTCTTCTTCTTAGTGCCGTACCGCACCCACTGCACTTCATTCCAGGACTCACACTCCGGACACTGACTGTAGGGGAACACACACTGCCCCTACACGACGAACACAAGGAGTGCGGGTCAACTTCGGGCTTAGAGAGGAAAGCGCCACACGATTTGACGGCCACAGGCCCAGGGCAACGACGGGGATGCTCCATAACGCACTAGTAATACACCACGAGATACAGGAACACAGAGGGAAAGGATAGGCAAACACACAAAGGGACCACGTGGGGACCGCGTGAGACACAATGGGATCGGGGACACAAAGGGTCGCACTGGGTTAAGAGAGAGCGTCAGGGTGTTAACGCCGACGCGACCAGAATCATACTGTAGAGCGAGACCTGAGCAAGCATGCTCTCTGACCCTGGGTCGTCTCTGGGCGCGTATCACTCCGTCAGAGATGCCCCGCATAGAAAACGGGAGTAGGGTAAACTACACAAAATTCTGGTCGGATGGAAGGAGATCCCAGATACTCCTAAGAAAATAGTTCGAGGTAAGTACTTCGTGTTGGAACAATTACAGATGGGGACTATACCCATGACTTCATGAGCTCTGATCCTACCTGATACCACGACTCTCTCAGCAGTCGAGACGTAAGGAGTACTGATCAATTCACAAAGCCAGAAGGAGATCATGTTCCTTAAGCCCTCTTCTTGACCCTACCAGTGCTAACAAAGAGTGGCTGACACTCAGGCCTGAGGTGTTAGGTCCTCTTGAAATAGCAATGCAGAACCCTCATGGGACACAAAAGCATATCCTCTCCATCATACCCCTGAGCATGAGTGACTAAATTAGAGTCCATGCAACTCACCCTCTTTGCCGATGCTAAGACTAACAAAAAGAGAGTCTTGAAAGTCAGATCTTTCTGATGACCTTCTCTAAAGCTAACACATAGTAAACATAAGAGCCTTGAGGACTAGGGTTACGTCACCCCTCTGAGGTCCTGAGGTCCTGGGATGGGCTACACTGCTCAAAGCCATTGATAGATGTGACTTGAGGGCCACTTCTCTTGGAGAAGGAAGACGAAGAAATACACCAATCTGCACAAGTTACTCCAACTAGAGAAGTATCCCTTACAATAGCCCACTTTCCCAAGTAGACAGATGCAAAGGAGAGCCACAGGTACCAAGACATCTGTGTTCTGCTTCGCTAGAATCCTTTATATCTGAGGATATGCTGAATAGCCTCCAACTGTTTATTTCCAATGAGTGCATGGATTGGTGGTGCCTCAAAAGGTACAGTTGATAAAGGAGTGTGGATCATTCAGATAGTTCTCTTGGGGCTTTGTCTAGAAAAGTTAAGAGATTGGAAAACCACTTTGCATGGGGCCAATTGGGAGCCACCAAGGTCTTCCTGAGTCCTGGAGTAGTCAACACTCAATTGATTAACAGGCGGATCATGCTGAACGGAGGAAAGGAGTACGCTTCCAGGAGATCCCATGGGTGTTGGAAGGCATTTCTAAACATGGCCAAAGAATTTGGAAAGGGGGAGCAAAACGTGCGGAGCTTCCTGTTTAGCCATGTGGCAACCAGGTCAATTCCCTGGGGAACTACACAGGGCAAGAAGCCTCTCCACTACTCAATGATGTAGACTCCCAGACCATACATCCTGTCCTAGGCAACTGAGTCAGCCTGTTAGTACATTCTTCTTTCCTGGAACGTATCAGGCTGACAACTCTACAGTATGAAACATCACCTAAAGGTGCAACCGCTTCTGCTTTCCCTCTGCTTGTTGATGTAAGCCCCTACGGTGGTGTTGTTGCTCATCAAACATTTTTTGGATTTTTGCAGTACTAGAAAGGCTGCTTCCATTTTAAGGACAATGATGCGTAAATGTATTTACTCTCGTGACTTAACATCTTAAACGACCAGGTCATTCAGGTGTGCAACCTACCCCTCCTTCGACGCATTTGGAAACAGTTGCATGTTAACTATATAGTTAGAAGGTTGGCCAAGGCACCAGCCACCCATCGAGATACTACCGCTAGAGAGTTATTGGGTACTTTGACTGGCCAGACAGTACTATATTGGATCTCTCTCTCTGGTTACGGCTCATTTTATCTTTGCCGACACATACACAGAATAGTCTGGCCTATTCTTTACAACTTCTCCTCTTTCCTCATACACTTGACAACAATGAAATTACCAAAAAATTCTTCTTCTCTCAAGAGGTTAACTACTGCACTGTAATTGTTCAGTGGCTATTTTCCTCTTAGTAAGGGTAGAAGAGTGTCTTTCACTATAGTAAGCAGATCTTCTAGAAGAACACTCCAAAATCAAACCATTGTTCTATGGTCTTGGGTAGTGCCATAGCCTCTGTACCACGGTCTTCCCCTGTCTTGGGTTAGAGATCTCTTGCCTGAGGGTACACTCGGGCATACTATTCTGTTTTGTTTCTCTTCTTATTGTTATTTTGCAGTTTTTATCCTCTTTATTTTCAAGTTTTTTATAGTTTATATACAAAAGATTTATCTTAATATCATTATTGTTCTTAAACTTCTCTTGTAGTTTTTCCTTATTTCCTTTCCTAACTGGACTATTTTCCCTGCTGGAGCCCTTGGACTTATAGCATCCTGCTTTTCCAACTAGGGTTGTAGCTTAGCAAGTAATAATAATAATAATAATAATAATAATAATAATAATAATAATAATAATAAAAAGTAAAGGTTCTTTTTTTACCACTTACCCACGACCCATCAACAACAGACCATTCCTAATAGACAGGTCATCAGAAATACTGGCATAAATTCTAACACTTAAATGCACAAAGATTTAGGTTGTAATATAACAAAATAGATGAAAGGAAGTGTGCAATGTATATGCAAAGCAGTAAAAAAACAAAACGGAATAATACAGTCACCATGAAGAAATATCAATAACGAGTCACAGGAATAAACTGTGAATATGCACAAATAAACAAAGAATGAAATCAGTTGATGGCTGAGATCCATCACTGTGCATAACAACTGCCCAACGGATAGAGTGCTGGATGCTGCTCTTGTTCTATTTTCAAGCAAGTTACTTGTTTAAAAAAAAAAAATTGTCAAAAATGGCCTCTATAAGCAGTTGGTTTGTAGTCACAGACTTTCTTTCTACTGTACAGTACTACTTGAGTAGGATTTTTAGTCCTTAAATTGAGTCTATTTTACACCCTTAACAACCTGTTATAAGTCAAAATTTACATATTAAAGTGAACTGCTTAGAATATACAGTACATATTAATCCTCTTTCTTACTCTTGTTCTGTACTACATTTTATACTATATCAAAAAAGTTTCGTTCTAACATATATAATATTCAAGAATGTGCAGGGAATCTTTATCAAATTTTTTCTAGCGTCCAATTTTCTTCTCATCTGCATAGTTCATATTCAAATTCAAATAAATAATGGAAGCTTTTTAGTAATACAAGTCCTGTAAGCCTTCACATTATCATGATTAAGCATATAAAATTTAGCAAAAATTAACATACCTGTTGCTCTCGCACAGTGATCCTGTCACCCTTGTTGAAAGACAGATGATTGTTTTGCTTGGCTCTCCAAGGGAAAATACCAACAGCTTCACCTAAAGCTTGATGTGACACTGGTTGTGCTGTTGTAACACTTTCTTCAGGAATATTCCTATAAAAATAATTATTTGAAATATTATTATTAATTCATAAAGCTAACACAAGACATAGCTAAATGTCTTACAATTGATACAAATAATTACAAAAAATATGATTTTTTAACTTAATTACAAAAAATATGGTTTTTTAACTTCCACACATTTCTGAATAGAACAATCTATTAAGTGAAAGTGCCAACTTTACAACATCTAGATTTATGGATTTGGGCTATATATGGAGCCACTCAGTGCCCAAGTGTATCTAGCGTAAAACCATAGAATCACTATGAGGTAAAAGTTAGTAGGGATTGGGCAGAAATATGGAACATAGAACAATGGTAAAGTAGAAAGATATAATGAAAGTGCATCTATGGGTAAAAGGAATGCCATGACCCTTTCAGTAACGCCTGCATTGCACCGAGGGCACTAACCCCGATATAGGGTCAAAACTATTTAGAACATCTAATCCCCTCATTGTATTACTGATATCACCAATGTTGGAGCTTCAATTGAAACTTCATTAGAACCAAAAACTAGTTCAAGTTGGAAACATCTAGAACTAGTCTCCATCCTCCTGAAAATTTTGGAACAAGTAAAAGACAGTTGTAAAACCTCCTTACTTCCTCTATTATGCTTTTTTCAACAGCTCTTGAACTGTTATTTGAATAGCCTGAGACTTCACACTATTGCTGACCTAACAGGGTATCTAAATCGGAAATTTTGATAAGGGATGCATCGACAGTTGTAAAAACTCCTTACTTCCTCTATTATGCTTTTTTCAACAGCTCTTGAACTGCTATTTGAATAGCCTGAGACTTCACACTATTGCTGACCTAACAGGATATCTAAATCGGAAATTTTGATAAGGGATGCATCGACAGTTGTAAAAACTCCTTACTTCCTCTATTATGCTTTTTTCAACAGCTCTTGAACTGCTATTTGAATAGCCTGAGACTTCACACTATTGCTGACCTAACAGGGTATCTAAATCGGAAATTTTGATAAGGGATGCATCGACAGTTGTAAAAACTCCTTACTTCCTCTATTATGCTTTTTTCAACAGCTCTTGAACTGCTATTTGAATAGCCTGAGACTTCACACTATTGCTGACCTAACAGGATATCTAAATCGGAAATTTTGATAAGGGATGCATCGACAGTTGTAAAAACTCCTTACTTCCTCTATTATGCTTTTTTCAACAGCTCTTGAACTGCTATTTGAATAGCCTGAGACTTCACACTATTGCTGACCTAACAGGGTATCTAAATCGGAAATTTTGATAAGGGATGCATCGACAGTTGTAAAAACTCCTTACTTCCTCTATTATGCTTTTTTCAACAGCTCTTGAACTGCTATTTGAATAGCCTGAGACTTCACACTATTGCTGACCTAACAGGATATCTAAATCGGAAATTTTGATAAGGGATGCATCGACAGTTGTAAAAACTCCTTACTTCCTCTATTATGCTTTTTTCAACAGCTCTTGAACTGCTATTTGAATAGCCTGAGACTTCACACTATTGCTGACCTAACAGGATATCTAAATCGGAAATTTTGATAAGGGATGCATCCCCAGAAGTGGAATGCAATACATTTTCTTTAATAAGGATAGGACTCAACCTTCTGGACTTGGCCATTAACACACTACTAATTGGGTCCCAATTATTAGGAGCAGACTTTTGCATATGATGAGATTTAGCAGAATAAGCTAAAGAATGTAATACTTGAACCATTCTCTGTGGGTACAGCATAGCAATTTCTTCAAGTAAAAATGCACTAGGCATATCTGACACCCAATCAGCACCATCATCTGGCTATGGTTCATGAGTTTCACTTATGAAAGCACAGTTCTCGAAAGCCAGTTTCTAGACCAAGATCAACTGTCTTTGTGAGACAGTTAATCTCACAATTGCTTTTTAATTTAAAAGTTCCAATAATTGTAACTTATTTACATCTTACACCTGGCCAGTATCAGTACTGCTTCCTGCACCTACCTCATCCATGTTGGTAGTCTTATTAACAGGAAAAGCACTGATAATTGCATTAGACTTCTTTTATTCACTAAATTGAACTCCAGGCATAAACAGTGTCTTTACTTTGTACACCTTAACTTTCTTTGATATGCCAGTGGAAAGGGAGACCTTACTTGCCTCTTGTGACATGTCCAAAGAGGAAGCATCCTGGGCTAGCATACTGCTCAGATGTCAATAATTCCCACACATGTCCTTGAAAACTGGACTCGAGGCCAGCACTTATCTGGCTGCAACTGTATGCCTGTCTGGGTCTGAGTCTCTACCATGGTGCTCTAAGGTAACGGCAGAATTCTACAACTGCCGGAATTAAAGCCCTTCCCTTTGGCAGAGAACATAAGACTAGTCTACAAGGTTATATAGAGGAATCTCTTTGTCTTAACTTGTCATTAAAAATGAGAGAATGTAAAATACCAGAGCTTTTATATGGTAGCACATTCTTGTCAACAGGAGCAGAAGCCAATGCACTGCACAAAACCTGACAGTAACTTTATTTTTGGACAAAAAGAAGTGTTAAACTGATGCATATCAATGGAATTCACATTAAAATCAAGATAAAACCAGATATTTATTACTTTGAAGGAAGGCATAGCATATCCTGGTTATGATGAAGCTAGGCTAACATTATTGCCGGAAACAGGTCCCAAAACATTACAATCATCGTTAGCAACATGAGTAACAACAGCTGAAGTTTCAATGAAACTACCCTATTTATCATATCCATAATTGAACCCAATTGACCTGAAAGATTTTCCACTAAATAGAAGATCTGAATTATTGAAAACCGCTAAAGTATCCAATCCATCATCAGAAGAGTGCACGACTGACCAAAGAAAAACATTAGATGACGTAACACTTTGAGCATATACATATGACTTTAGTCCTAAATCAGCAATTTTATTGTGTTCAAGAAACACATTGAGAGTAACACATGGAAAAATCACAATTACTTCTCCAGCAAGTCATATAAAGAGTGAGGATTAAGTTAATTCAAGAGTAACCTGTTTACTTTACATTTAAGAGTAGAAGCACAGTGAATGATTATCTGTGGCCATACCATATAGCATAGTTCACCAATACAAAAGGAAAATACACCCACAGATGGGAAAAACAAATATTCTCCCAAAAAAGTTCAATAACAACATGATAGAAAATGGAGTTTTTATGATAAAACAAAGTTTTGTGAATACTTACCTAGCAGTTATATATATATAGCTGAGTCTCCGACTTCGGCAGAATTTAATAAAAAATCGCGGCAACCGCCTTGTGGTGGTTGTGTGGTTAGATGGTTAACAACCCTTACAGGGTGGTACCTGGAATCATTCCCGTTTTCTGTTCCTCAGATTATCTTTGCCCGACCTGTCTCCTGAGGGGAGGTGGGTGGGCTTTAAAATATATATATAACTGCCAGGTAAGTATTCACAAAACTTTGTTTTATCATAAAAACTCAATTTTTATGAATAGTACTTACCTGGCAGTTATATATATATATAGCTGATTCACACATTTGGAGGAGGGAAACAGACAGAAAAACATAGTTGGGGAAACAACAAAAGAGTTGTAGGAGAACAAACACCTTGATTCCTTACCTGCTAAGGTAGCTGACTTCAAAGGTTATTGCCTCTAGAGTCACTTTCCCTTAGGAGTGTTCAGCCAGGAGTAGACCTGCTACACTGCAAACAACTCAATCGAGTCTGTCAAAGGGGTAGGACCAACAACTTGACTAGACTTCAGAAACTACCTTCGCCCCATATTATAAAAAAGAACTTGCAACCTTACTAAAACTAACCATCTAACCTTGCAGAAAATAGATATAAACTATCTATCTGGACTGAGGGAACCGCACCACAAGACGAGGACCTCAGACAACCATAAAAAACACAAACTTATATACATGTACACAAACTAAGGTTGAGTGGGGGTAGTAACTCCTTTGCCTAATACAGAAGCCGCAGCTACGTATGGGCCCAAGGTATGACACTTGTCATAGTCCACTCTTACCTCTTTGAGGTAATGAGAAGCGAAGACAGAGTTGCTCCTCCAGAACGTTGCGTCCATGATCTGCCTAACTGACATATTTTTCCGGTATGCCAGTGAGGTAGCAATGGCTCTTACTTCTACTTCGTGAGCCCGTACTTTCAGCAGGGCAAAGTTTTCTTCCTCACATAAGAGGTGGGCTTCCCTAATAGTTTCCCTCAGGAAAAAGGACAAAGCGTTCTTTGACAGGGTTTTTTGAGGATCCTTCACCGAACACCATGACAAGTTGGATGCACCCCTCACGTTCTTAGTGTGGGCCAAATAAGCCTTGAGAGCCCTAACCGGGCAAAGGAGGCTTTCCTGTTCCTGACCCACTAGATTCGTGAGGTTAGGGACTTCAAAAGTCCTGGGCCAGGGTTTCGAAGGGTTCTCGTTCTTGGCGAGAAAGTCGAACCTTAAGGCACAAACCGCTCCATTTTGATTGAAGCCTACACGCTTCTCGATTGCCTGGACCTCGCTGACCCTTCTGGCAGTCGCTAGAATCAAAAGGAAGAGGGTTTTCTTAGTCACATCTCGAAGAGAGGCTTGCGAGATAGGCTCAAATTTCTTGGAGCACAGAAGATAGGGGTCTTAACTGTACCTGCTTCGTCGTCTCAAAGGACATAATGAGGTCCTGCAAGTCCTTATTCTGAGACAACTCTAAGCCTCTATGCCTAAAGACGGTTGAGAGCATGCTCCTGTATCCTTTAATGGTAGATACAGCCAGCTTAGCATCCTGCCTGAGGTACAAAAGAAAGTCTGCAATCTGGCTTAGAGAGGTAGAGGACGAGGAAACCTTGTGCCTCTTGCACCAAGCTCTAAAGGTCTCCCACTTTGACTGGTAGACTCTTTGTGACGAGATCCTCCTTGCTCTGGCAATAGCTTTCGCCGCTTGTGCTGAAAAGCCTCGAGATCTAACGAGCTTCTCGACAGTCTGAAGGCAGTCAGATTGAGAGTGAGGGGGTTTTGATGAAATCTCTCGAAGTGGGGTTGTCTGAGAAGATCTGGACTTGCCGGGAGTCTTCTTGGAACGTCCATCAGCATGCCTACCACTTCGGTGAACCATTCCCTCGCAGGCCAGAATGGAGCCACTAGGATCATTCGTCCCGAATCGAGGAGAGCGAATTTTCTGACAACCAGATTGATGATCTTGAACGGGGGAAAGGCATACATGTCCAACCCCGTTCAATCCATCAAGAAGGCGTCCACTGCAACAGCTTCCTCGTCCGGGACTAGGGAGCAGTAGTTTGGGATCCTCTTGTTCAAACTGGAGGCGAAAAGGTCTATTACAGGTCTGCCCCACAACTTCCAGAGGCCCTGACAGACATGCGGGTTGAGAGTCCACTCTGTGGGAAGAACTTGTCCCCTCCTGCTGAGCATGTCTGCCCTGATGTTTCTCTGCCCTTGAACAAACCTCGTCAACAGCTGAGTCTTGTTCTCGTTCGCCCAAAGGAGAAGCTCTCTCGCAGTTGTAAACAGAGAGAGGGAGTGAGTTCCCCCTTGTTTCCTTATGTACGCGAGAGCTGTGGTGTTGCCTGAATTGATCTCCACAGTCTTTTGAAGGCCTTTAGCCCTAACAAAATGGCCATCAATTCCTTCCTGTTGATATGCCAACTGATCTGACTCCCTTCCCAAATACCTGAGACCTCTTTGTTCCCTAGTGTTGCTCCCCAGCCTGACTCGGACGCGTCTGAGAATAACACTAGGTCGGGGTTCTTCTTGAACAAGGAGATCCCTTTTCCCAACAGAGCTGGGTCCAGCCACCACATCAAAAGGTCCTTGATCTTTGTCGGTATGGGAAAAGAAAAGGAGTCCTCCTGGATCTTTCTGTTCCAAACCTTTGCGAGGAAGTGTTGCAGAGGCCTTAGGTGCAGTCTCCCCAACGGGACAAACTGATCTAGGGAGGATAGAGTTCCCAGCAGACTCATCCACTCCTTCGCTGAGCATTCCTGTTTCTTTAAAAATTCTTTGACTTTGTCTAGGCACCTGGTCTGCCTCTCCTGGGAGGGAGAAGCCCGAAAAAGAACTGAATTCAGAACTATCCCCAAATAGAGAATAGTCTGATTCGGCTCGGTCTGAGACTTCCCCCAGTTGACGATGAGTCCCAGGTCCTGAGTCATCGTATATGTCTTTAGTAGGTCCTCCAGACATTTTTCTTTCGACTGTGATCGGATCAGCCAGTCGTCTAGATAGAAGGATACCCTTATCCCCTCCTGGTGTAACCAGCCTACCACATTCGCCATCAGTCTGGTGAAAACTTGGGGAACACAAATCTCAGATATCTCCTTGAAGACGGATGAATGGGGACGTGAAAATAAGCGTCCTGCAGGTCGAGAGATACTGTACCATCAAGTTGCCTGGACGAACTGCAGCCAGCAATGACTGAGTCGTCTCCATGGTGAACTTTGTTTTCTCCACGAAGGCGTTCAGAGAGCCGACATCTAGGACTGGGGAGGTAAGGTCTTGAACTGGCTCTATTGCTCCCTTGACCAACATCTGGTCAACTAGCTCCAAAAGAGCCTCTCGTTTCCCCGCGTCGGTGTACTGAGCCACTAAGGCTAGGGGAGTGTCTGAGAGAGGCGGTTTCTTTAAAAAGGGGATCTTGTAACCTTCCTTGACGATCGAGAGGGACCAAGTGTCTGCCCCCTCTCCTTTTCCAAGACTGCCAAAAACGAGACAGTCTTACCCCTACTGTTGTCTGGAGGACTTCCATCTCATTTTTTGGATCGGGGCCTAAACGCACCTCTGCTGGGCCTTGGCCCTGACTCTTGTCTTCTCCCCCTAAAATCCGCTCTCGAGGAGGTCCTGTCCCGAAAGGGCTGTTGAAACTTCTTCTCTTCCTTCTTCAGAGGAGCAGGAGCAACAGGTAAGGTTTTCCTAGCAGACCGAAACCTAAAGGTCCTGAGTAGCCTTCTGTGCCAGAGAAAGGGAGATATTTCTGACCAGAGCTTCAGGAAAGAGATGACGTGAAAAGGGGCGTAAAGGAGCTCCGACTTCTGGGCAACAGTCACAGATCTAGAGGTGAAGGAGCACAAAAGGGCCCTCTTCTTTAATACCCCTGCTGAGAAAAGGGAAGCCAATTCATTTGCCCCATCCCTTAGAGCTTTGTCCATGCAGGACATGATACTCGTCAGGTCCTTCGTGTCCTCCAGGAGTTCAGTCTTCCTGGCCAGAGTCCCGAGAAACCAGTCCAGGAAGCTAAAAACCTCGAAAACCCTGAAAATTCCCTTGACAAGGTGATCAAGCTCCGTCATGGACCACATCACCTTGGCAGAGTTTAAAGCATGCCTTCTTGCCGAGTCCACAAGAGCAGAGAGGTCACTTTGGGAGAAGGCAGGCACTCCTAACCCCAAAAGTTCCCCTGTTTCATACCACATACCGGCCTTGGAAGTGAGCCGAGATGGTGGGAAAGAAAAGGTGGTCTTGACAGCTTGTCTCCGTTCCTTCATCCAATCATCCACCTTAGCAAGAGCTTTCCTGGCCGAAATTGAAAGTTTCATTTTGATGAAGGCCGAAGACTTTGTAGCTTTCTTCCTGGTAAATTGAGACTGAGGAGAACGAGGGGCCGAAGGTTGAAATTCCTCCCCATAAAGTTCCAAAAGAGAGCGAGATAGAACCTTATGATCACTAGTAGAGTCGGCAGGCTTTTCTTCCTCTTCCGAAATATCTTCGAGGTCCTGCTCAAGGATAACATCTTGAAGAGTTGGGCTGCAAGCAGTCTGGCACCGAGAGCTGTTTGTATCCTGGCGCCGAGCGCTGCTAACATCTTGTCAGCGAGAAGCGGTATTGTCACGATGACGAGAAACGGAATCGTCCTGATAAGGCAGGCTGCTTTCGTCCTGAAAAAGCAGGCTGCCTTCGTCTTGAAAATGCAGACTGCATTCGTCCTGTTTCCTAAAAAACGAGGCGGTAACGTCCTGGCGTTTCGAATGAGAAACGGAATCGCCTGGGGCCGAGAACGAGAGGCAGTATCGTCCTGGCGCCGAGAGCGGGAGGAAGTAAATTCCTGACATCGTGCCGATGAAGAGGGTGTGCGTTGTCGTACGGCCGACGAAGTGCGCAGAGGTTTCTTGGGAGAGATACTAAGTTCCCTCTTAGAAGATGATCTCTTAACAGGTAAAGAGACGTCCTTACGTCTGACGGACTGTGAAGGAGGGTGGCTGAAAGCTTGAACTAACGATGTAAGTTGTTCCTGCATAACAACCATGAAAGCTTTAGCAACCTCTGCTGGCTCTCGCGGTTCCGAAGGGGGCAGTTGTCGTACGGCTTGTTTGGGAGCGCTGGCAGAAGAAGCAGGGAGTTTAGCAGGATTAACTGGGCTAAGGACTCTCTGTTTCATCCTCTTAACAGGAACAACATCGAAATCGTCTTCCGAAGGATCAGGTTCTCGGCTGCTCGAACCGGGAGAGGGAGAGCGAGACACATCCTGGTTCCACCTTCTCTTCATTGGTCTTGATTCGTAACACCAATTACGTCTGGGAGAAGGATCAGGTGAAGACAAAACGTATCCGACATGCCTTTTCTACGGCGGTCAAGAGCAGCCTGGGAGGTCGCAACAGGACTGTCTGAGGCGACGACTGACCGAGGATAAGCACCTCTCACCCCCTTTCGGCTTTCGACGTACCTTCTCCCTTGGTCCTGGGAGCTTGGTAGAGGTCTAGACCTAGGGGTATGAAAGATTAGATCAGCTGCCACCTCCACTGCACTTTCACAAGCACTAATTTCACTTACACCCTTACCTTTAAAGGCCTCAAAATGTGCTTTAATGGCCTCTTAACTCAGCAGCTATCCTAGCATACCCAGGGTCATCCGTAGGCACAGATCCTGTAGAAGGGGCAGGAGTTACTACATTCGGGGAAGGAATAACTTCCAAAGAAGTTACAATTAAAGGGTCAATAGATAAATCTAAGCTAGCTTCACTAGCAGACTTGGACTTTGATTTAGCTCTCCTAGCTCTATCAACTTCAAGTTTGCGCACATAGCGCTTCATAGCTAACCAATTACAGTATCATCATTTAAACCCTCGCATTCCTTGCACCTATTATCTAGAGCACATTCAAACCCCCTGCAACCCATACAGATAGTGTGAGGGTCAACCGACACTTGCGGTAACCTCACCTTGCAAATATCATTCGTACATATACGAATATGAAATTTTTCACATGATAATAAAGCAAAAAAGACAAAAAACAAAAACAAACACGATTGCCAAATCACAACACAGTGTACTTCACCAAAAAACGAAGTCCAAAAAAGCGATGAAGGGAAAGCGATCCGAATAAACTCTAAATGGCGGACCAACGATGTTGTCGATCCGGCCGGCAGAGATAATCTGAGGAACAGAAAATGGGAATGATTCCAGGTACCACCCTGTAAGGGTTGTTAACCATCTAACCACACAACCACCACAAGGCGGTTGCCGCGATTTTCGATTAAATTCTGCCGAAGTCGGAGACTCAGCTATATATGTATAACTGCCCGGTAAGTACTATTCATAAAAACAACGTTTAAAAGTACCATGGGTCCCTTTAAATCTGAAACAATGTTTACAAATTTTGATTCAGCCTTACAACACTGACCTGGCTTGACTCCCTACTTGACAGACTGGCAGCTAAGGAGTGTTTTGTCAGCTTTTTGAAAGAGGGAGGGTATGAAGGCAGGAGAGTTAAGTTTCTTTTATATTGTTTTTATTTAGGGGTTGTCAAGCTGACAGTTTCACTTAATAGCTTGCTCTATTCAGAAGTACAATGCATAGAAATAAACCTTTTCAATTTCTAATTATGCCATATTGTTCACTAAAGAAATTACTTACTCCAGTTGTGTGCGGACGACAGCTTCAGTCTCAACATCAGCACCAACACCAACTGCATTGTCATCAATGAGTTCACAGTAATCTTTGGGGAACCAGCCAGTTTGGCCCCGAAGCTCCCCTCCAAGCCAACCTGGTTCAGTGCTTTCACTTACAGTTACCTGAACATAAAAAATATACCAAATTGCACCTAAATATAAATTTTACATTCTTTTAGAAATCTCTCTAACATTAATTTTTAAAACACTGTAACACTTAGCTTATCAGATGCTTCAAGGGTCTGGCCTTCTGATGAGCAGGAAAATCTCATGAGTAATAAAGACCATGAACATTCAATCAAAAAGATTTGAGGTTTGATAAACTGAGGGATGACTGTACAGTACATGAATAATGTGATTAAACTAACCTATTCATCAAATTCCTCTTGTAATTAGATTCAATGAAAATACAATGAATAAATAGGTGACTAATGTATAAATAAATCACAGTAACAAATAAATAAGTACCGTTATAACATCTCCTGGCATAAACGAAATCTCATCAGCATTACGGGCATCGAACTGGTACAGGGCTCGATACCGGACAGCATCATCGGCAGCATTCGTAAGAGCTACTCCCTCCGTTGATGGATCTGAAAAAAAAAATAAGCAACATACCAAATTAGTTCCTTTTAATGGTAAATCTTCATATATCTCATGAAAAAAATACAGTATATCATGAGCTCTGTAGATGACCTACTAGTAAAACATCTATAGGCTGTATTACCATATAAGATAACTCAAGTATCACACCAGCAATAGAAAACCTTATCAATAAATTTCTTTAGACTGCATTTAACATAAAAAATTGTAACTACAACAAGTTTTATAGATTAGAGCATTCACTTCCTACAAAATCATCTACAGTATATTTACTAGTGCATTAGACTTTATATTTCAGTAATTACATTTACTATGATCTACCCACTAATCTGTAGCATTAAGAAAACAAAATATTTTGACTTACTACAATCTTCATCTGTTATTTAATCAGTATTTTTAGTTAACACTTTGTGAGACAGCCAGTATCATAAGACTAATACATGATGCACGTGACAATAATGATCAATTACAAGAGAGTATGCAGTACTCGTTCCTACGAAGTAAACCCTGCCACATTTAAATGAATAAAAAAGTTCCTACAAGTACAATTATAAAGTACTAGAACAGTTTCCTTTGTTAATTAAATATAACAAAAATAAGCAGGAGCTCTAAAACACAGCATCCTATTCATAGCTTTCTTTTCTCATACATTAAGAGATAATAAGATGAAAATACAACTTGAATTCATGAGAAAACAGCTATTCAAACTTTTACTGTAATTGCATTATTATTGATACAAAGAATTTACTAAATATCAGGCCAAAGTTTGCTCTCCTTAGCTTACAGAAAATTTGTCTTCTGTATCATAACCACATAGGGATTATAATATGGTACTCAAGAGTGCATTAGATTATTCAACAAATTCACTTGTTCACATTTCTACATAATTGAGTTTGGACCAGGAAAAATGGGAATGAAGGAAAAGAAAAAGATAGAAATAATTAACTGGAGATGCTTCAAATAAAAACGGGAAACCTGTTATTTTCCATGTTGCTACATGGAAGTAAAGCTCTGCTAAGCGAGTATAATGTCACCATTATATAACAGCAAATACAGGACAGCATCTTAACTAAGACGTCAAAAGACATTGTTAGATGAAGGCTTGAAAATTAATTTGACCCCATAAAATTATTCCTCAATTTGAGACAAAATTTCTAAAGACTTTTTGCTTTATTCTCCTGACTTCAACATCCATCTTCCTATAGTGTACCATGGAAATGAAAAGATTATGACTACATGTTCCCAATCCGTAAACGAGATTAAAAAGAAGGAAGCCCTAATCTCGAGACAACCTTTGGTGAACTGGTTCTTATTGAAAATTATGGATAATTCATATATCTGTGTTTGGTTCTTGGAAAAAACGATACTGTAAAAGAGCCTGTCCAAGAAGGGATTACCATATGGACAGTCATAAGGATAGATCCTTCAACCATGCCTTTTTGTAACTTGCATAGCTGCCGACATCCAATGAAACATTTAATCCAAACCATTCATCTTCCTGATGTTCATATACAAGTAAACTACTGTAAAGTAAAGAACAGTTTTGAAGGCCAATACCTAAGAGGCTACCTATCAATGAGCAAATGGACGTCAAAAACTACTTGTAAAATTTTACAATAAAACATGGAAGTACCAATAGACCACCAAAAGCTTTTACAAAGAATGAAGTGGAATGGAAAGCATTGAGACTGAGGTGAAACCTTCAAGAGATCAGTTATCTACAACCTGATAACTGATCTTATTTTTTCGTAATCGTACAAATATTAATGCAAGTACTATGAAACTTCAAAGCTTATGAACAAAAATTAGAGTTACAAATGAAAACAGTAGCTTGAAACTACCAATTCTTTTTTACAAAACTGATCAGCAGGCTCACTGCTCACAACTATTCACACACGGGCACTAGATGTTCCCATATTAATAAGGCGGCTAATAAGGGCCCTTTTTGCTAACCTTTTCCTACTTCATATCCCAAAGACAAAAACCTATACCATGGAAATTAATTCCCCTTTAATTATAATACTGCAATCTAGCTAATACCAATACTAAACATGCTATTATACCAAAGTAAATCTCAAGGACTAGAATTGGAGTCTCTTGAATGGAATCTGGGCTGGTAGTCCGTGCTCATCTCTCCCTTGAGCAACTGTGTTGCACTCTCTCCATTAACTGATTGTCTATCTTTTTATTTAACCAGAAGTAACATCACTTATCTGACAAGTTTTTTTTCAATTTTATAATCCATGAAAGGTTAATTTTAGTCTTTTCAATGATTGGGAATACTAACTACTTTGATGTCTACCACTAGGTATGCAGAAGCTCTTTGCAGCTGGAACTATGATGTCTGCTTTGTTAATAATGAAATGAAAATATGTTGACTGGAATCCATTCTCTCAGAATATTGATGTGCTAACTGGTGGACTGTGGCCCTGTTTTCTCTTCTGAATCAGTCATTCATCTACCTACAAGGTAAATGTTCAGTATGTTGATATGGTTTTCATGTAGTACCAAAGTGCAACCGGGAGAATACTCTTCAGTTGCACAGAGAAGTAAAACATGTCAGTTCACAGGATGAAACAAAGTTAGAATGGAGGTAAATACACTAGTTAAGCCAACATTACTAATTATGCTGGGGTATCTCATGCTTCTTCAGAGGAGAGAAAAAGAAGAAGAAAGGAGAAGAGGTGGTATGGTCATGTCATGAGAAGATATGAACAGTATATTGGGAGGAGAGTGATGGAAATGGAGGTACAGGGAACGAGAGGGAGAGGGAGACCAAAGCGAAGGTGCATGGACTGTATTAAGGATGACCCTCGATCAAAGGGATTAACCGGTGGTGAAGAGTGGGACAGAGGTAGATGGAGAACGCTGGCTAGAAACATCGACCCCACATAAAGGTGGGAAAAGATGCAGACAAAGAATAATAATAATCTCATGCACCTTTGGATGTGATCTGTGTCTGAATCCCTGTCTCCATTTTGGATATTTGTCACATATATTTGTTTGGGGTTCCTGTAACTAATGTTCCACATACTTCAACAAGTAACTCCTTTATAAGAAGTCTATCACTCAAGTTCTATTGGGTGTTCATTTTGCAGGATACAGAATCTACTTGTTGCTCCTTACTAAGCCATGATATCTCTAATTACTGTTTAAACTGTATCAGCTGGCTTAATTCTTACTCCTATTTCTGCAGTTTGGTTCTACATCATCCTTTATCACTCAATATATTAAAAATGGGCTTTAGACATTTGTATCTCATGTTCCTGTTACAGTTTACACAGACCTGTCTGAGGACTTTTTCAAACTGTAATATTTCCATGTTAATTTCCTGAAAATAACACTGGCTTAGCCTCTTCAATCACCAGAATCACCAGTTTACAAGCAGAGAGAACAATGGCATATCATTTCTATACCACAATGGCTTTAATAACCTTTAAAACTACTTTATTAAGTTATCATCTTGATACCACAATGCATTTAATGACTTTCAAAATTACTTTCCTTGGTTAAATAGAGTGTTGCTACTTCAGGGAACATAAGGGCAAAAACTATTTCTTGTGTGACTCAATTAATCCCAAAAATTAATCTAAAGATATTTTCTATCACTAGCAGTGCTGAAGAAATATTAAAGAAGTTACAAAATATTGATATACTGCTATATAATGTTGCACAAAAAAAGAGACATCTATAGAATGCATAGGGGATCCCTCAAGAGAGTGATACTTATAAAGCAACAAGAATAAAGACCTCTTCTTGCAATTGATCTCTATTATCCGTTGACACCAGTTTAATAGTCTTCAGTATAATTTCAACTGTCCCAAAGTGTAAAAAGCTAACAATGAATGCATTTAACATATTTTTTTTTTTTTTTAGAATTAGCCTGCTACTGGTTGCCTCACAAATTCTTAAATTCAGTGCTGAAGAATATTTTGACTTGAGAAAAAAATTAATAAACAAATTAAGATTACAATGAAAATATAGTTTCATGTGTTAGGGCCTAAACAAGAGATATTTTACTTATATTTATATCAACTGCTGCATGCATTACAGTTGGTGCTGACACAAAAATCTATTAGTGCTCAAACCTAATATAGCTATACATTTTATCAATGAACGCAACAGGTGCTTACACCTAATCTATTAGTGCTCACATCTAATCTATGTAATGAACATCTTCTGTCAAGAAAAGCATTAGCTCACTTATCAGGATCACAAATTATCACGTGAAAGGGCATATCTCCACTCACTAGACAATGAAATGATAAGATTTGATAGAACAAAAAATGCTGTTGGTAAGTATGACATGAATTCATCATTAATAATTTATTAAAATGGAGATCTCAAGTAATTCTCATCATGTTACATGCTTTAAAAGAAGTTACTCAGGTTTTTATTAACGACTGATTTATCTGCACTGATAGTTATATAAGAACCTGAATGAAATCCAAATGAAAATAAACCTGTGCTTATATGTTTACATGCTTGCAATCAAAAATACTACTTTGACCAGTCATTACTATTATTGTAATAATTCAATTTATCAAAATGATGTACAGTACTCTTAATATGAATATGTTTAATTTGAGGATGAAAACAAGTAATACAATCATGCCATTTTAAAGAATGAAATTTCAAACTGCATAACAAAAATGTTGAAGACAAGAATCAAGGGCAACTATGCCATTCTGAGAATTACTATTTGACCTCCATAACAATCTAAAAATACCAAAGACAAAAACAAAAAATATCACTCTCAACTTGACTAATATTTACGGTAATCAAAATTCCACAAAATGTTAAGAAATATTCATCTTTAAATCCTTTATACAGCATTAGAGTAAGTCACAAAAAACACATTGTACAATATGGGGCAATCAATGTTGCTCTAGAGTGTGTAGCCTCAAGTGTAAAGGAATATGAGAGAAAACTAAATGCGATAATGAAGTGACTGAGGAATGATGAAAGTTTATGGAGTAATGAGTCAGAACGCAGATGACATCTCTACTGGTTGAACACAGTAACCTTGAAAAAAGTATACGAATAAGAATCACAATGAGAAGAGTGAATGTCAAAATAATTAATTCTCCTACAATGAACAGGTGGAAAAGGAAGGGCAAAATGTGTTCTTGTTATTTTGACAAAACATTTAATGTGTTTGTAATTTGATCTCATACGATGACGAGTATTATAAAATACAAGTTCATTACATTATGGCATTCTAATCTGTTCACACAGAGTGTCTGCTGCATATTTCTCTATAATTTTGTCTCCCTTCCCTCAGAAAGACTAGGAAATCGAACCTCAGAAGAGGTTTGGGCGTGCCTTGTACTCTCAACTGCCAAGTGCCAAGAGTTCCCAGCAGAAACTGGAGGCACCCTTTTTATGCTTGTGTGAATGAGGAACCTCTGTTTGGGCACGAGAGAAGCACTCGCTTTCCACCTTCAGGAGGAGGGCAACAACCACTTCTTCCCTTTTCCAGTTGTCCTTATATCAGAGGGCTATGGGAGTAATAAACATGAGGATCTGTAGTCAACTGCACCCACAGAAGTCAAAGCCAGGCTTGCAGGAGGTTAATTTAGCCACGACTTATGCTACAGCAGAAAGGACTGCACTATCCCATCAAGCAAGACCAAGACTGAAGATGTTGATTGATTGACTGATTGATTTGAAGTTTTCCCGCATCCTGACATAGAAGGTCATTGATGTCGATATCGTTTATTATAAGTAAAGAATAAAAAAAAAATCAAATTAAAACTATACAAGCAAATATGTCATCCTAAAAGTTAAATAACTTTCAGAAGACCTGCTTCTGAAGTAAATCTAAAAATGCCACTAGCATTGTACAACACACCATGTCCAAAAATCTTGGCAAGGATGAACCTTTCACCCTCACCTCGAGCCTCAAACAGATATCTATTTCTTTCAGTGCTAAAAGTGGGGCATTCAGTCAATAAATGCCTCACCGTCAATGATATCAAAGTCATAACAATATGATTGGCGTTGGCCAGTTAGCAGAAACTCATATGTCATCCGATTGTGTGACCATTATGCAGACGACTAAGAGAAGTCTCCCACCTTCGAGGTATCACGTTATAATTCCAAGGGGATATAACATATGTTATCTCTCTCATTTCATTTTCAATTAAATTATCCCAGTGCTGTTGCCAATTATGATAAATAAATTTTTAATTGCAGGATAAAAATCATTACAGACAATGGGATACCTTCTTAGTAGCAACTCAGCTGCAGCATTCTTTGCCAATGAATCTGCCTCCTCCTTTCCAGACACACCTACGTGCGCAAAATCGAACTCATAACTTTCACGCCAACAATTAAAAGCCACTCTAAAATTCTTAAAACTAAAGGGTTACTAAAATAAAAAAACTTCTAAAGCTTGTAGGGCACTTCTTTCATCACTAAAAATGGTAAAATTGCCCTCCTCTTTTAAAGCAGTTTTCTCAATAGTGATTAGTATACCATAAAATTTGGCAGTACATATGGAAGATAAAGAGGAAGTGCACCTTTACAATTAAAAGAACCACTATATACTCCAAATCCAATGTCAGCATCAGATTTGGAGCCATTAGTATACGGTATATAAATGTCGATTCCCTATGTTGTTCGACATGTTCCACAAAAAAAAAAGAGACCTGTCTTCTAATTCAGTTATGTTCTTTTTTTATACCAATAGAATATTTACAAAAAGATATCTCTGGTAATTTCCATGGAGGGGTTGGTGATATCCTAAATGGAAGAACTCTAGATCTTGCTATATCAAGACTGTTTGCAGTCTGACAGGCTAGATCTTGATGCCTGAGTAAACTCAAGTCAGAGATCGGTCTCAGTGTGGGATGATCTCTCTCAAGGAGCAGTATCAGTGAGAAGAGAGATCATGCGCGGTGTCCACAGTGTCTCAGGAATGTCCTAAGGCAGAAGAGGGACGAGGGTGGCTTCCAGTACGAGACTAAATACTGGTAGTAAGAGGACAAGCTTCTACATCTTGTACTGAAAAACCCTTACCTGGGGTTATGCTTTGGTACAGCGATGCTCCACCCATAAAACCATGCAAAGGAATTAGCCGTGGACTTGAGAGAGACCACCTGATTAGGCACGCTGTACTTTAGCAATTCCTTCCTCCTCTTCGGAGTGTAAGTTCCAATTGTTGTTACAGATCATGTGGTTATCGATTGCACGATCCCGATCATAAGGTTTCCAGTTGCAAATACTCTGTATGATTGTAAGGCTCTCAAACATGGTAAAAAATCATAACATTCCTGACTGTGGTAATCAATTGCAAGGTTCCCGATCTCAGTAAGCAATTATAAGATTTCCGATTGCAATAAACCATCGTAGGGTTCCTGATCGTGGTAAACAATCGTAAGGTTCCCTGATTGTGGCAAACAATTGTAAGGTTCCCCGATCGTAGTAAACCATTGTAACCTTTTCGATTGTGGTAAGCCATCGTAGGGTTGCTGATTGTGGTAAACAACTGTAAGGTTCCTAATCACGGTAAATGATCAAAGGTTCCTGATCACAGTAAACCTTCTTAGGGTTCCCAATAATAGAAACCGATCGTTAATTTCCCATGAGATACAGTAATCGTGGAGAACAAGCATGAGGCAATCCATTTGCAAGCCGCAAGAAAACCTCATAACACACACAAGAGATAGGAATGGTCATAGGTTTTTTTTCACTGTCTTGTGTAATGGAAGTCCCTGATAAATAACCCAAAGTGCCCGCTAACATACCAAAGAGAAAATGCACTGAACAACTGAAGCTCACTACGTAAAGTGTTCAATCGCATAACATCGAGAAAGTACTATTAACACCTGAACCTTGTACCAATAAGTATTCTCGGGAAAGTATGCATTTAAGATACTTAACCTCTCACCTTGCATAGGAAGAAATGTGACTGTTCTTTGTACATACCACTACTCATGGTATGTACCGCCATTCTTGGTATGCATCACTACTCTGGTATGAACTGCTAGTTTCTCTTGGTATGTACTACTCTTCTTGGTATGTTGATTGGAACTTTTAATCAGGGTATTGCATTAAGTATGAGACTGATTACTATTGCAAAGCATCATATACCAGTGTCTATTCCAGTAGGTGTGACTCTCAGTATGCAGTCTTTACCTGTCAAAAGCAAGTGGGAGATCCTCCAGGAATGAAAGGGAAGGGCAAAGGCATTATTCCTACCAACTGTGAGCACACTCATTCCTCTAAAAATAAGCACAGGTAGTTGATGCGTGAGCACATAACTAAAGGAGACCTGCTTCCACTCCTTAGGATGGGTAAATAAATAAGAGAGATCCTGTAACTCGCCTACTCTCTTTTCCTATGGTCAGGCTAGTAAAAAAGATAGACTTGAGTTAAATCCAAGTCAGACAACCTTCTTGAAGGTTCATATATGGTACATGTATGAGTCTGGAGAACGAGAGTCATGTCCCAGTCTGGGGTCCTAAAGTTCCAGGGTGGCCAAGACTATTCAAAACTCCTCACAAACATACACAACTCCCATGAGGACTACAGTTGAGGGGTAACCTTTGATAGCCTGGACTGAGAGGGGCTTCATTCGGCAAAGGAAGAAGAGAAAAGAAACAATCTGTGCTAGAGTTGCTCCAACCAGAGAAGTATTACTTCTACAATACCAATCACAGAAGGTGGTCCACTTCTCCTGGTAGACAACTGCAAAGGTCCATTAGAGGTACCTCGGACATCTGTGCAATGCCTGGTGAAAAGCCTTCACTCTGAGGAGATGCCGGAGAGCCTCCAACCTTGAAGTTCTAGCAATTTCAAGGAAAGTGTACCTGGCAGAGGAGTACGGACAATTGGGGTAGTTCTCTCAAGACCTGACTAGATGTACTAATAGATAGGGATACTACTCGTACTGGGGCTATCATCCTGAGTCTTGCCATAATCAACACTCGATTGATTAACTGACGGATCATGCTGAATGGAGGAAAGGCAAATGCATCAGGTAATCCCATGGGTCTTGAAAGGAATCTTTGAACACAGTCATGGGTCTGGAACCGGGGAGAAAGACAAGCGCAGCTTACGGTTTAGCCATATGGCAAACAGGTAATCCCAAGGGAACCGTACAGGGCAAGAAGCCACTCTACTACGCAAGGATGTAGGGACTATTCCGACCCTACAACCTACCCATGGAAAATGAGTGTCTGCCATTACATTCCTATTGCCTAGAATGCATTTGACTGACAACTCGATGACAATGAACATTGAACAGACGTGCATCCACTTTGTCAGCTTACAGAGAAAGTGACACCATGTTCCCTTACTAAATGACATAAGTCACTACGGTAGTGATGTCACTACTCATCGACACTGAGTAAATGTTTGCAGTACTACAAAGGCTGCTTGTATTTTAAGGACGTTGATATGCTGATGCATCTCTTCTCGTGACCAAACAGATCAGGTGTGCGACCACCACTCCTTCAACACATCTAAGAATAGTTACATGTATGGAGGAGGAGAGTTGAGCAAGAAGACTAGTGAAGTTTTCCTTGTTCAGCCACCAGGTAAGATCACCCAGAGACTCTTGTCCTCATTGGAACATAAATATGTGTGGGATCCTAGCCACACGGTCAGCGATCTCTTAAACACCACTGATGCAATCGTCTGATGGAAAGACTCGCTGCTGCCATGTCTATTAGCATGCCTAAATGTTTGTTGAATACACTTGTTCAAAGGAGAGAGGTCAATAACCTGTCTCCAGTCCCCAGTTGACTTCTCCACTAGAACGAGTTGACTGCTGAAGGCCTAATACTCTTCTTGAACAAATTCTTCTCCAACATCCCTTTCACCACTGTCGCAAGGGAATGGCTTTCGCTGATGTTGAAGGATTGGATGAGAACTCGATCCTGAAAGAGTAGTGAAATAATCATCATAACAGGACACTCATTACCCACCACTTGACCTCATCTCTCTACCAGGTTACCCACAAGCATCCCCTACTCTTCAGCAGTGGATTGGGGAATGCTGGCATTAGTATTACCCTCTCCCTCCCTTATTTGGCAATGACTTTAGCCCCACCCTTCCTGAAGGTATCAGGTTGAGCGGCTTGAAAAGGTGGTGCATGCACAGGCTCCTTTCAGGAAAAAGTTGTGGGCAGTCCTGATCAGATCTAGAAATACTGTAGGCATGTGGCGGCCTTCCTTGCACTCGATCCCCAGAGGCTTGGCAGAACCTGAGGGTTTGGCTGCAGTTCCTTTTGAAGGGCCAGAGCCATTAAAGGAAGCTGCATGCTGGAGCAGTACTCTTGGGCTTTGAGGTACCACAGGGGACACCACCAGGACACAGCCATGCCATTCAATAATGACACCACAGGATAGTATCACTGCGGATATCGGGAGAGTGGTAACCTTAGCTAACAGATCCCTCAATAAAGTCATAGAGGGACTACGCACTACCAGAACCTGAAAAAGCAACCGATGCAGATCAGAAGGCTCCTTTCGTCTGTCCCCACTAGTCTAAAAAAAAAAAAAAAACAGAGGGCTGGAGAGGAAAATTGAAAACATTTTTCCAATAAAATGTCAAGTAAAAAAAATATCAGAAAAGAAGATAACAGGATAACCTACATCACAAAGAAGGATGATTCCAGCGAGATGCCTTTGTGCAGGCTGAGGACTGTGCAGACGAGTTCTTTTATTTGTTATATAACAGTCATCCCATGGTGTGGAAGTAAGGTATTTTATGATTATTAACTTTGTAAGAAAAACAAAAATCTTATGAGGCTTAAATTTTTTGGCTATCCAATGAAATGACAGGATGAACACAATAATTGTAATTTCTTGAAATGTTCACACAACACATTTTGCCCCTTTTCATGAACTATTTACCAGTTGAAAAAAAAACTTCTCAAAGTATACTGTACTGTAATAATTAAGGAAACATGAACTGTTATACTTAGTCCAATGGATAGATTTCATATGCAAAAATCATAATGTAAATCCATTAGAACTAAAGTAATAGAAAGAACAGAGGAAGCTTTTGATGAAAATAATCTTAAATAAATAATGATCATGTGTTTTGTCATAAATCTTAATAGGGTAACGGGATACTTTCATTCCTATATCATGGATATCGACACTTAATGGCAAGATGAAGGGAGACAATGATATTCTAAGTGACACCCAGGTTACGGGCTTCTTCTTGTTTACATATTTGCTATGGAATAGACTCATAATTTGCTTATCTATTCTAAAACCAAGTTCTCTCTACAAAAAGGCAAAATGAATGAAAGGAATATCTAAACATTTATAAACATAAATCTTCCCTTTGCAACACTGTGTAACTTCCTGCATTGATATCCTATACCATACATACTTTAAGCAAAAGAGCATCAATATCCTATACTATAAATACTTCAAGCAAATAGCTCTAACTAACTTCTCCCTCTATCACATAAGAAAAATCAAGTAACTTCTCCCTCTAAGCACAATATCTCCAAACAAACATGACCCTTTTATGTACTACAACCCCTTTCATTGGCTACGTGTGTAAAATCATTGGGTATTCAATGTTTTGTCTACAGTATATGTACATGGTGTTTACTTTATTTCAACCAAATAATTCTCAAAATTACGATAAACTTTCTACAACAATTTCAGACTACTGTATTACACTAATAAAAATATCCTGCTTATAAGACAGCAGGCACAGTGGTGTTGTGAGTTGTAAAAAGAGATGTTAAAAGTGATAAAGCCGTTGGTGTAAAGCAATCATAATAAGGACGTCCTCCTGATATTTCAATACTCTGATACTAATTTAAATGTTCAAAATAACATTCATAAATGCTAGAGGCCTGTCATATTCCATAACAAATACATTACATAAGCTACACAGTAGCTGCTCAGTGTCACTGATGACAGACATGAATAGGGGGTCTTAAGCTTAAATTCTCAGGTATACTTAGCAGAATTACACTTGACTGCCATCTGAAAAACTCCATATGGTTGACTGGAAACCCAGCCAATCACAGGTGGTGGTGTTATGGAAGAAACGAAATCACCAACTT
This sequence comes from Palaemon carinicauda, assembly GCF_036898095.1. NCBI lineage: Eukaryota > Metazoa > Arthropoda > Malacostraca > Decapoda > Palaemonidae > Palaemon > Palaemon carinicauda. Next base: position 101,900,180 of record NC_090745.1, on the reverse strand, counting down.
GAAGATGTGTGTACTGGGATGTATGAAATGAGGAAGAGCAAATCAAACTTGAAAAAGTTGAAAATAAACTGAAACAAGAATAATCACAGAGATTTATCACATGATTTATAACCCTACAACTGGGATGCAATTCAACTGTAAAATCAAACAGCTGTATGAAAAGAGATACATCTTTCTGGTTGATCTACAATCTACCACCACCTCAATATCAAATAATCTAATGGGAAATGATTGTTTATACTATATCCATGTTCCATAAATATAACTCATTTCACTTAAACTGGACTGCCTGGAATGAGGAAGTGTTAGCTAAAAATAGTCAGCAACCAAAGAATAAACCTTGAATCTTTACAGAGAGTATCTCTGCACAGAGGGTTCTTACTATCTTAATATAAAAATGGTCTCAGCAATCTGAAACTGATGCAACCACACAAAATACTCAACAGGGGTTGGAAGGGATTATCTCAATCACTATAATTAGACCATCTATAATAGTGGAAGGTGGGGTTTCTTTATAATTATACTACAAAAATTCTAGTTACCAGAAGAAAATATAATCCTCCACTTGCTTGTATTTTCATAGAGCTGCAATTCTAACAAAATAATAAGGTTTGTATTTAAGGAATATTGAAATTAAATTAATTGTGTGTGCATCAATTTCCTGCACATTCCTTTTATCATATTTATGCCAACCATTAATTAGGTAGGACACATGTAATTCTATTATTCTTGTCCAATTAAGGATTGATAAAATGGTAATAAAATAAATATCTTCAAAGTTCATACTGTATTATATTTCCATATACCCTGATGTTCTTGTGGCTGCTTGCTAAAGGTGATAGGAATATTTTGTGTTAAGAAAAATTAATCTATTTAACCTGTTTAAACAGGAGTGTGTTGTAACCTGGAGAATAAATGGCAACAAACAAACGTGCAAATGGTCGATATGGAGCTAAAAAGACACTCTTTAGCTATGGTAAGCAACTCTTCTAGGAGAAGGACACTCCAGAGTCAAACCATTGTTCTTTAGTCTAAGGTAGTGCTTTAGCCTCTGTTCCATGGTGCTCTACTGTCTTGAATTACTTGTTCTCTTGCTTGAGGATACACTCATGAACACCATTCTATCTGTTTACTTATTCTCTTTACTATGGTCTCAATTCCTGCTTTTCAGTCCACTCTCCATGCAATAGAAATGCTCTCTTTTAATACTTGCTCATCTATCAAAAGTGTTTTTAATTCTTCTTCATCTCCCACTTGTTGCTACAGCAACACTATGGTTTGTTAAATAAGGGACTCCTTCTATAGGCAAATACCATCTGAGTAAATTTCAAAACTTCTTTTTTCTAATGTGGAATTTATCCTCAGCTAACACTTCCTTTCCCGACAGTACAAAATAAGTAAAATAAAAGGGTATTGTATGGACACATCCTACTAAATTATCTACAAGATTATTCTTCTATCCTGCTACGCTATAAATGATTTACAAGTCTACTCCAGTTTTCAATGAAGCAATATTAATCTAGAAATAACCTTCTCTGAAGACACAATCATTCTTCTAATTATGGTACCTCTTCAAATAATATAGACTGTAGAACTAAAACAAATCATATAATACTGACAATTTCAAGTATAATGTAAAGAAAAAAAAAAAACTAGGGTTGACTAGATATTTTCTTGAAGCACGATACACTATATTCTAACAATTTTAAAAGATGAAATATGAGCAAGTTTGAGCAAAGATATACAGTTCCTTGAAAACCATAAGAATGTGTTCTTCAAAGATGCATTGACTATAGATTTCAGATGATGTACCAAGACAACAGGAAACTTTATCAGTTACTTAGTTTTCTTCTGAAAATTGACTCGACGTACTTTCTTAAGAGCTGATGCTCACAGTCTCTTTACCGATATGTGACACTGCAAATCACTTGTATGATAAGGCTTTTTCACTTGATTGATTTTTCTCTGAATGTTTTTAATACAGAACATCCTCTTCAATAATATGTAAGAGATAAACTCATGCATGCTATTTTCCAGAAATTGGAAATATCACAGACGTTAGCATGACAATGTGTTCCAAACTATTTATTATTGCTCATGTCTACTTGAAAAATTGTTAGACAATAAAGTACAGTATTTCAAAATCTTTCAATGTCTATTAACTGTTACATAATTCTTCTTTCCAAACAAAAGTTTATGAAGAATCAAATATCCTTAAGTTTCCATTTGAACAATACTGCCGACAAAATATATTTAATTCATTATCCCACCATATTGAAGGGATGCTTTTTAACCACAAGCGCTCTTCACCATCGCCTTTTTCCTACAGGACCCAAGGACTTTACATATGGGGAAAATTTTCTTTTATCTTTTATTTTAGCAGAACTTCCTTTAAGAATGAAAAAGTAAATGAGTTCCTGGTAATTTCATTGAAATATTTCTATTTTACAACCATGGACACACTTTCGCTTCATTGGGTTGACGGTTGTTAGTCTACTGTATATGTTAATCAAAGTAATCTTATTATTAACTGAAGAAACTTCAGTTGAAGATAAAGTTGACGGCTGAAGACAACGCTCCTTTACATATCTCACTGGAAATTTTCTTGATATTCTACACCACTACATGCAACAATTTCAAGAAAATTACTAACTTTCTTCACCCCATTTTCCTAGAACAACATTTTAACTAAAAACAATATCTCTCCCATACATACAGCTGTTTTATTCACGGTTTTATTATCAATAATAAACTAAAACAAGCAAATAACAAGAACTCTAAAGTATGTGGAAAGTTTTGAAATATAGAGAAAGAATTAAGTACATGTACATATAAAGTATTCACATTAGAGCACATATACGTTACTTACTACTCACTTGAAAGACTTTCAAACTATGAGTTATCTTCAAGGAAATGATGCTAAGTATTGTAATAGGAGGGAATTGATGGCCAAGGAATTATATTCTATTTCAGTGACCTATCTTTAACTAGATATGCAAAACTGATTATAGAACATGACAATACTGAATCTTTTTTATCTTGATACCTACTGATGATAGTTTTTTTTATAAATGTTTCAGACATAACAAGAACAAGGATCATTAGGCAAGTAAAATGCACACTGAAAGATACTTTTACATGACGTAAAAGAACAAGTGACGCTTTGGAAAGGAAAATTTTGCAAGGTGCAAGTATCAAAGCCAAACCAAGAATCATGTTACAATATATATAAAAAAAAGAAGTGGCCACGGTGGGATACTGTAGCATGATACTTCTAATACCAAATATTATAAATGATATAAAAGACATTATAATGCCATGATAAAGTACCAAGCAGTGTACATGTGTAAAGACATAAGATGGTGATGGTGGATGTGTGTTTAAGGGTATACCTGAATGTGTAGAGGAAGTGATGGTAGTGGTGGTAGTAGTGGTTGGGGTGATGGTAGTAGTAGTAGAGAATGCCCCCCAAGGGGCAATGGTAGTAGTGGTGGTAGTGATGGAGGAGGGGATTGTGGTTGTGTGGATCCCCCGGCCCACATCACTACTGGTATTACTAGTGATGATTGAATTGGAATCCCAGACACCATCATCCCCAGAGTTTTGGGAACTAAAATGGGCTGGGGGACATGCCTCCTCCTCATTTACAATGCCATTGTTGGCCATAGAGGGCATGGTGGTGGTGGTAGTACTAGCGGAAGGGGGCGGGGGTCGTGCTGGAGGTAGATGCTTTTCGGATGTTTCCGGAAGTTGATCCTGTGCAGGCTGCGGACTACTGTTGGGAAGGTCGTTACCTTCCCCTCTGCTACTTGGCCATGCATCTTTGGGCTCACTGTGGGGCCATGCACTATTCCAGTCACTAGCCCCACCACTGCCAATTCCTTTACCTGCCCATGCTGCGCTCGGTGTATCCCCCCACGCAGCGTCCGGATTCACAAGCTTCTCTCGCAGTCTTAAAACCTGCAGAAAATTTTTCATCTAGAAACTAAAGCCACAAAAATAAATGACGTAATTATAAAAATAAAATCTTGGTATTGTACTTACTAGAGCTATGAGCAACCTTAATCTAATCTATCAACTCTAATTAACAACATAAACAAATGGGAAATTGCTGTATCATATTTGCATGAACATTTAATAAATTGCTCATTAATTTTACAAATGAAGAGAAGTGAAGGCATGGTCAGTAAGAATAAAAATCCCATTGCTCTACTCATATGAAACCAAATCCTAACTGATGAAGTATATGTGCTACACATCATAAGCTGCATCTTCAAGAATTAACCCAAGTTACAAAATTAATTCTATTATCAACAGCACATTTGGAAAAAATACGAGTAAAAAAAAAGCTACTACTTTTGGGCCTTGTAACAAGCACATAATTCCTCATAAAACAAGGTCTTTGGAATTATATAAAGTACAGTACTTTATACTAACTTCAGAAATTTGTATAGCTCAGAAAGTTCTTTTATATACACCGGAAAAAGAAGTAAGGTTATGTCACTGACTGGTAACCATTAGCTACAATGCACCCCACCCTGCAGATACTAAGTATAGCATTATTTTGCATCACTCCGATATAAGAACCTTGGCCCTCCCTCAAAACCAATTATTATCACCATGAAGCGCAATCAGATTATCCAAGTGATGATATATCAATTGATGATATGGAAAACGTTAGTCATGTTTTGCTTTGTAAAATAAAATCTAAAAAATACTACCGTATTGGCAAATTGGGAATATAAGATACTGACAAATGAGAGACCTTTGAAAACTATATAAATAATATAAATAGCTTTCATTCAGCTACTAATGCAAATAAATACTGTCTCCATTGCATGATTAAAAGTGAGACATACAAATCCCAATGTACAGTATGCAGGGTCACCAACATTTCTCGTTGTTGAAGAAACTGTAATTGCAATACATTACAAATGAAACTTTACTTTTAAAAAACTGATTTGTACTTAATTAAATAACGTTTTTTTTTTTACAACACAAAATTCCAACAGCATGAAGGATTACTGTACTCCCAATTTAAACACGATGCTAACAAAAGTGGTGTTATTCAGTGTACAGTACAATAATTCAAATACTTCTTCTTTATTCTAGATTACATGAATTGTGTAATAAAATGGAAATAATACTATATAGAATTCTAATATTTTCCCTATACAGGTGATTTGACCATTTCTAAAAATGTTCAAATTTTTCTAAACTGCATATTGTACACATGTTTTATGTGTATAAAAACAATACTCACTCTGTTTTTATTTTGGTAACAGTATTTTGCTACTTCATGGAAATAAACAAATTGTGACTTGGGTTTCTTGATGTTATTAATTTGTTTGTTACTTATTTGGTTTTTAGCTTATAAAAGTTAGTACCTGGCATAACCCAGCATTTCTCGCAAAGTATATGGATCTGAATGATCCTTACATTCATCCAAGGTAAGTTTTTGATTAGATTAAGTACAAAATCCTTGACAGCTACAGTACAGTAACTGCATTTGTATTCAAACTGATAACACTTTCATGTTACATGGTCATGGATTAAGGGAATATTTCAGAAACATGTATACTTGCCTTTTTAGTTTGCCTAGGGTACAGTACAGTACTTTAATCTCACAAAGCATTTCAATATTAATCTCAATACTTTGCATTCTGTAATCAATAAAATCTTCAGTCATTACTACTGCATATGGTATCTGAATAAATTCAAAAGCATACACAGATGCTAAGTCACCACAATAATTCAATGTATACTAAAGGTTTTGCAACATTTATTCTAATAAATTTATCTCTAGTATGTAATTTTTTTTCCTTATCAGAATATGAACTAATTTGAAGAATAATTAATTAAGAGAATGCAGATTTCAACAAACCATAATACAAATGCTATTTCTATTTCATAATTAAACTTTCTCTAATTAGAATTTAGACAAATTATTTTTTGTGCAGTACTTATATATTGTATACATGTTTACATCTTCACAAGTTAACGGTTAGCAAGGGATACAAAAATAGCATGCAGTGCAGTTGAATAATTAAATGAAGTCTCTAGAAAAACCAAGCATGTCTCTCTCACTTTGGATAACAACAAAACCAACATTTATTGGATAAGATCCAAAAGAGCATTTCTTATTAGTCATAGGTAAATGTAATTATATGAAACCACTTAGGCATACCAATCAGTGCTACAACTGTAGATGCCATGCACACCTACTTCACCAGGACAGGGGGTGATAATTACAAAGGCCCTTGGTAGCAGAGGGTTGTCACCCGATACACTAAAAACTGTGTATTTAAATCCTTAACATTTTTTTGTAATAATACACAATGGGTTTACCAACTGAAAAAAATACAAATAAAACCTCCTACCTTGGTATATCCAGTAGAACTATTTGCTGTATAATAAGCATAATTTAAAGTTTTATTTCTTCTTGAGAGGAAAATTTTATATATAAAAAAAGTTTTAGATTAAAAATATTTTCTTCTTAATTCAGTGGTCACTTGTACCTGAAGTACTTTGGCCTTCCAAATAGTAGCATTAGCAACTTGAATTCTTTACATACAATTACGAACATCTTACATTATGAATCTTGTGAAAACAAATTCAATGAAAACAATCCTAATAACTCTACAGCATATTCATGTACTAAACCCTTTCACAATACTTGAAATAAACAAGAAACGGTGAGAAAACTTTTACATCTTTAAATAATCTTTAGAAAAACTTTATAAATTATATAAACACTGTACTTGCAAAAAAATATGCACCCCAATGATTTTTTATTGTTAAAATTAATTAAATAAAATGAACAAAGCTCATGATTCCATTAAATAGATGTATGTTTCTCCTTACTTTATCAGACCAATGTCTGACTTGAAATTACACCACATAAACAAAATAGCCTTGATGCACAATAAACCTATTGCTTATAAACAGCCCACCATCATGGTCTATACAGTACGCCAACCAGACACTGCAATCATTGAGGAAAAAAGGTGATAGTTACAACTGAACATGCACAGATAGATCTCCAGGTCTCCAGCAGAAATACCTATTATTAAACATGTGTCTGTACTGACAAGCACTTTTTTCATCAAAAGGCCATTGTTAGGAAGACACTGAATTTTTTGTTTAATCCATTCTTTCTCATTCAAGAATTCTATGTTTTTTGGGGGGAATTTGGCCCTATTTCAAAGATGGAGAATAATTACTAATAATCATCATTGGTCTAAGTATTATCAAACTGATATTGGGAAAAAGAACACCCTGGTCTAATAATAAAACTTTTGCTGTTGAAAAAAAGTACAAAGTCTCCTGTCAAGTTTGCATTCCACAATATATCAGATGTTAATTATTTAAGAAAAGGATATGACAACTAGTAGTGGTGAAGGTGCCATTTGTTCAGTTTTCTAAAGACTGTTGATTTTGACTATCATTTTTAATGAAGCATGTTTTGTGTTGTACTAATTTACCTGTTCACTCTAAGCATAACTTCATTAATAAACCTACCTTAGTAGTAGTTTGTCAATTCATATATCTATTATTGTCTTGAACCTATTTAACTTGCACACTGGAATTGCTACATTTGTTAATTATGCCTCTAGTTCTTTAGTTTGGAAACCAACAAAATAAAGGTGAAATAATAAAATAAATAAAACAGAGATAAGACTGCAGGAACTATATAACTTATTACTTAACCGAGGTAGCAACAAGCATAAAAATCTAATAAATATGATATTTTAATTATAAAATAAATTTTTGAATATACTTACCCGGTGAATATATAATAGCTGCAACTCTGCGGCTCGACAGACAACATACTCAAAAAACTCGCGAGCGATCGCTATGCAGGTTGCGGGTGTGCCCACCAGCGCCAACTGTCGGCCAGATACCACTCTTGTATGTAAACAAAACCTTCAATTCTTCTCGTCCCGCTGCGTCTCTATTGGGGAGGAAGGGAGGGTCATTTAATTTATATATTCACCGGGTAAGTATATTCAAAAATTTATTTTATAATTAAAATATCATTTTTAAATATTTAACTTAGCCGGTGAATATATAATAGCTGATTCACACCCAAGGAGGTGGGTAGAGACCAGAGTTAATATGTTTACAGCGTATAAGATAAGAGTTTTTTCATTTTGACAGTTATCAATATAACAAAACCAAAATAAATAGGTACCTGGTAAGGAAGTTGACTTAGACGATTACTCTGCCTTGTAAGTCTGTCTTCCTCACGGAGCCCAGCGATCCTCTTAGGATGCTGACAGACTCCCAGGAGCTGAAGTATCAAGGGCTGCAACCCATACAACAGGACCTCATCAAACCCCTAATCTGGGCGCTCTCAAGAAATGACTTTGACCACCCGCCAAATCAACCAGGATGCGAAAGGCTTCTTAGCCTTCTGAACAACCAATAAAAACAATATTAAAAACATTTCAAGAGACAGATTAAAAGGATATGGAATTAGGGAAGTGTAGTGGTTGAGCCCTCACCCACTACTGCACTCGCTGCTACGAATGGACCCAGTGTGTAGCAGTCCTCGTAAAGAGTCTGGACATCTTTCAAGTAAAATGACGCGAACACTGACTTGCTTCTCCAAAAGGTCGCGTCCATGATACTTAGCAGAGATCTATTTTGCTTGAAGGCCACGGAAGTTGCTATAGCTCTAATCTCGTGCGTCTTAACCTTAAGCAAAGATCGGTCTTCCTCACTTAAGTGTGAATGAGCTTCTCGTATTAACAATCTGATAAAATATGACAAAGCATTCTTTGACATAGGTAAGGATGGTTTCTTAACCGAACACCATAACGCTTCAGATTTACCTCTTAAAGGCTTAGTACAAGCTAAATAGAACTTAAGAGCTCTAACGGGGCATAATACTCTCTCTAACTCGTTGCCTACGATCTTCGATAAGCTAGGAATATCAAAAGATTTAGGCCAAGGACGAGAAGGCAGTTCATTCTTGGCTAGGAAACCAAGTTGAAGAGAACAAGTGGCTTTTTCTGTCGAAAAACCGATGTTCTTGCTGAAGGCATGAAGCTCACTGACTCTTTTAGCTGAGGCCAAGCACACCAGGAAAAGAGTCTTAAGAGTGAGATCCTTCAGGGAGGCTGAATGTAAAGGCTCAAACCTGTCTGACATGAGGAATCTTAGGACCACGTCTAAATTCCATCCAGGTGTAGCCAAACGACGTTCCTTAGAGGTCTCAAAAGACTTAAGGAGATCTTGTAGATCTTTATTGTTGGAAAGATCTAAGCCTCTATGCCGGAAGACCGAAGCCAACATGCTCCTGTAGCCCTTGATCGTGGGAGCTGAAAGGGAGCGAACTCTTCTCAGGTATAAGAGAAAATCAGCGATTTGGGCTACAGAGGTACTGGACGAGGATACAGATACTGACTTGCACCAGTCTCGGAAGATTTCCCACTTCGATTGGTAAACTCTAATGGTAGAAGCTCTCCTCGCTCTTGCAATCGCACTGGCTGCCTCCTTCGAAAAGCCTCTAGCTCTCGAGAGTCTTTCGATAGTCTGAAGGCAGTCAGACGAAGAGCGTGGAGGCTTTGGTATACCTTCTTTACGTGTGGCTGACGTAATAGGTCTACTCTTAGAGGAAGACTTCTTGGAAAGTCTACCAGCCATCGAAGTACCTCGGTGAACCATTCTCTCGCGGGCCAGAGGGGAGCAACTAACGTCAACCTTGTCCCTTCGTGAGAGGCGAATTTCTGCAGTACCTTGTTGACAATCTTGAATGGTGGGAATGCGTATAGGTCTAGGTGAGACCAATCTAGGAGAAAGGCATCTATATGTATTGCTGCTGGGTCTGGGACTGGAGAGCAATAGATTGGAAGCCTCTTGGTCATCGAGGTTGCAAAGAGGTCTATGGTGGGTTGACCCCAAGTCGCCCAAAGCCTCTTGCACACATCCTGTTGGAGGGTCCATTCGGTTGGAATTACCTGACCTTTCCGACTGAGACAATCTGCTAGAACGTTCAAGTCGCCCTGGATAAACCTCGTTACCAGGGAGACGCCTCGATCTCTTGACCAGATGAGCAGGTCCCTTGCGATCTCGTACAGTGTCAGGGAGTGGGTACCTCCTTGTTTGGAAATGTACGCCAAGGCTGTGGTGTTGTCCGAGTTGACCTCCACCACCTTGTCTCGAAGGAGACTCTCGAAGCTTATCAAGGCCAGGTGAACTGCCAAAAGCTCCTTGCCGTTGATATGCATGCTCCTCTGACTTGAGGTCCACAGACCTGAGCATTCCCGACCGTCCAGTGTCGCACCCCAACCCAAATCCGATGCGTCTGAGAAGAGAACGTGGTTTGGTTTCTGAACTGCTAGGGGAAGTCCCTCTCGTAGACTGATATTGTCTTTCCACCAATTCAGGCAAGTCTTTACTGTTTTGGAAATCGGGATCGAGACCGCCTCTAGCGTCTTGTCCTTTTTCCAGTGAAAAGCTAGATGGAATTGTAGAGGTCGGAGGTGTAGCCTTCCTAGCGAGACAAACTGCTCCAGGGATGATAGAGTTCCTACTAGACTCATCCAATTCCTGACTGAGCAACATTCTCTCTTCAACATCTTTTGGATTACGAGCAGGGCTTGATCTATTCTGGGGGCCGACGGAAAAGCCCGAAAAACTGGACTGCGAATCTCCATCCCTAAATACAGAATAGTTTGGGATGGGATCAGCTGGGACTTTTCCAAGTTGACCAGAAGTCCCAATTCCTTGGTCAGATCTAAAGTCCAATTGAGATCCTTCAGACAGCAATGACTGGACGAGGCTCTGAGAAGCCAGTCGTCCAAATAAAGGGAGGCTCGGATACCCGATAAATGGAGGAATTTTGCCACATTCCTCATAAGCCTCGTAAACACGAGAGGAGCAGGACTTAGGCCAAAGCACAGGGCCCGAAACTGGTACACCACATTGTCGAACACAAATCTCAGAAAAGGTTGGGAATCTGAGTGAATGGGAATGTGGAAGTAAGCGTCTCTTAGGTCGAGAGAGACCATCCAGTCTCCCTTTCTGACCGCTGCTAAGACTGACTTCGTGGTCTCCATGGTGAACTTTGTCTTTGTGACAAAGACATTCAGAGCACTGACGTCTAGCACCGGTCTCCAACCTCCTGTCTTCTTCGGTACTAGGAAGAGACGGTTGTAAAACCCCGGTGATTGAAGGTCCGAGACTTTGACAACCGCTCCCTTCTCTAGCAAAAGAGACACTTCTAGTTTCAGGGCTTGTCTCTTTGCTTCCTCTCGGTACCTGGGAGAGAGATCAATGGGGGACGTCGCTAGAGGAGGTTTGCGTACAAATGGGATTTTGTACCCCTCTCTGAGCAACCTCACAGACTGTTGATCTGCGCCTCTCTTCTCCCAGGCTTGCCAGAAGTTCTTGAGTCTGGCACCTACTGCTGTCTGAAGCTGCGGGCAGTCAGACTCTGCCCCGCGAGGACTTGGCTCCTTTCCTCTTTCCTCTCTTCCCTTCGGCACGAGTACTTCCCCTGCTGGGGGCTCTGCCACGAAAGGGCGTAATAAACCTGGACGCTGGCGTGTCTATCCTAGGTCTAGCAGACAAGGCAGACGAAGGGGTCCCTTTGCGAGCCGAGGACGCAACCAAGTCATGGGTGTCCTTCTGCACTAGAGACAACGCTATTTCCTTAACTAAAAGTTCAGGAAACAAGAACTTAGACAAAGGGGCAAAGAGTAGCTCAGATCGTTGACAGGGCGTCACTCCTGCTGACAGAAAAGAGCACAGAGACTCTCGTTTCTTTAGGACTCCTGACGTAAACGAGGCGGAGAGCTCGTTGGATCCATCGCGGATGGCCTTATCCATGCAGGACATAATGAGTAAGGAGACATCTCTATCGGCTGATGAGATTTTCCTACTCAAGGCTCCCAAACACCAGTCAAGGAAGGTAAAAACTTCAAAAGCCCTAAAGATGCCTTTAAGTAGATGGTCCAGGTCTGAGGATGACCAACTAATCTTCGAGCGTCTCATGGCTAGGCGGCGGGGAGAGTCTACAAGACTTGAGAAGTCGCCCTGGGTAGAGGCAGGAACTCCCAAGCCGAAAACTTCTCCCGTGGCATACCAGACGCTCGATCTAGACGAGAGTTTAGATGGGGGGAAGGCAAAGGCCGTCTTCCCTAAACTCCTCTTGGTTTCCAACCAATCGCCTAACAGCCGTAAAGCTCTCTTGGATGAGCGAGAGAGAACGAGTTTTGTAAAGGCTGGCATGGCAGCAGGTACGCCTAAAACAAACTCAGACGGCGGCGAACGAGGAGCCACAGAGACAAAGTGTTCAGGGAACAACTCTTTAAAAATGAGCATGACTTTTTTAAAGTCCATAGATGGCGGAACTGCTCTAGGCTCATCAATATCTGAAGGATGATCCTCAGGCTGAGGGTCAGCAACGTCCTCATCCGAAAGTTCCTCATCTGATAACTGATGAGAAACAAGCAAAGGGGTTGGCAATGCTTGACACGCAGCGTCCGCCCGCACTGGTGCATAAGTGGCGGAGCAGGACGCAGCGTCCTGAAACTGTTGAACAGTCTGGGAACTGTCAACAACAACAGGTGCGTGAGGACGCACAGCGTCCACCCGAGACTGCTTAGACCGCCTGGGTTGTGCAGTCAACACAACTCTAGGTTGCGGAGGTTGACGCACCGCGTCAAAACAAGTCAACTCTGATGGTTGGCGAACGTCCTGAACGTCACCAGGCGCATCAGCGAGTTGCTTAACGTCCACATGCGGCTGAAAATCCACACGAGACCGCATCGGGTGTGGCACAACCCCAACTGGTTGACGTGAGATGGCTACACCAACGTCAACAGGACGCACAACAGAACGCTTGGGTGGCTGACGGCCAGTCTCTCCATGAGATAAACGGCTAGGTTCAACGGAAACCTTCTCTGCGTTGTAGTCTTCCATAAGGGACGCAAGCTTAGACTGCATGTCCTGCAGTATAACCCATTTAGGGTCTAAGATAACGGGTGCGGTAACAGACGGGGTTAGCGTCTGAGACGGCACAACTTTGCCTTGCTTAGGCGGCGAGCAGTCATCCGATGACAGCAACGGGTCCGAACTGTCCCAATGACTACATCCGGGACGTTGGACCTGTCCTGAAGGGACCGACTTGCGTTTCAAAGGCCTAGAAACCTTGCTCCATGGTTTCTTGCGTGAAACGCCTTCGGAAGACGAGGTAAAAATGGGCTCTCTCGTCTTGTGGTAGGGGCGATCTTGACGAGATACGCCTGATACCATAGAGGGAACGTCTGTTCGCTGATCAAGGCCTCTCGAACCCATAAGTCGTACGACATTGCTTCTCCCCTGGGCTTGGGAGCTTGCAAGAGGTCCCGGACTAGGTGAACGACAGGCACGAACAGACGAACCCTCGGTCGCAACACTGTTCACAACACTTTGCGCACTAATCACTTTCCCACTTTCCGCCGTGGCACTGTGGCACTTAAGTTCCTTCACGTCAGCCATGAGTTGATTACGGTCACTTGCTAACGCTTCAACTCTCTCCCCCAAGGCATGAATAGCACGCAACATGTCTTGCATAGACGGTTCCTGAGTGCTAGAAGGGGGGTTAGGAACAACCACTACAGGGGAAGGATTAGGTTCAGGGGCATGTGGAGAGGAAAAATCTACGGACCTAGATGAACTTCTCCTTACCCTATCTCTCTCTAGTCTGCGTGTATACTTATAATATTCGATCCAATCGAATTCCGAAAGGCCCACGCATTCCTCACACCGATCTCCCAATTGACAGGTTTTACCCCGACAATTGGAACAAACAGTATGAGGGTCGAGAGAAGCCTTTGGAAGACGCCTATTACAGTCCCTAGCATTACACTTTCGAAATCTAGGTACTTGAGAAGGGTCAGCCATTTTGAATTCGTCAAAGAAAATTCCAAAAACAATCCAAGTCATCAACAAATAATCCGATTCAATAAAGAGTTCAAGAGTTTATGTTGAGGAAAAACACCTGTACTGCGAAAGCTCAAACCAAAATAAAGTACTTCACCAAATATGATGGGAAAACTCCAGGTTCTACAGCGAGTATAAGTACGTCTTGTCGTCAACGTCGACAGAGAAGAATTGAAGGTTTTGTTTACATACAAGAGTGGTATCTGGCCGACAGTTGGCGCTGGTGGGCACACCCGCAACCTGCATAGCGATCGCTCGCGAGTTTTTTGAGTATGTTGTCTGTCGAGCCGCAGAGTTGCAGCTATTATATATTCACCGGCTAAGTTAAATATTTAAAAAGGATAAATAGTTCCCACAAAAAAATAGAAGAAAGAGTTGAAAAAGTAAAGTATGGTTTAATATATGAATACCTACAAGGATAAAGATCATGGGTTTGGGGGAAATCTTGCTGTGAGAAAAAAGTAGGAATCTCTGCTCAATTAATAGCAGCACTGCAGGCACACAAATGGTAAGCATTTACCTGCTGTGAACCTGCGAGTCCATTTCTACCACCATTCTTCCTTTATCCAACAGACTTGATAGCATAGTGATTGAGACATTAGAAGACCATAAAAGTGGGTTGCATATTAGCAACTGGTTTGCCATGAAACAAATAACCATAACAATGTGGAAAATGCAGTACCCCAGGAACAAGTGTACACTATCACTTATATATCTTCCTTAAAACTTCCATCTGTCAACATGCAAGTGACTAACTATATATACATTTCATGAAAATCATTAACAAAATACACAAGACTGCATAAATCTACATTAAAAACTTTAAACACAGTGTGCAAGGATATCCAGCAGACTGAAGCTCAAGTTAAAAATATGAATAATCTAATTATACATGAGTACTCTTAAAATATCTGAGATCTTCAACAACTAGCTACTTGTAAGGAATGACCTGAAATGGAACTAAAAGCCCTTTCTTGTCTATCTGAAATGTTTTTATTAACATTAACACGATCTTCCCAGCATTCTAGGTCAGGAATAGTGATCATTAAAAAAGAAAAATATATGCAAAGAGCAAGCTTACCTCAAATTTACTTTGAATTCAGTTCATGATTTCTGCATCTACCTGACAAAAAATCCTGGTCCTATATGTTTTAATTTCAAACATAATGTTCAACTCCAGTGCAGTCAGTAGATTTTTACGAATCATTCTTAAGAAAAAATCCTCAACAAGATTATTAGAAAAATAAAATCCAAACAACAGTACATAGTAGTTTGCAGGATGCGAAGTCAGTTACAATCATGAAGTTCAGTGATGAGATTATTCATTTGTTTGGAATGTCAATCATTCATACTGTTACTTTCAATTTACATATCTCTCTCAGTTTGCAGCCAGAACAAACTAACAAACATTATACTAATAGCAGGACAGCTAATTTTGATAATAAAATTGCAAGCCAATGAAACTCATACAAATGAAAAAAACTTCCTTGATGAAAGGCATTAAAAAATATCTTTCCCAAATTTCTTCCCTCTTTATAGTGACATCATGTATAGGATTATTTACTGTAAGAGCTTAGTAGTTTAAGGAAACTAACAAGTCGCATTTTAAATGAAAACTAAACTTGAAGCATGGTAAAGCTCATGTAGTCACCACAGCTACCTATTGTAAGTAGGAAGAGATCCAAGAGAGTGGATATAGTATTAAAGCCCGAAAGTGATGCAGTTAGAGGGGCCACATGGCCATCAAAAATAAAAAAAAATTTAGAACAATTTGAAACATTTGGTAATTTATGCAGCACTCATCTAAAAAGATAAACCACAAGTACAATGTGTTGTTTAAGACCAGGAAACTTACGGGGTGTCAACGCAAGAGCCCATGTTTTACATAAGATAAGGCTATCTAAAACGAATGAACGAACCAGCAAACAACATACCCAAAATAAGGTTACCACTGAACTATGCTGTAGTTGAAAAAGTTGACTAACTAAATTAGAAGAGACTAAAGAAATTAGACGCAAGGTACTAAAGGAGCCAACGTCATATTATGATTGTCAGCATTGAAAGTGCTTGTCACCAAAAACTTTCATAAGAAACAACAATAAAGCCTCATACTATGTGCCACCACCAATCTTCCACTACATGGCATATATCAACTTTAAATATATCCATTTTGCCCTTTGACCCAGCTAATGCATGAGGAAGAGTTTTTAACCTGTAGTCCCCAATCTACAACAAAGCACCATTAATTTTAGCACTATTCTCCAAAAAAGAAACAAGTGTCCCATAACAACAGCTGGTTTTCTGAGAGGCAAACATAATTTTCTTTCACAGGCAACTACAATCTTAGATCAAATAAAAATAAATCCTATGCCCTGTGTTGTAATGCTGACCAAAAAATTAAATTAATACAAAACATTTTTTTACAATAAAAGATATCTTTTTTAGTACAGCATAAGGCACAACTATCCTGTTAAACATTAAAAAGAATCACCCATACAATTAAACCTCAGTATCTTCATAATTAACTCATCATTTCATTGTGGACTAAAAGCCTCAACCTATTTGAACACCCTTAAGAGAAATTGTAAAAATAAGTAGTTAAAGGTATAACTATCCACTAAAATACAATTTAGTCTTGACCCTAACAACAGATGCACAGCCATAGTTTTTCTGTAATAAAGTGCTTGTGAGCTAGACAGAAAAAAGCAGTTCAGCTTGGGAGGCTAAAAATTGCAAATACCTTATAATATCCTGTACAGGGAGTTGTGCAAGGTACACTACAAATGGTGCCTCTCTACAAGTTGTAAAGTGATGTACAGTGACTACTCGTCGAAATGATTCAAGTCTAAACTTCTAGAAACAAGTACTTCAAGTACTTTGTACAATGCTACATCTTGAATGAAAAAAGGGCAAAAGAGAAACCCAAACTTGTATAACTAACATAATTCCAATTCAAATTTTTGGCTATAGATAATTATAAAGCAAACTTTCGCATTTCTTCAAAATTACTGAAATCATACATTTATGATTTTTTTAAACACTACTTATGACTTTTCACTCATCATCATCTCCTCCTACGCCTATTGATGCAAAGGGCCTCAGTTAGATTTCACCAGTCGTCTCTATCTTGATCTTTTAAATCAATACTTCTCCATTCACCATCTATTACCTTCATGCTACAAAGTCCTCAGCTATGTTTGCTTGGGTTTTCCAAACTCTTCTAATGCCTTGTGGAACCCAGTTAAATGTTTGGTGAACTAATCTCTCTTGGGGAGTGCGAAGGGCATGCCCAAAACCATCTCCATCTACCCCTCGCCATGATCTCATCCATATATGGCACTCAAGTAATCTCCCTTATAGTTTCATTTCTAATCCTGTCCTGCCATTTAATTCCCAATATTCTTCTGAGGGCTTTGTTCTCAAATCTAAAAAATTTATTGTTTACTATTTCATTGTCATATCATGACTTTTGTCCAACCAGTAACCCCAATCTCACTAAACTGATATAAAGCCTGATTTCAATATGTAATTTCAGACAATTTTATTTCCAAATTTTACTTACCTTAGTCATTGTCTCATTTGCTTTTTCAAATCTTACATTAAACTTCAATTCTAAAGATTCTGCATTAGAGATCATAGTTCTTAAATATATAAAGGATTCTACCTCATTGACCCTTTCTCCTTCCAATGATATTTCATCTTCCATTCTCATCACCTCAGTCTTTCTTTTATTTATCTTGAGCCCAACCTCATGTGATATTTCATGCATTCTGGTAAGCAAGCACTGAAAATCCTCTGGTGTTCTACTAATAAGGACAGCATTATCAGCATACTCTAGGTCTGCTAATTTCCTATCACCAATCCAATCCAATCCTTCTCCCCCATCCCCAACTGTTCTATGAATAACAAAACTCATGATGAGTATAAACTACATAGGTGATAACACATTCCCTTGGAGTACTCCACTGTTCACTGGAAATTCATTAACTTTGCACTTGCTATGCTTATAAACAGATTTAATCAAATTTACATATTTAAGAGGAACACCATAATAAAACAGCACTCTCTACAAAATTGGGCAGTGCACACTATCAAAGGCTTTATCATAGTCCGCAAATGCCATTAAAAGTGGATTTCTTTATTCTACACATTGCTGTACGTCTTAAAATGAAAATTTGGTCAGTACAATTTCTACCTTCTCTAAATCCTGCTTGTTCATATCTCACCTTTTCATCAATCTTTCTCTCTAATCTCTTTAAAATAAGCATACTATATATTTTCATGGAAACTGACGTAAGTGTGATGCCTCTGTAATTATTGCAATCAGTCAGATCTCCTTTTTTTGCCATTTTCACTAACACTCCTAGCTCCCATTTATCAGGTTTTGCCTCTTCACACCACATTCAACAAAATAATCTTGTAAGTTTTCTGAAGTCGTTTCATTTACAGCCAGTATGTCCATCGTATCCAGGGGCTTTCCATCTGAGTTTTTTTCACTCACGTAATCCAAACTTTTTCAAACTGGTTGGTCTTTTGCTTCCTTTTTCATCATTTAAAAAAATACTAATACAGCAGTCTTTAGAGCAGTAAACTACAGAACTACTATACCTAAATGTCAAATAAAAATGGAGCTTTCATCAAAAATTTGCACACCGCATATTACTGCGTAAAGGACGACCCCATATAAAGGGCGAACCCAAAAATTTTCTTTAAAAAAAAGTTTTGATTACATACTCTATATAATAGGCGAACGGATATTTCAGGCCAGCCTAATGTTACCAAACTTTTATTAAAATTATTTTACCACACACATTATAATCTTTATTTATAGTAACATCTTTACTAAACCTCTTGGTATCATTACTTATCCCTTGCATGTGTAAATGCGTTTGTTTGTTCGTCATGATCGGCAATGAAACGTAAACTAAACCTTTACTGTTTTAGGGAGCGTTTTTAGGAAAAACATGACAAAATCACTCTTTTTTTTTTTTTTTTTTTTCATTTATAATGAATTTTTAAAGATAAAGTAAGTAAAACAATATTAATAATAACATTATCATTACATAACCAATACTTGGTAAGATGGCTATTGCTGAAAAGATAACATACACATATCTAAATGCGTTCGTTTGTTTGTTATGATCGCCGATGGAACTTAAACAAAGCAATGGTTTCGATTTTAAGTGGTGTGATTGGCAAAAGCATGATACAAAATTGTCTTTATTTAATTATTTTGGATTTCGAAGTATTGGCATACAGTAATAGCACTTCAAACAATTTAGACAGAACGGAGGATGATGACACTGTTAGTAGCACAAACTACTATGTAAGCAGAAAAATTAATTACCAGTACAAATATGGAAAATCTAGGTTTCGGATAACTAGGCTAGCCTACCAACAGGTTCACACAACATAGCCCGAGTATAGTACTATAAATAACTAAAGATAAAATTACTGGTAAATATTCATATTTTACTTAAACATAAAACTATATACCATGATTAAAATGAGTATATTATATGATTTCAAGTCAATCCTTCCAAACTACTAACCTATTAATGAACCATATGCAATTAGAATACCTTAACAACACAACAGAGGTCAAGAAAATAAATATTTTCATAATTCCAAAAGTATCTCTCCTGCAATGGGCAAACACTAACTTTTTTCATCCAGAACTGGTCTTAAAATTTTGCCCTTTACACGGTAATATAAAGGATGTCAATTGCAAAACTGAAATCAGCATTAGGATATGTGTAAAGGCTGTCAACAAAATGACACTAATATGTTTCAGTAGACAATAATAATAAAGAAAGTAAAAATGACAAATTCGAAGATAATTTGTATTTTTCCTAACCATACAAACCTTAGCTATTTACAAAGGGTTATTACTTTTAGCGTAGCTGAAATGGCGAGCCATTAGAATTTAACGAGGGTGTATTACCCCCGCGCTAGTTAGCGGGGGGGTAGGGGAGTGGTAGCTAGCTACCCCTCCTCCCCCTCACACACAGGTGAATACTCACTTTCACTTAGAGGTAGGACTTGTCTTGGGGGACAGGGCTGGCGGGCAAATATGTGTAAATAGCTAAGGTTTGTATGGTTAGGAAAAATACAAATTATCTTCGAATTTGTCATTTGTTCCGTAACCGAAATACAAACCACGCTATTTACAAAGGGTGACTTATCCCTTAGGAAGGGTGGAAAGTCCCCAGCCATACTGGCTTTGGCTTTACCCGGGGACTCAGAATCCGAGTGAGTCGCACTCGAGAAAAGGAGTCCCTGCACCTCACAAGTTCCTTGCACCGCAAGGAACCATGTGGCCTACGTAAGCTTGTGTGTGAAGGAAGAAGTGTGACCCGTCTTAGGCAGTTGACCTGGAGTTCCAGAAGGAACTCTGGGTTAAGACGTTCCCAATACCACCTCGTCAGGGTATGGGGGACGCGACAGTATTGACTCAATACTCGGAACACAAGGAAGCATGGTTTACCTGCAGAGGTTCGAGGTCAGCTATGCAGAGACCAGGATGCTGCTTCCCCGTAGAGGGGATGATGAAGAAAGAAGTAAGGGCCAGACATACTTCTTTCGTTCATGCAGACTAAAACCTGATAACAATGCCCTCAACCTTCTGCTACCTGTCCAAAAAGGAGCCTGAGGTTAGACCAGCTGTTGTGTAGCCACCACAGAGCGATAGAAAACGTATCGAGACTCCTGTGGGTCACGCCCTGCAGGAAGCGGGCTGCGAAGGTCATCAGACGCTTCCAGACTCCAGCTTGTAGCACCTGCGTCACAGAGTAGTATTACTCGAAGGCGAGGGACGTTGCGATGTATCCAACATCGTGCTGTAGGGCGACGTGACGGGGGAGGGTCTGAAGACAGGTCGAGATGAATGTCCTTGAGTCCGGGCTGAAGAGGTATACTGGTGACTCTCCCCCCATGTCCTCCTTGTGTTCCCAAATCGGCTGCAACTGAGGCCAAACTGCAGCTGTTCCCAGCGCTAACCTCTCGATTCCTGTACTGGCAAGAAAGAGAAGGTCTTGGGACATCAGACACAGAATGGAGACTCAAAATCTTGAATGAATCGGACCGAAGGGTCGGGACCCACAGATTCTGAGTCTAGCCAACAACTCAGGAGCGAGCCTGAATGTTGCCTTCCCCTCTTCCTTAGAAAGGGGGGGAGTAGTAAGAGACCAAGAAGATTGCTTACACACTGGCCGTGGCCAGAGTGAGCAGAAGACCCAGGGCGGAATACAATCCGAGGCCTGTCGTAAAAGGGTCTTGAGAAGATCTCTTAAAGGACTAAAAGTCCGAGCCATGCTCCAAGTTGGAGGTCTTCCTCCGACTAGGGCAGGGACGATCGTAGCTTCGCATGAGCGAGGATAGATCCAGCGGGCAGGAAAAAGTTATTCCTTTAAGCCTGAAGGTCAGGGAAAGGCTGAGCGACAGGCTTCATTGCCAAGAGCGGAAAGGAGTTTCCTCCCGCCGAAAGGCAATAAGACCGTTATTGCTGGAGAAGAGGCCTCACGGGAAGAAGTATATCTCCCACGGCACCAACCACCTTAGACTCTTCACTTTGCCTGGGAGACCCCTGTGGATGACTATCGCAGATGACGCGACCTCCGTACCGCGACTGTAGCGGGTTGTCTCTTCTAGAGGAGGAAGCGTAGTGTCTCCAGGCATGAAGCCGAAGCGACGCCCCGGTTCGGGAGAGATGTCGCAGTGTGGTTGCTTGAGTAGTCTGCGCCGTGGGAGAAGCTCTCCCGGGAGTTCCGTCAGGGGAAGCAGAGGGTCCAGAAACCGTTCTGCACATAGTCCCAGTGGAGCTCTCCCATTGAAAGGTTGACAGACAACCTGGTTTTGTTGAGACCCATTGTCCGCAGACAAAAAGGAGGGAAGACGCAGGCGTCGAAGTTGTCCCACCATCACCGGAATGCATCTTGCCAGAGTCTCGGGGTCTGAGACTGGGGGGAAAACTAGCGGAAGCTTGAGGTTCCAAGCTGTCGCGATCAGGTCCCCCAGACCAGCACTTGCTGGTTACCCAAGGTCAAAGACCCCTAGGTACACTCTCTCTATGAGGCTCTGCTCGGATAGTCTGAGAGAAACATTCCCCTGCCTGGAATGAGAGAGCCGATGGTGGAATTGAGAGAATCTCAATCATCCCGATATCTCTACTGCAAGATGTGAAGGTGTGAAAATGCGTCCCCTGCTGGTTAGCATGAAGTCGACACGCAACGGGGCGACTTGGCAGGAGCGGTAGGATCTGAAGAGGGGCCAGACTAAGGCCCTTAAGCCTGCCTGAATGATGGAGAGGTATCCTTCAGGTCTTGACCATAGGCCTGGACCGGAACATGCCCCCCCCCCCCCTTTCCTTTGACGAGTCCGAGAACCGCATCAAGAATGTGGGGAAAGGACGAGAATATCCACTACCATCAAGAGGCTCCATAGGTCAACACCCATTGTAGGTTTAATAGTTCCGCTGGTCCCATAGGGCCAGGGAGTCCGGTTAAACATTGCCTGAAGCCACCGGAACTTGGATCGCCCCACATGGAACTTATCCTGGGGCGACCGTTCGGACTATAAATGGGTCAATGAGGAAAGAAGAACTAGGAAACGTTCCAAGGTAGGGCTGAAAACTCTGCTTGACTGAGAACAGGTACTGCGACTCTCCTCAGTCTTGCCACGGTGAACCGAAAGGAAGGCTCGGAGGATGTGGTAACAGAATCTGGCGTCCCCAGGTGGTCACCCATCCAAGTACCGACGTTGCTTAACCTCGCTGGACGGACGAGAAGCGGGGTTTCCAACGTGGTAAGGCGGTTGACTCAATATCATGGCCAGATACTCCAGATGTTGAGGCAGAGGAAGAGAAGGCTCCAAGCAAAATACCATGAGCCCACACTCATGGTCAGCATTCGGAAGCTTTTCCCGGCGCTGAAGAAGGTCGAAACCCGAGCCTACCGGAGTTGACCAGCCCTCCAAACAGCAGAGGAGGCGGAAGTCTGCACCTGAGCGGCCAAGAGGAAGGCAGGGAGAGTTCTCTGGGGAAACAAACCTGCTATGCCACGGCGGGATAGCCACACTGCATCATAAGCAGGAATACTTGCAGTTTAGGCTGAATTCGACGAGCACCCTGGAAGATGGATGGAATGGAAACTGAAAGTACCCGTCCTTCCGATCCAGGGTTAAAGGAGTCCTGTCGCCTCGTTACCAGTCTGATCGATTCTGCTGGTCTACGCTGGCCGAAGTTTGTACGACAAACTTGATCAGGGCTGAGAGGTCGACTATGGACATCCCCTCTCAGATCCTTCCTTACAAGAAAGGATCGACTGAGGGGGGCCGGGGGTGAAGCCGTCGATGATCCTAAGGAAGACCTTCGCCTAAGGTATGGATCATTCTGCCCAACCGGGCAACTCTGCTGATGCTATGGCATAGAGGTTCAGAGACACTGAATTCGCTGACAGAGACGGCAGGCGCGATATCCTTGGCTACTCACAGAGATTGTGCGGGAATGGGCATCGGGAAGCTGTCATTCGGATGAGTAACCTTAAGCATCCTCCCAGCGAAAAAACCTGCAATCCTAGAGTTCGTGAACTCCTTTTAGGACTATGCCCCCCCGGGGAGTCTCCCGTGCCATCTGTTCCTGACAGGAGGAAACTGCAATTGGACACCTTGTCCCAGTTGTCGTAGCCGATAACTTAGGCCGACGTGGTTGAAAGAAAAGGGAGCTGGAGCCCTGCAGAGTCTGGAAGAAAGCGCCTTGGAGGAGTGAAACCGGAAGTCGATTTACTCCGCACAGCAGACGTCTAAGTCTCTGTCCTTGGGCAAAGACAAAACTCTTCTCAAGGATGGAAGGGTGTCTGAGGTTGTTGACCTCCACAGATGAGACACCCGAATGAAGCCTTCAGTCAGCGCGTCCAGATGGTACAACATCGAGCTTGTCCGCAAGTAGATACTTAACGACGAAAGGCCAAGGTGCCTGAGCTCGAGAGGAGGAAAGTACCCTTGATCTTCCTGTAGCTTCCTTGAACCAAACCTCGGGCCGTAACCGAGGAGGGAAAGAACCTGGTAAGCTCCCAGAGGAAGAGGTAAGCAGTCACCCCTTGTCCGATGGAGAAATCTTCAACGGAAAGCCCCCCCGCCAAAAATCCTTCCAGGGCGGGAGAAGGAGAGAGTACTCGTGCAGGAGAGGGGACCCTCGAGACCGACCTCTTGGGAACCAACTTCGCCCTGGGGGAAGTCACCACGAAGTCCACTCCTCTCTTTCTCTTCAGCGTAGGAGAGACAGCCGCTGGTTTGTTACCCTGGCCGGTGAGTGCTGGTTTCATAAACCTCATTAACGCCCGTGCCAGCGGATCAAACCATGTCTGCTGCTCCAAGGACACAGAGTCCGAAATCCTCGCTAAGGTGAAAGGGATCGGGCGATCCTTTGGAGAGGACACGACGGTTCCTGCCTGAAAAGGTGGGAAGAATGCTGTACTGACCTGTCTTCGTCCTGCACTACCAACCTGTGCTTGGATGGAGGTGATCCCGAGTGCCGCCTAGGAGCACGCGTCCCTGCTGCTACCACCGGCTGTGGAATTCGCCGCGAACTATGGTCGCGCGAGGGCGAACAGTCGCGCAAAGGCGAATGGTCGCGCGGGCGCACAGGCGAGTGGTCGCGCGGGCGCGCAGGCGAGCGGTCGCGCAGGCGAGCGATCGCGCGGGCGAGCGATCGCGCGGGCGCGCAGGCGAGCGATCGCGCGGGCGCGCAGGCGAGCGATCGCGCGGGCGCGCAGGCGAATGGGCGTGACGGCGAGGGATCGTGCTGCCGCGTAGGTGAAGAAGATCGCTGGCGGTAAGCGATGGCGAGCAGCATGTGTAGGTGAATGATCGCGTGATAGGGTGCGATGGTGATCAGCATCCGCAAGAGGGCGAGCGTTCAGGGTTGTGCGATGAGGAGCAGCATGCGTAAGCGGGCAATCGTGCAGGGTTGTGCGATGGCGAGCAGCATGCGCAGGTGAATGATCGCGTGAAAGGGTGCGATGGTGATCAGCATCCGCAAGAGGGCGATCGTTCAGGGTGGTGCGATGAGGAGCAGCATGCGTAAGCGGGCAATCGTTCAGGGTTGTGCGATGGCGAGCAGCATGCGCAGGTGAATGATCGCGTGAAAGGGTGCGATGGTGATCAGCATCCGCAAGAGGGCGATCGTTCAGGGTTGTGCGATGAGGAGCAGCATGCGTAAGCGGGCAATCGTTCAGGGTTGTGCGATGGCGAGCAGCATGCGCAGGTGAATAATCGCGTGAAAGGGTGCGATGGTGATCAGCATCCGCAAGAGGGCGATCGTTCAGGGTTGTGCGATAACGATCAGCATCCGCAGTTGAGGGTCGCGCGATGGCGATCAGCATCCGCAGTTGAGGGTCGCGCGATGGCGATCAGCATCCGCAGTTGAGGGTCGCGCGATGGCGATCAGCATCCGCAGTTGAGGGTCGCGCGATGGCGATCAGCATCCGCAGTTGAGGGTCGCGCGATGGCGATCAGCATCCGCAGTTGAGGGTCGCGCGATGGCGATCAGCATCCGCAGTTGAGGGTCGCGCGATGGCGATCAGCATCCGCAGTTGAGGGTCGCGCGATGGCGATCAGCATCCGCAGTTGAGGGTCGCGCGATGGCGATCAGCATCCGCAGTTGAGGGTCGCGCGATGGCGATCAGCATCTGCAGTTGAGGGTCGCGCGATGGCGATCAGCATCTGCAGTTGAGGGTCGCGCGATGGCGATCAGCATCCGCAGTTGAGCTAGTAGCTGGCGAACCATGTTCCTTCAGAAGTGTTGGAGAACGTTGGCGTGCCAGCTGTAACACACGTGGGCGATCCGGAGATCGCTGGCGAGCTGATGATCGCTGACGAGCTGACGATCGCTGGCGAGCTGATGATCGCTGACGAGCTGATGATCGCTGACGAGCTGATGATCGCTGACGAGCAGAAGGCTACGCGTGGAAGCCTGTGCAAAGAAGAAGAGTCCTTGACCCCGACCTGAACCGAAGTTCTAGATCGCGAGGGCGAACGTGGGCGCACAGGGCACGTAACAGGAACCGCCGGGAAGATCATCTTGAAAGCGCTGACGAACAGGAGAGCGCTGACGAACAGAAGGGCGCGCAGGGAAACCCTGACACGCAAGGGAAGAACCCCCGTGGGGGCAACCCTTAGCCCCGAAGGGATCGTTGTCCGCCGGGAGACTGATGTCCGTCGGAAGACCGCTGTCCGTCGGGAAGACCGTTGTCCGTCGGGAAGACCGTTGTCCGTCGGGAAGACCGTTGCCCGTCGGAAGACGAGATTAGACTGCTGTCCATCTGCACCAAGACGGAAGATCGAGAAAAAGAAGTTGTAGGCTGCAAACGGAGATTCAAAAAGGCGCCTCAAGCACCCTTATAGGGAGATGAGAGGCCCTTACGACGAGGCGGACGGAGGGCCTTACGGCGAGGGAGGCCAACAGCAACAGCAACAGAAGAAACCTCCGAAGAGGAGTCTCTATGAGTGTACTCTCTCGCGAACGAAAGAGAAACACTTCGTGGAAGAGACTGGTCAGCCAGTGACCTAAAAGGGGCAATCCTCCGAAGAGGAGCTCCTGCAGTTGCCCAGCCCCTTGAGCGAAACTGCAGGTGCGACCGCTCAGCACCAAGAGCATAGTCGCACGAAAAAAAGGCAAGAGAAGAACCCCCCAAAAGAGGAAAAGCTCAAGCCTGGACAGGAAAAAACTTCCCTCGGAAGGAAAGTTATCCGCCCAAGGAGGCAAGCCTCCTGACTGTTCTAAAATGAACTGGAGAGCTGTCCGTCGACACGGGAGTACTACCAGTAGAAGGAGACACGCCCCTGACGACAATACAAGGGGGGAGGCAGCAACAGCCGAATCCCCAGGACTCAACCAGACAGCTCACACCGTTGCTATATTACAGAAACGAACTAGATCGGTAACTGTAAAAAAAAAAAAAACAAATAATATTAGTACACATTCATTCCCCCGGGAAGGCTCCGAAGAGGAATCCCGAGGAAAAGGAACAAGAATTACACAACAGGCACGTGCCCTCACAACCACTTACACTCGCGGAAGGAGAGCTGTAACCAAAACAGAATTATAACAATTATAATTATGTAACTATGTAATTATGTAATTTAAAAATGAATGAACACTAAAGAAAAAAATGAAAACCCCGAAAGGAATCGTTCTACAAGCTGAAAAATTAACAACTACAATTAGATTCATAAACTAATTGAAACAAAATGTACGGCGTAGCAACCCCACCCACACGGGAAGGAAGCTACAAGGGCGTAGTAAAACATAGTAAAAGGGTGAACGACCTCAAGAGAGAGAGAGAGAGAAAGACCGAAGTCAAACTCGATCGCAACCCATAAAATTAGGCCGTGGTGGCCTAACTGCCGAGGCCTCCACGTAGATATCGTACACTACACACACACATCTGAAAAGGAAACTTACTTATTTCTATACTCAAATATATATACAAACATGAAAACATGTTTACATATATATTGAGTAAAAGAAAAGTAAGCGATTAAGTAAAGACAAAACAGACAATGGCTGCCAAGCGAGGACCAAGACAGAGACGTCTGTCACAGTCCGAGCCAAAAGTGAAAGTGAGTATTCACCTGTGTGTGAGGGGGAGGAGGGGTAGCTAGCTACCACTCCCCTACCCCCCCGCTAACTAGCGCGGGGGTAATACACCCTCGTTAAATTCTAATGGCTCGCCATTTCAGCTACGCTAAAAGTAATAACCCTTTGTAAATAGCGTGGTTTGTATTTCGGTTACGGAACAAATACAAATAATCTCTAGTGAAGACAAGAAATTATCTTAAAACTGCTGAATAAACCCACTTATCATTTCCTGCCTCTATATTTCTTTGTAACGACTATATTATTCACAGTGAAACAATATCAAGAGTTTAATTCATACTGACAGCATTTGAGTTTCCAAATAATAAAGATACAAACTCAGAGATAAACTACAAACCAATTTAAGCATTTTTTTTCAATCATTCAAGGTTAATTGTGCCCATCTGTTACAAGATGTGATGGCACAATGTAAAAGGTCTCTCATCACTGTTGCTCAAGGATGTAAGCCAACATGCCCGCACTGCAAGACACTACCAAGTCATTTCATGAGAAAGTTTACTATTATATCAAACCTCATATTAACTTTGCAATTTGTACTTCATTCCTGCTTTGAATAGTTATATTTGGGAGCTTTTAACCAACACCCGAGTAAGCGGTTATGTGACCTCCGTATAACAGGCTGCAGAGCTTTCAGTCTTAAAAACAAATGATCGAACATCATGTACCTCCTATCGGTATTAAAAAGATTTATTGAAATGTTTATCTCTGAAGCAAGGAGTGACATGATCATAAATAGGATAAACAAAATTAGAAGCAATTGTGCAGGGAAAATAGCTACAGTGACTGTGATATTAATTCAGTGCAAATAGGGACCAAAATTAAGAACAATGCCTGTGCAATATTTAATGTGGGGGTGAAAGAATACTCTACAAAGCTATTTCATCAAAAGACTATAATAATAATCACAATTAAAATACCTCTTCTCGTTTCGTAGAATACTCCGCGTAGATCTCCACACATCTTTCGGCTGTCAATTTCATGTCATCTTTCATTTGGTTTAGATCGGTGATGTTGTTATTAACGTCTTCTTCTTTACAGGACAACTAAAAGGAAAATAAGCATGATAAGAAATGATTATACTAAACAAAGATAAACAGGATATATTTCTACGAACCTCCCTGATGTTCATATTGCTTCTTCTCCAGAAGCTTGGCTTATTGACAGTTACCACTAAAATTGAGCAAAACTCCCATTTTCTATACTTTCAGTAGAGGCATGCCTCTAGTGAAGTAATAAAACAATAGCAGTTAATGGCAAGATGTGGAGTGCCAGAGCTCTTGTTATTTCAGTCTTAAGTAACAAACATTTCGACGTATATCCCTTCTTCCTGACTGCGTCAAGTTTATTGCATTTTAAGGGACCTGAATTTGACTCCATTAAAACAATGTTATTTTGGTGTCATTTCAAACTTAATCTAATTTTTTATTTCTCAACCGATTTTAATAATTTATAAGTATTTTAAAGATAATTCACTTATCAAAAATTTTATAAACACTCGTAGTAACGGGGGATTTTGAGGAGGGAGAAGTCTAATTGGAGAGGGATCTCTGGTAGTGGTATCACTCGCCCCAGTTTTAATACCGACACCCTTTAAGGGTGAGCGAGCAGGATATATTCCTAGCATTCCATGCAACTTTTTTCTCTAGTATATTTAGTAGTATTTATACCTTTGAAATGGTGCTTTAAGGAGTATTTCACTGGGCGACACAGGTTGAGCCCAGAAATAGATTTTTCCTTCGTCAAAATCCCTTTTTTCTTAATTTTTTCCAAATATATGGACAACAATAAAGATTCTCATTTTTCATATATATATATGTTTTTTTAACTTTCCAAAACCTTTTTATAATTTTTTAGAGAACAAATTTCCTATCTTTTCATATATAAAAGGTAAATATTGGTCAATAAACAAAAATGTAGTTTTAATTTTTCTCTGAAAATTTCATGCTTTGAGAAATCAGCCATCAAAGTTTTTTTTAGAATATTTTTAATTAACTTTATTTTGAGTTAATTAAGGCTTTGGTGGGTAACTTCACCACTGGGGATCATAAGGATGTAATTATCATTTTTCGGGGTGAGCACTGACCCTCAAATTCAGAAATATATATGCTATTTATACCAAATGCCTACACAAGTAAGACATTGCTAGCATAACATATTCTTGTCTGCTGACTTTCTGGGTAAATTTTACTCTTCGGGCATACCCAGTTTCCGTCTCTGACACTTATACATCTCTCAGCATAAATAAAATAAAATGTAATTATATAAAGAAGCATACAAAGAAATAAGGGATTCAGATTTTTTTTTATATTTTGTAGTGATCAGTTGAATATACTTTAGTATGCATTAGTATGGGCTATTAGTAGTAATTTCCCTCAACACTGGGGATTATAAGGTCATAACCATCATATCTCCCGATTATTTACTATGCAGTAGTGAGCCTCCTTCCTTCAAATCTCAAAAATATACACTATATGTGAGCTAAGCACAGTCAGGTTGTTACTGTGTGGAATAAGTGAATGTCAACAGATTTGTCTTCTTTGTTAAAGGAAAGACGGTTACGATGTGGCTTAGGTGCCACTTTGAGAATGTCGTTATCGGCGTGGCTTTGGGCACTCAAAAATGTTCGTTAAAAGTTAGCGTCCCCAAAATCTCTCTCTATTGGTTCTCATATGACTTTCGGGTCAAAACAGCCAATCATCGATCAGGTATATAAAGGCTGAGGTGGGCGCTTGAACTTGCCCCATAGGCTTTGGCAGTTAGAGTTGGGAGGCTTGAGTGGTTAGACCTACGTCCAGGTCACGGGTGCCAGCAATGAGTGCCAACAAGTACCATTTCTCTGAGGGCTCTTTTTCTTAGTAAAGTAACGTAATGATAAACTAAAGGGCGCCCTTGTAGCTTAAATAGAATATAGCAGCTGTGGAAAATTAACAAACTGAATCTCATTTGTGCATGATCCCTCCCTCTCTAATTGTGTTAACCTAAGAACGGATTTTCTCTATCTTTGTTTCCCCCAAGCTGTGAAGTGTGAACCCCCCTTAATATGACCTAAATCGGGTCATATTAAATGGTGTCAGGTGTTGTGGGGTAATTAACAGATTAACGTCTGTGCTAAGTGATTTTAGCCGACGTGAGATTTTTGAAAAAGTGGAAACAAAAGACTAGTGACAATGGTTAACACGAGAAGTTCGTCGTCGAGTGGCAGTGACGGAGAGAGAGGGGGGTGAAATGACTGTGTAGCTCGTGTATGCCCGGTACTCGGTGAACGGTTTCTCAACGCACATGATAGCAGATACACAACCTTCAAGGCAGCCCGACACCCAACCGACATCGACAACCTTCCCAGGATGGGGTGTTTTTAGAAGAAAACCTCAAAGAGGTAGAGGTCTGAGAGGTAGGATGTGGCGACTGGCGGTTGTTGGAACTGAGGGGTGGTACTAACAGATGGCCACCTACGGCCTTTATGGCCCTACGATGAACAGCGGTAGTGTTATGGATGTCAGGCCACAAACCACCATCTGAAAGCTGTTTAAAAGGAAAACGGCGTTGGCAGAAGAAATCAGGTTTCCCCTGTACCAACGAGGGGGAGGGGAAGACGACGCAGGAAGAGGAAGACAACGCGGGAAGGGGACCAATGGTCCCTCGGGCCGTCCGTCAGACCGCAAGGACTGGGGACGGGAGTGCCAAGGCGTCAGCCTGCCATCTTTGCCCCAGAGTGTGGGGGAGGGGAGCTAGACGCTCCCCCAGTGAGCAGTAGGGGATGCCCACCTACCAGCGAGGGTAGTTCGTCTTCCCAGGGAGTGCATAAGGAGGAGGAGGGGCGGAGCAGCAGCCCCTCACCCCCGCTCCCGATCATGGAAGTCGGAATGTTATTCCGTATGAGGTATGAGGTACCAATGGCCGGAACATGGTCGGTAACACCTTTTAAGTTTAATGAAGGGCGTATTAACGTCCTAGGTCTACTCTCCCAAGTAGCAAGTAATTAAGTGAGTAGGTACCCCCTTACCGCGGGCTACCGGCGAGAGGAAGGTGAGGAGGAGGCACAAGCGTCTGTCCGTGCCGTCCTCCAAGCACGAGAGAGTACGAGAAAACGTGGGCCTTGAGATAATGTCTACCACGAGGTGATTGAGGTCATAAAACTCAGGTTTCTTTTACGTATGTTCATTCCGAGTGTTTGTGAAAAGACGAATTAAATTTTGTTTAGTTTTTTTTTGGTTTTGTTCTAAGCATATCACGAGTATATCATTAATCATACTGAGAAATTTCTGTTGCATTTATGTTATGTTGGAAATAATTCAAATTTCATTATTTTGTGTTGGTACCAATTTTGCTATTATCAATGGTTTTATGTATGTTTTCTACTTTGTTGTGCTGGTTAAAAAAAATATATATATATTTCAGTGTGGTGACAGATAACTGAGACATTTTTTGTTGCATTTATGTTTATGTTGGAATTAATTCGAATTTCGTTACCCTATGTTGATACTTATTTTGCTATTACCAATGCTTTTATGTATGTTTTTCCATTTTTGTTGTACTGTATTTAAAGAATTTCATTTGTCGGTGGAGGTTTTCAGCGCTATTACAGGAAATGGTTAATTATGGGTTGAAAATTGAACATCATTACTTATGTTTTTGTTTTTCAGGAGAAATAATGTTGCTCGGTTATTGATAAGTGTTTTTCTTTTTATTATTATTCACTGTTTGAGTTTGCTCTTTATTGCAGTGTCACGGATGTGTTAGAAATGGTTTTCTTATAATGGTAATTGTATCAAAGAGTGCTGGGATTGTAAGTTATTCATTTTGATTTCTCTTAAATTTTATCATTTTCTTTATTTTGTGTATGTGATGATTTGTTGGTCCTTATGAAATTTTGTTGCATTTGAAACATTATTATTTTTCTGAGTTTGTGCTCCAAATTTCGGTGATGATGTATTAAAACCTGATTTTGTGTTTCTGTATGATCTATTGTGAGCGTGATATTCATCTTTGTGTAACTTGCAATTGTAACACGCCAACCGGCCCTCTGATTTGATTTAGGTATTTAATTTTAATGTTTGCATGCTCCCGAAGAGGATGGTACTCAGAGGCAACATCTAGTGGAAAAAGAAAGATTGTGTTCAGTGGAGAAAAAAAAAAAAAAAAAAAAAATTGTTTTGAGAAAAAATCTGATAAGTGTGAATTTTACGGGACGTAAAAATTTGGGAAGGGAGTGGTGAGCTAAGCACAGTCAGGTTGTTACTGTGTGGAATAAGTGAATGTCAACAGATTTGTCTTCTTTGTTAAAGGAAAGACGGTTACGATGTGGCTTGGGTGCCACTTTGAGAATGTCGTTATCGGCGTGGCTTTGGGCACTCAAAAATGTTCGTTAAAAGTTAGTGTCCCCAAAATCTCTCTCTATTGGTTCTCATAAGACTTTCAGGTCAAAACAGCCAATCATCGATCAGGCATATAAAGGCTGAGGTGGGCGCTTGAACTTGCCCCATAGGCTTTGGCAGTTAGAGTTGGGAGGCTTGAGTGGTTAGACCTACGTCCAGGTCACGGGTGCCAGCAATGAGTGCCAACAAGTACCATTTCTCTGAGGGCTCTTTTTCTTAGTAAAGTAACGTAATGATAAACTAAAGGGCGCCCTTGTAGCTTAAATAGAATATAGCAGCTGTGGAAAATTAACAAACTGAATCTCATTTGTGCATGACCCTCTCTCATAATAGTGTTAACTATAGAACGGATTTTCTCTTTGTTTCCCCCAAGCTGTGAAGTGTGAACCCCCCCTTAATACGACCTAAATCGGGTCATATGTACTAAATGGCCACATATGAGTAAGACAGTACAGTACCAGCAAAATCTATTCTAATCTGGGCAAATTTAACACTTCAGCATACAGTATTTAATTATCGTCTGCCCTTTCTTCATTGTTTAGTTTAACTATAACATGATAATTGGAAATATATAAACAAACAGACAAAGAATTACAATTAACATAACATACTTTTTTCAAACACGATTGAAATAAATAAATAAATTTCTCTATTTCAGCCTTGATGAAAGAAAAGGAGCACATCAAACCTGTACTTTTTCCAACACGATTGAAGTGAATTAAATTCTTTTTTTTTTGCCCTTGATGAAAGAAAAGGAGCACATCAAACCTGTGACAAGTAGATGCGGTATTATGGTCATCTCACTGATGACCATAAATATAACTAAAAAAAAAAAGAATCTTGATTTTTATTAACTGTACAAAAAAATATGTTCTCCTGGACTGTCCATTCAGGACCCTAAAAAAATATGGCAGCTATCCTTGGTTACCGGAGTTTCGGAAAGCTCTGATAAAGAAAGATCCATATGAGAGATATCACGTGTATCCATGAGAAGGCTTCTGCTTTTTGTCCCCAGAAAAGGAAGAAGCAAATAGGGAATGATCTCATTTTGCTGCCTATTTATGACAGACATTATATCTTTCCCACTGGGAAGGGAGCCACTCCACAAAATCCAGCAGACATTATATCTCTCCCATTGGGAAGGCAGCCACTAGCTGCAAAAATCACAAGTAAAGGAATCTGTACATTATCTGCAAAAGCAACCCGGCCATACAGGATGGGGATCGAACTAGACCTGGCCCATGAAGGCACCACATGGATGTCAATCAAGGCGGGGGCAGGTTCTCATACTACAGTACCTTGAGCAGCACTAATAATCACTTGCATGCAGATAAGTGAAAAGAAAATGCAAAGCAGATGCTTAAAGCACAACAGAGTGGAAGTGGTCGTAAATACGTACATCAACTGGGACGATCAGGAATTGAGTGACTTGGGAGTAAACCCATATAAATAGTAAGGGTTTGTATTCATGTAGAAACAACTAAATATTATAAGGACTGGCCAATTACCCAGAAATATTCAAAGTAAATATTCAACTGTTATTCATCTTAAAATATCAAAAATAATCTCTCAATCTGTACTGACCTCTTTTTCTAATTCTTCAACCTTCTCTTGCAACTGCTTGATAACCATCTGTTTATTTGTAAATGAGGCATCTATGGCTGCTTGCTCCGCACCACTTGCTCCAGCAGCCGCAGTATTGCGAGCTTTAAGACGTGCCTTCTCTTGGTTAAGAGCCAGTAATCTGCAAAGTTAAAAGGAAATTAATACCAACATTTCCCATTGATACTAAAACCATAGCTCTCAACAAGAACACACTAACCAAGACCCCACTCCTACTACAGTACTGTTATAACTTTACTGATACTTTTACTTTTTGAATTTTTCCAATAATCAACTCTGCCACTTCATTTTGATTTGAAAATTTACAAACCCAACTAGGCAAATAAATATTGAATCCATGAAAAATTACAGTACTATAAATTATATGCCACATTGCCAACAAAATAGTAATACAGTATACACAAACCTTTGGTTCTGATCTCGAGCAGATGCTTTTAATTGATTCATCTCTGTCATGTAGGTATCTCGAGTAGATCTCATCGTATCGATCGTTGCTTTGACCTCAGTCACACCTTGTCTCGTTTCACTAATTTTCTGAGTTAGTTCCTTTACACGATCTTCCTAAAATAGCACAATTCCCATGTGAATAACAATGAAGCGAGTGGAATATTCTATACAGTTGTATCAGGGTAAAATTCGCATAAATATATGTTAGGAAAAAATATAATAAGATATATAGTACTTACTTTCGTGGACAATTCTATGGTCAAGCTTTGATTCTTTGCTTTAAGTGACAAGAGATTTTCTTGTTGTCGCTGTCTAACATTCATGAGCTCTTGCAGTCGTTGCTTCTCCCATTCTTGTTGTCTTTGTGTTTCTGCATCCCTGGATAAAAATGGCAGTAAGTTCACCTTCTTTTACAGTTCATTAAAGCTTAAAAATCAATTACGAATAAAATAGTCAGCAGCCAAAAAAAATGTAAAAAATAATTACATTAATGATATGCAAATTCCCTGTCATTCTGATATTCCTTGTAACACTGACTATGAAATATGCTTCAAAAGTCATGGCAAGGTTCTTATTGATGACATCAACATAAAAACATCACTCCATATCATCATGAATAGTTATAGAATACTATGAAAAGATAAATTCCCACTCCTAGTAAATACATACATACATATACCAAGGCACTTCCCCCAATTTTGGGGGGTAGCCGACATCAAACAAACGAAACAAAAAAGGGGACCTCTACTCTCTACGTTCCTCCCAGCCTGACAAGGGACTCAACCGAGTTCGGCTGGTACGGCTAGAGTGCTACAGCCCACCCTTCCCTGTTATCCACCACAGATGAAGCTTCATAACGCTGAATCCTCTACTGCTGCTACCTCCGCGGTCATCCAAGGCACCGGAGGAAGCAGCAGGGCCTACCGGAACTGCGTCACAATCACTTGCCATTCATTCCTATTTCTAGCACGCTTTCTTGCCTCTCTCACATCTATCCTCCTATCACCCAGAGCTTTCTTCACTCCATCCATCCACCCAAACTTTGGCCATCCTCTTGTACTTCTCTCATCATCTCTTGCATTCATCACCTTCTTTAGCAGACAGCCATTTTCCATTCTCTCAACATGGCCTAACCACCTCAACACATTCATACCCATTCTAGCTGCTTACTCATTTCTTACACTCGTTCTCACCCTCACCACTTCATTTCTAACCCTATCTACTCGAGATACACCAGCCATACTCCTTAGATACTTCATCTCAAACATTCAATTTCTGTCTCTCTGACACTTTCATTCCCCACAACTCCGATCCATACATCACAGTTGGTACAATCACTTTCTCATACAGAACTTTCTTTACCTTCATGCCAAACCCTCTATCTTTTACTACTCCCTTAACTACCCCCAACACTTTGCATCCTTCATTCACTCTCTGACGTACATCTGCTTCCACTCCACCATTTGCTGCAACAACAGACCCCAAGTACTTAAACTGATCCACCTCCTCAAGTAACTCTCCATTCAATATGACATTCAACCTCGCACCACCTTCCCTTCTTGTACATCTCATAACCTTACTCTTACCCGCATTAACTCTCAACTTCCTTCTCTCACACACCCTTCCAAATTCTGTCACTAATCGACCAAGCTTCTCTTCCGTGTCTGCAACCAGTACAGTATCATCTGCAAACAATAACTGATTTACCTCCCATTCATGGTCATTCTCGTCTACCAGTTTCAATCCTCGTCCAAGCACTCGAGCATTCACCTCTCTCACCACTCCAACAACATACAAGTTACACAACCACGGTGACATCACTCATCCCTGTCTCAGCCCCACTCTCACCGGAAACCAATCACTCACTTCATTTCCTAACCTAACACATGCTTTACTACCTTTGTAGAAACTTTTCACTGCTTGCAACAACCTTCCACCAACTCCATATAACCTCATCACATTCCACATTGTTTCCCTATCAACGCTATCATACGCTTTCTCCAGATCCATAAACACAACATACTCCTCCTTACCTTTTGCTAAATATTTCTCACATATCTGCCTAACTGTAAAAATCTAATTCATACAACCCCTACCTCTTCTAAAACCACCCTGTACTTCTAAGATTGCATTCTCTGTCTTATCCTTAATCCTATTAATCAGTACTCTATCATACACATTTCCAACTACACTCAACATACTAATACCCCTTGAATTACAACACTCGTGCACATCTCCCTTACCCTTATATAGTGGTACAATACACGCACAAACCCAATCTACTGGTACCATTGACAACACAAAACACACTGTATAATCAATTTCCAACAGGAAGTTGCTAAGACACAATAATGACCCACAATGTAATCAAATATATGCTACATTATAATATCAATTGCTTAGCTTGTAATAATAATAATAAATTACATAGAAGCTATCAGGAGTCAAAGGCAAATAATAGTACTACATTGGATCCTTCTCTCTGGTTACAGTTCATTTTCCCTTTGCTTGCACACACACACCGAATAGTCTGGCCTATTCTTTACATATTCTCCTCTGTCCTCATACTCCTGGCAACACTGAGATTACCAAACAATTCTTCTTCACCCAAGGGGTTCCTGCACTATAATTGTTCAGTACCCAATTTCCTCTTGGTAAGGATAGAAGAGACTCTTTAGCCATGGTAAGCAGCTCCTCTAGAAGAAAGACACTCCAAAATCACACCATTGTTCTCTAGACTTGGGTAGTGCCATAGCCATGGTCTTCCACTTTCTTGGGTTAGAGTTCTCTACCTTAAAGGTAAACTCGGGCACACTATTCTATTTTATTTCTCTTCCTGATTTTTTGTTAAAAGTTATATAGTTTGCATAGGAGATATTTATTCTAATGTTGATATTCTTCTTAAAATATTTTATTTTTCCTTGTTTCTTTTCCTCACTGGGATATTCTCCCTGTTGAAACCCCTGGGATTATTGCATCCTGTTTTTCCAACTAGGGTTGTAGCTTAGCTAATAATAATAATAAAAATAAAAATTAAAATAAATATAAAAATAATAATACTACTACTAATAATAATATTAATAACAATAAAAATAATAATAATAATAACAGGGTCCAATATTCAGTAATAAGATGAGCAGTAAAAAGTATAAAATTGTTCATCACCATCATCTCCTCCTACACCTATTGAGGCAAAGTGCCTCGGTTAGATTTCACCAGTCATCTCTATCTCAAGCTTTTAATTCAATAATTCTCCATTCATCATCTCCTACTTCGCACTTCATAGTCCTTAGCCACGTAGGCCTGGGTCCCCCAACTCTTCTTGTGCCTTGTGGAGCCCAGTTAAACGTTTGGTGAACTAATCTCTCTCGGAGAGTGCAAAGAACACGCCCAAACCATCTCCATCTACCCCTCACCATGATCTCATCCACATATGGCACTTGAGTATCCCTTTTAAAGTTTCATTTCTAATCCTGTCCTGCCATTTAACTCTCAATATCCTCCTGAGGGATTTGTTCTCAAATCTACTAAATCTATTGGATTGTTTCATTGTCATACCATGACTCATGTCCATATAATAACACCGATCTCACTAAACTGATACGTATATAGTCTGATTTTTAAGTATAATTTCAGGTGATTTTATTTCCAAATTTGACTTAACCTAACTATTGTCTGATTTGCTTTTTTTCAATCTTTCACTAAACTCTAATTCTAAAAACCATGTATTGGAGATCATAGTTCCTAAATACTTCAACAATTTTAC
Organism: Palaemon carinicauda; assembly: GCF_036898095.1. NCBI lineage: Eukaryota > Metazoa > Arthropoda > Malacostraca > Decapoda > Palaemonidae > Palaemon > Palaemon carinicauda. The sequence goes on along the minus strand of NC_090745.1, from coordinate 101,861,380 downwards.
CTCATTAATCCTTCCTCCTTCCAATGATATTTCCTCTTCCATTGCATACTCCATTTTCATCATCTTTGTCTTTCTTCTATTGATCTTGAGCCCAACCTCATGTGATATTTCATGCATTCTGGTAAGCAAAAATTGCAAATCCTGTGGTGATCTGCTAACAAGGACAGCATCATCAGCATACTCTAGGTCTGCTAATTTCCTATCACCAATCCAGTCCAATCCTTCTCCACCATCTCCGAGTGATTTACGCATTACAAAATCCATGAGGAGGATAAACAACATACCTATAGTTGAAAACACATTCCCTTCGAGTACTCCATTGTTCACTGGAAATTCATTTGATAAGACTCCATTACCATTAACTTTGCAATTGCTGTGCTCATGAACAGAATTAATTAAATTCACATATTTAAGAGGAATTCCCTAACAACGCAGGACTTTCCACAAAATTGGCTGGTGCACACTATCAAACGCTCCTTCATAGTCCACAAATGCCATAAAAAATGGATTTATATATTATATACGCATTACTGTACGTCTCAAAATGAAAATTTGGTCAGTGCAACGTCTATCTTTTTGGAATCCTGCTTGTTCATTTCTCAGCTTTTCATCAATCTTTCTCTCGTCTCTTTAGAACAAGCATGCTATATATTTTCATAAAAACTGACATAAGTGTTATGCCTATGTAATTACTGTATTGTAACCAGTCAGGTCTCATTTTTTTTCCCATTTTCACCAACAATCCTAACTCACATTCATCAGGTTTTGCCTCTTCATGCCACATTCTACAAAATAATCTTGTAAGTATTCTGGGAGTCACTTCATTTTCGGCCAGTATCATCCTGGAAGTTATTCTATTATATCCAGGGGCTTTCCATCTCTTGAGTTTTTTAATGATAGCTTCGACTTCAAACACACTGAATTCATTTATGGGGACATTAAGGTCTTCATCAGCTTCTGGTAAATCAATCAAATTATTCCCTTCATGTCTCTTATTCATAACCTCACTAAAATGTTCCATCCAACGTTGAATGTTAGGATATAGAAATCTTAAAGGTTTTGAATCCAAATAGGTTATAAATTTTTTATGTACCCTGCTCATTAAAAGTCTTAAACTTCCTTTGAGATGAATATTCAAAATAACTTCATTGAATATTATAAAATACTAACCTTTACAAAGAAATTGGATAGCCTTTATAAAACTACTTCTAATCAATTAAGAATACTGCTTGGATAATGCATGTCCTTTCTTCAGGCCAATCACTGAAGTTTCCTATCGACCTTTATTCCTCTTTCCTTGGTACACTTCTCCCATATTTTCAGTAGTCTTTCCTTTGTCTTCTCCCTTGAGAGCCCTCATAGGTATTTCTTATATATTTCTTAATTAACAATTCCTCTTTTCTAGATTCCCTTTCTCTCACCTATAAGATGGTTGCTATATTACATTTCTACAAATAATATTTTGCTCACTGTCATAATCAGATTTAGGGAACAGTTTTTCATCTTCTTTTAAGCAGGCTAAGTTTTGTGCATACACTGTAGTAATACATAATGAATGAGTTACACCGTTAATTCAAGTCCTTATATTACTAGATCACTGCAACACTTTTCTAGCTTTTACTTTTTCAGCTCATGAATTTTCCTCTTTTACAAGGCAGTTTTATCATTTTTTCCATTGTTAGGTCTCGTCATTCTCCATTCCCTTCTGTTTGTAATGTCTTGCATTGTTAACCCTCGACATTCTCTCCCTTACCTTCAGTTTGTAATCTTTTCAATGCTAAGTCTCACCAGTCTCCTTTCCCATCAATTTGAAATTTTTTCCATTGTTAAGTCTCACCATTCTCCCTTTCCTTCCGTTTGCAATTTCTTCCATTACCAAGTCTCACCATTCTCCCTTACTTTCAGTTTGTAATTTCTTCCATCGTTAAATCTCACCATCCTCCCTTCCTTTCAGTTTGTAATTTTTTCCATTATTAAGTCTCACCATTCTCTCTTCTTCTCAATTTGTATTTTTTCCATTGTTAAGTCTCACCATTCTCCCTTCCCTTCAGTTTCTAATTACTTCCAATGTTAAATCTCACCATTCACCCTTCCTTTCAGTTTTTTATTTTTTCCATTCTCTCAAATATACTTTCGGTAATATGCTGAAGTAGGTGATCATATTTATATCCTATTTTACCAGTCAAGTACAACTTCCCAAAAGGATAATTTATGAACTTTTCTCTAAAAAAATTTCTTGCTTAGTTGGTTGATCATCATAACTATTTTCATTATCATATAATCATCATGTCTCACCATTTTCATTCCCTTCCACTTTCTAGTTATTATAGTGACCGTTTCTAAGAACTGCAGAAAAAAACCTGAAAAACTTACTTCCGTGCTTGCTCTCTCATTTCCTCTTGTCTCTTCCGATCTTGTTCCTTTTGAGCTTCAACCTCTTTCTGGCGTTGCATCTCTCTCTCAAGTTCTTCTTGTCTACGACGTTCTGCCTCGAGTCTAGCCTTTTCCCGTTTAGATTCCTCTTCGCGTTCTCTGAAATATTAATACCATTTAGTACCATAAATCCTGAACAACACTGTACACCATATAAGATAAAGTTGAATAATCTAATTTGTGCACAAATTTATTAGTTTTCCTTCCCTAAAATTCAAACCTGAAGATAAACTACACTATGATGAAAAATAATATACAATATATTGCAAATAATCTATGAAATTATCACTTCTTTTAATGTATCATAAAAGTGCAATACTTTGAAAATAATTCCATAATCAAACATAACATAATTCAGTACTAAAAAATATCACTAAAAATCAAAAGACAATAAGAAAGACTCATTCCATTGGAAAGCTTTCCTTCCTCCATGATTACACATGCAAAATAATTGAGGAGTTTACCAAATAAAAATAATATTATCCCTTGCCTAAACAGATTGAATGAATGCCTATAGCATTATAAAAATTGTGAAACTACAGTCAAAAGTCTATGTTTGGAAAGCTTTCATTCCAAATTTTCTTTGCACTCTGCCTATAAAGAAGTAAGTTGTTCATGTATTATTCAGTAACATTTTTCATTTCAAAAATATAGAGAGAGCAATCAAGATGCCCACAGGGATTACGCTATCAAAGTTGAAGTCCAGAAAATCTTGATTTCTTAATGCTTTTTATCAATTACAATTTTGTCTTGAAAAAAGTTTTACTATGCCCACATGAACTTTGGATATTAAGAATTAGATTGGAGTTATGAATTTGGATTATATCACCCAATACTGTGGCACATTGGCCCAGTACATATGTATAAATGGGTAGTAAAACCCCCCGTTACATAATGAAGTAAAAGTATAAGGTTGGAAGGAAAGATGCTACAGAGTGCCTCCTCAAACATTCTAGGAATGCTTGCAGCACTAGAGAGACTACTTGCATTTCCATGAAGTTGATGTGCAGATGTATTTCTTATTGAGATCAGACACTCTTAAAATGACTAGGTTGTATAGGCATGCACCCCATCACAGAGGAATACCAGTGATATCATGAGATCTGGACAACTTTTTCTCAACTTGTCCCATAGAAAATGGCACTAATAAACTAAAAGCACACATTCATTATAAAATAAATGAAGATGATACTCTTATTACTTTTGATGAAACAACAATAATCACAAGAATAATGTCTTAATTCAGCACTGATAAAAAAGTAAATCTTGATTCTTCCTTCTCTTTGTATTTCATATTTACACAACTTTCTAAGTGGGGATTCTTTAATGTGGTGAAATGGTTTGTGTATCATCATGATCAGCAAAGCTGTAATGGTCATAGCTATCCATATTAGGTTGGTTTGTTGTGAACAATCAGACTTAAGTCTCCAAGCATCATCAATCTGCAGCGGCCAGCATGGTGATGAAAACTGGCCAAACCCCAGACATGAATAATGACATGTTTGATGCCTTTATCCTGAAGTGGATTTGAAATAGCGGTCTTTGGTGTTGTTGTTATATTACTTTTCATACTATATACCCATGACATGTGGTTTGGCCTAGAAAACAAGCTTGTTCCATATGCAGATGATACTACTCTCTTTGCATCAATTCCATCCCCTGAATGTAGATCTAGGGTTGGTGAATCCCTTAATAGAGATTTAGCTAGAATTAGTGCATGGTGCAAATTATGGGGTATGAAGTTGAATCCTAACAAAACTCAAAGTATGATTGTAAGTAGGTCAAGGACGGTGGCTCCTCAACATCCGGATCTCAGTATTGATAATGTTTCTTTAAATATGTATGACTCTTTCAAAATTTTAGGTGTGATTCTCGACAGTAAATTTACTTTTGAGAAACATATAAGGTCTGTGTCTTCTTCAATTGCACAAAAAATAGGCTTATTGAGAAAGTCTTTCAAGATTTTCGGTGATCAATCTATTCTGAAGAAGTGTTTTAATTCTTTCATTCTACCTTGTTTTGAGTATTGTTCTCCTGTCTGGTGTTCAGCTGCTGATTCTCATCTTAATTTGTTGGACAGAAACTTACGGTCTATTAAATTTCTTATTCCTGATCTAGATATTAATCTCTGGCACCGTCGTTCAATTAGTTCATTATGCATGTTGCATAAGATTTTTCATAACTCTGACCATCCTTTACATTCAGATCTCCCTGGACAATTCTATCCTGTTCGTAATACTAGGCAGGCAGTTAATTCTAATAGCCAGGCCTTCTCCATCACGAGGCTCAATACTACGCAGTACTCTAGAAGTTTTATTCCAGCTGTTACCAAGTTGTGGAATGATCTTCCTAATCGGGTGGTTGAATCAGTAGAACTTCAAAAGTTCAAAGTTGGAGCAAATGCTTTTTTGTTGACCAGGCAGACATGAGTCTTTTATAGTTTATTTATGACATATTTGTTTTTGATGTTGTTAATAGTTTATATATGACATGTCTGTTTTGACGTTGTTACTGTTTTTAGAATGATTTATTGTTAATTTGTTCTCTTCATTTATTTATTTCCTTATTTCCTTTCCTCACTGGGCTATTTTTCCCTGTTGAAGCCCCTGGGCTTGTAGCATCTTGCTTTTCCAACTAGGGTTGTAGCTTGGATAGTAATAATAATAATAATAATAACTCTATAACTACAGTAATAAATAACTAAGACCAAATAAAGGAATAACTTGAAAATATGTTCTACTTAATAAATATTTTCAAAATATGAGTGCATCACAATAATTTGATGTAATAATGTTTGGGTAACATAGCCTAGTTTTAGCCTTAATACAACTACATACAGAACTACACAAAAATTGCAAAATCATCTTTTAGTTTCCTAGAAGCAAGTTGTCAAACATCAATCATATTCAATCTTTAATTACTTGCGCAATCTTTCTTCCGTCTCTCTTCTTTGTGCATCGAGCAAAGCTTTCCGTCGCCTCTCCAGTTCAGCTTGACCCTTCTCAAAGTTTTCCCTTCTCCTGTCCTCAAAAGAATCTGAAAAATGTTATTTTCATTAGTAAAATAAATTTTTGAATATACTTACCCGATAATCATGTAGCTGTCAACTCTGTTGCCCGACAGAATTCTATGGAGGGATACGCCAGCTATCACAATACTAGAAGGGGGTGTTCTTACCAGCGCCACCTGTGGCCAGGTACTCAAGTACTTCTTGTTGACACCTCCTCAATTATTCCTCGGTCCCACTGGTTCTCTATGGGGAGGAAGGGAGGGTCAATTAAATCATGATTATCGGGTAAGTATATTCAAAAATTTATTTTACTAATGAAAATAACATTTTTCAATATTAAACTTACCCGATAATCATGTAGCTGATTCACACCCAGGGGGGTGGGTGAAAACCAGTGTACAAGATTAAAGGATAGCTAAGTATCCCATATTTCATATAACAGTTATCTCAAATAACAATGAAATAATAAGTACCTGGTAAGGAAGTCGAATTGAACCGTTACTCTGTCTCTTTTTTAAGTTCGACTTCCTTACTGAGCGCAGCGTTCCTCTTGGAGGCTGAATCAACCCAAAGGTGCTAAAGTATACAGGGCTGCAACCCATACTAAAGGACCTCATCACAACCTTTAACCTCGGCGCTTCTCAAGAAAGAATTGACCACCCGCCAAATCAACAAGGATGTGGAAGGCTTCTTAGCCGACCGAACAACCCATAAAAAGTATTCAAGAGAAAGGTTAAAAAGTTATGGAATTATGGGAATGTAGTGGCTGAGCCCTCGCCTACTACTGCATTCGTTGCTACGAATGGACCCAGGGTGTAGCAGTACTCGTAAAGAGACTGGACATCTTTGAGATAGAATGATGCGAACACTGACTTGCTTCTCCAATAGGTTGCATCCATAACACTCTGCAGAGAACGGTTCTGTTTGAAGGCCACTGAAGTAGCCACAGCTCTCACTTCATGTGTCCTTACCTTCAGCAAAGCAAGGTCTTCTTCCTTCAGATGAGAATTTGCTTCTCTAATCAGAAGCCTGATGTAGTAAGAAACTGAGTTCTTAGACATTGGTAGAGAAGGCTTCTTGATAGCACACCATAAGGCTTCTGATTGTCCTCGTAATGGTTTTGACCTTCTTAAATAGTACTTAAGAGCTCTAACAGGGCAAAGTACTCTCTCTAGTTCGTTCCCCACCATGTTGGACAGGTTTGGGATCTCGAACGACTTAGGGCAAGGACGGGAAGGAAGCTCGTTTTAGCCAAAAAAAAACGAGCCGCAAGGAACATGTAGCCGTTTCAGATGTGAAACCTATGTTCCTGCTGAAGGCGTGGATCTCACTTACTCTTTTACCTGTTGCTAAGCACACGAGGAAAAGAGTTTCTAATGTGAGGTCCTTAAAAGAGGCTGATTGGAACGGTTCAAATCCTGATGACATTAGGAACCTTAGGACCACGTCTAGATTCCAGCCTGGAGTGGACAACCGACGTTCCTTTGAGGTCTCAAAAGACCTAAGGAGGTCCTGTAGATCTTTGTTGGAGGAAAGATCCAAGCCTCTGTGGCGGAAAACCGCTGCCAACATACTTCTGTAACCCTTGATCGTAGGAGCTGATAGGGATTTTACGTTCCTTAGATGTAACAGGAAGTCAGCAATCTGGGTTACAGTGGTACTGGTTGAGGAAAACTGCATTGGCCTTGCACCAGCTTCGGAAGACTTCCCATTAAGACTGATAGACTCTGAGAGTGGATGTCGTCCTTGCTCTGGCAATCGTTCTGGCTGCCTCCTTCGAAAAGCCTCTAGTTCTTGAGAGACTTTCGATAGTCTGAAGGCAGTCAGACGAAGAGCGTGGAGGTTTGGGTGTACCTTCTTTACGTGAGGTTGACGCAGAAGGTCCACTCTAGGAGGAAGAGTCCTGGGAAACGTCGACCAGCCATTGCAGTACCTCGGTGAACCCTTCTCTCGCGGGTCAGAGGGGAGCAACCAACGTCAACCGTGTCCCTTTGTGAGAGGCGAACTTCTGAAGTACCCTGTTGACAATCTTGAACGGCGGGAATGCATACAGGTTGAGATGGGACCAATCCAGCAGAAAGGCATCCACGCGAACTGCTGTTGGGTCTGGAATCGGAGAACAATACAAGAGGAGCTTCTTGGTCATCGAGGTAGCGAATAGAACTATGGTTGGCAGACCCCACAGGGCCCAAAGTCTGCTGCAAACATTCTTGTGAAGGGTCCACTCTGTGGGGAAGACCTGACCCTTACGGCTGAGGCGATCTGCCATGACATTCATATCGCCCTGAATGAGCCTCGTTACCAGCGTGAGCTTTCGATCTTTGACCAAATGAGGAGGTCCCTTGCGATCTTGAACAACTTCCTCGAATGAGTCCCTCTCTGCTTGGAGATGTAAGCCAAGGCTGTGGTGTAGTCGGAGTTCACCTCCACCACCTTGTAAGCTGGAGGGACTTGAAGTTTATCAAGGCCAGATGAACTGCCAACAACTCCTTGCAATAGATGTGAAGTGTCCTTTGCTCCTGATTCCATGTTCCCGAGCATTCCTGTCCGTCCAGTGTCGCACCCCAGCCCGTGTCCGATGCGTCCGAGAAGAGACGGTGGTCGGGGGTCTGAACAGCCAAAGGTAGACCTTCCTTGAGAAGAATGCTGTTCTTCCACCACGTTAGAGTAGACCTCATCTCTTCGGAAACAGGAACTGAGCCCGTCTCTAGCGTCATGTCCTTTATCCAGTGAGCAGCTAGATGATACTGAAGGGGGCGGAGGTGGAGTCTCCCTAACTCGATGAACAGGGCCAGCGATGAAAGTGTCCCTGTTAGACTCATCCCCTGCCTGACTAAGCATCGGTTCCTTCTCAGCATGCTCTGGATGCATTCTAGGGCTTGGAAGATCCTTGGGGCCGACGGACAAGTCCAAAAAGCTCGACTCTGAAGATCCATACCCAAGGAAACAATGGTCTGGGATGGAACGAGCTGAGACTCCTCAAAATTGACCAGGAGGCCCAGTTCCTTGGTCAGATCCATAGTCCATTTGAAAATCTCCAGACAGCGACGACTTGTGGGAGCTCTTAAAAGCCAGTCGTCTGACGGAGCCGGACACAAGATCATGATACTGCTGCACAGTCTGTAAACTGACAATCATGGGCAAGCGAGGAAGTACAGTGACAACCCGAATCTGTCTAGACTATCTGGGTCGTACAGACAACTCCTTAACGGGTTGCTGAGGTTGCCGCACTGCGTCACAACAAGTCCCTTCTGTTGGTTGTTGAACGTCTTCCCCGTGACACATTGACTCCGTAAACAAAAATCCTCTAACAAGGACTAAGCTTGGACTGCATGTCATGCAACACAGCTCAAGGTCTATGGGAGCAGGTGTGGTAACAGACGGGATTAGCGGCTGAAGTGAAACCATTACCTTCCCTGTAAGCATGTTATGCTTAAATAAAAGTCCATAAGAGGTTATGCAGCTAAAGGCTCCCTCCAAATGACAAAGTCCTCAAGGGAATATCAGAAGGAGGGAGAAAAGAACTTTCTCATCTACAGGGACCTTATCCTAGAAAAGCTAAGTTCTCTGAGTGAGGGTTCACTGGTGCAAAAGCAGCAGACTAGAAGGCAATGTTATGAAACTGCTTGACAGTCTAGTGAGTTGGCAACAACCCAAGATATGTTGAGAAGCATGCGGTAAGGTATGCAGAGCATGATGAATGCAGAGTATGCTGTATGCAGAGCATGCTGTATGTAGAGCATGTTGTATGCATAGCATGCTGAAAGCAGAGCATGCTGTATGCAGAGCATGTTGTATGCAGAGCATGCTGAATGCAGAGCATGCTGAATGCTGAGCATGTAGTAAGCAGAGCCTGCTGTAAGCAGAGCCTGCTGTAAGGAAAGCAGAGCGTGTGCATGGCGTTTAACATTTCTCAGAAATTCCATGACCAGTGCTAGAGTGCTTTATGCATGCTTGCATGGGATTTAAAAATCAACATAATGTTTACCTTACATTCATAACTCATGATTCATATTGTTGCCATGGTTAGAAAATGGAGGTAAGGTATGCTGAACAGCAGAGTCAGAACGAGCTGGAACAACAACAGTGGAAGGTGCAGAATCAGGGTGCACGGGTTAAGCTCGGTGCAGCAGCTGAGGAGACTGACTCACAGGTGGAAGAGGTTGTACCTCCACCGAGAGTTGCACCACCGGTGGAGCAGCCAGGGGAGGAGGAGGAAGAGTGGGGTAATCCTCCTGATCCCAAACCGAAGGTTGCCTTAAAGAAGGCTGAGGCTGAACAACACTGGGAACAGCGAACACAGAAAGAGGTTCAACATCGTACGCCTGGCAGATGGTGCTGCGACTGGGTGCAGCGAGTGCAGGCGGGTAGAGCACAGGCTGAAAGGGTGCAGGGGAGGTGCAACACTCTCAGCCCGACACTCACACAACAGGTCCGAAAGCTGTGCTTGCATGGACTGTAGTAGAGTCTACAACATCGTACGCCTGGCAGATGGTGCTGCGACTGGGTGCAGCGAGTGCAGGCGGGTTGAGCACAGGCTGAACGGGTGCAGGGGAGGTGCAACACTCTCAGCCCGACACTCACACAACAGGTCCGAAAGCTGTGCTTGCATGGACTGTAGTAGAGTCTACAACATCGTACGCCTGGCAGATGGTGCTGCGACTGGGTGCAGCGAGTGCAGGCGGGTGCAGCACAGGCTGAACGGGTGCAGCCGGTTGGTGCACCACCGGTGCAGGCGGGTGCAGCACAGGCTGAACGGGTGCAGGCGGTTGGTGCACCACCGGTGCAGGAGGAGGAGGAGGTGCAACACTCTCAGCACGACACTCACGCATCAGGTCCGAAAGCTGTGCTTGCATGGACTGTAGTAGAGTCCACAACATCGTACGCCTGGCAGGTGGTACTGCGATCAGGCGGAGCGAGCATAGGGGGGGGGAGTGTAGGCGCACTCTCAGCCCGACAAACTGATGACTGAGGAGAGACAGAGCTAACCCAATGACTGCATCCGGGTTGTTGAACTTTACTTCGTACGTCTGGCATAGGTCTGGACTTTACGTTTAAGAGGTCTTGAGACCTGAGACCAGCGTAACTCTGCCTTTATTTTCTCCTCTAAATCTCTTCTGCAGACGAGCAAAATAAGGGCTCAATCGTCTGCGGGTGGGAGTGACGGTCTCGGTAAGACACGCCCACAACCACCGAGGATACTTCTGTGCGCCGATCAAGGCCTGCCGAACCCTTATGCCCTTCGACATTGCTTCTCCCCTGGGCTTGGGAGCTTGCAAGAGGTCCCGGACTGGGAGGACGACTGGCGCGCACAAAAGTACCCTCACGCATAACACTGACATACTTTGCACTAATCACTTATCACTTTGATTTCTGTTTGCACTTATTTCACTGAACTCGAAACTTTAAGTGGTTTGTACCTGAAACACGCAATTCTATCCTTCTCAAAAGTTAGTAATTGCGAAAACAGAATTACAATGTAACAGAAAAATCTAATGAAAGAAAATTCAGTGGCTGGAAAGAGACTAAACACTAGATCACTCTAGAAACGTTTAGTTTCTTCCCCTAAAGAGACTAGGGATAAGAGCAAAACGATAACGACGTTACTCGTACGCCTGGCAGGCTTGAGGGAAACGTTTATCCTCTTTCTCCCTCCGTCTCTATCTCTCTCTCTCTCTCTCTCTCTCTCTCTCTCTTGACTTAGAACCTGAGAGAAGAGCCCAATCATATATATCGTTAAAACATATTATTGTTAAAGGAAAAAACTGAAATATTTCCCAAAAAGAAAAGTTCCTTATTAGGATCAAAACCATTAAGTTAAGAAAGAATGAACAAAACGCTAGAAACGGTTACTCTTTACTGCAATGTGAAACCGTGAACATTCTTTCTCTATCGTAACGATAGAGTGCAAGTTGAAACGTTCTGAACGTCAACAACTGCCGAGACAAACAAAACGTTAGTTCAACTTTGAAAAAATACGAGACTATCAAAGAAATTCTTTCAAAGACCTTAAAATAGCATAATATGTTAACAGGTAAAACCGAAATGACGGGCTCACGATAATTAACTTCGGTACCAAGAAAAGACCGCCTACTATTAGGAAGGTCGAATATAAACAAATATAAAAATTAATTTTAATAAGTTTATAATAAAAGGAAGTTAATCGAAGAGGCCTATAAGAGGCGGAGAGATATAAAATAAATCTATAACTTTTGTTAAGCAAAATTAAGAAAGAGAGTCTATACTCTCTTAGACACCAACACTTCCGTCTAAGGGAAGGGTCGGCCATTTAAAGGTGAAAGAGAGTTCATACTCTCTTCGTCACCATAATTAATCAAATTAATTCCAAAAGCTAACTAAGCTAATATAGAAGTTTCCAGTAAAGCGACAGCCGAAATCAAAGAGAAATACTTCACCAAAGTCGTGAAAATACTCCAAGAACATAAGCGTATCCCAGAACGTCTTGTCAGAAGCACGACAGAGGAATAATTGAGGTGGTGTCAACAAGAAGTACTTGAGTACCTGGCCACAGGTGGCGCTGGTAAGAACACCCCCTTCTAGTATTGTGATAGCTGGCGTATCCCTCCATAGAATTCTGTCGGGCAACAGAGTTGACAGCTACATGATTATCGGGTAAGTTTAATATTGAAAAATACATTGATAAAAACATCTTAGTAATCTGATTGAAACCGTCTCCTTCTTAATTTTTAAGTCTAAAGGACATTATAACTTAAAAACCCACATGCTAGAAAAGCGACAAAATGAATGGTAGGAGGCTGGCCAAGGCACCAGTCACCCGTGGAGATAGTACTGTTAGAGATTTATTGAGTCCTTTGACTGGCCCAATAGTACTACTGTACATTTTATCCCTCTCTTGTTATAGCTAATTTTTCTTTTACTTTCACATACACCAATTAGCCTAGCCTATTTTTACAAATTCTCCATTTAAGCATTCTAACAACTAGAATTTACAATGAAGTTTATCCACTGCCATGAAGAGATGGAGGTAAGTGTGACTGTTATTCCTTAAAAGTTCCCTGTCACATCAATTGCAGCCGGTACTCAAAGTTTTTTGCAGCATCTCTATGGTCCCAAGTTGGTTTTCCTTCTTTTTTTTTACCATCTCTTTGGTCCAAGATTTTTTTTTTTTTTTTTTTTTTTTTTTACTTTTCATGCAATTCATTTTGGTTTCTACCCAATTATGCAGTCTCTTACATTTCCTACTACAACTTTTATCCCTTATTGATAACTTTTGAGCCATCTCTGCACTAAGCAGAGCAATGACAAACTCAATCTTCCTCACTAGAGTTTTCCTGAAACTTAACCAACTAGTTTAGCTTTTAGGTCCTGTGAAATTGGAACTCCTTCATAGGACATTGATGCTTAAAGAGGTGCAGACACAAATGATATTTTCCTAGGTCATCTATTATCTATTCTAATGAACCTTTCTTGGGGTTCAACTGGCTGGCTCAGCAAAGCTCTCCCCTATCGATGCTTATCATTAAAAAAAATACGTTTCCCATTCACCCTTACTCCAGTTGCCTCCCCCAAGACATAATGGTTGCGAACGGCATCTGTGGTGTTCCACTGTAACCAATTTAGGGGTGGGTAAGCGTCAAAGTATTCGCCATCACTCCGAACTATATCACAAGCTCTGATCATTCACTGCAACTAATTACCAGTCTAGAATCTAATTGTGCATTTTTTTGTTACATAGTTCAAACATATGCAGTTACTGTATGTCTTTTTCTGCATTCAAAATACTGTATGTGTTTAAATTATTCAGTTACTCGGTTATCAACAGAACTTAATGATCTTCATTCCATTTATGCTACATGTTGTGTAACTCTAAACATAAAAGGAAAGAGGTCTCTAATTCTGTGAAGAGTTCACAGATGGCTAGCTAATTGATTTGATTGGCAATATAAAGATTAGAGTTCAAACAAGTTGGGAGCAGTACAATGTTTGGAATGAGATTAAGGAGTTTGAATTTTAACTTTCAATATTTATGGGAAACTTTGCTTCATTCATACGGTCAGAGATTTCTAGCACTAATTTAGCGAGTGGCAGTGGGCCTAGGCTAACCTGTAGTGTTTCAAACCCTACGCTAGCCTCACCTAGTGTTTGGGCTAACAGTTATTTTTTACGACCTGGCGATTGTAATTATGTACTCAGCACATCACAGATGCACATGCTTCCTCAAGTTTTGAACTCTGAATTTAGTTCAGTTCCTTTTATTCCAAAACATTTGCCCTTCTGAAATCCAGATTCATACTATTGACAATTGGATTCCAAGATTGAGTGGAATAGGAGCTCTGATCCTTATATCCTTCCTTCCGCCTCTGGATCAAGTGCTGCGCGAGCAACCATTCTGTGCCACAATCAATAATGACATATATTAAGCCTCTAATGCCAGATACACAGATTTTCAATACACCTTCAGCAATGTCTGCAGAGGTTAACAAAATATTTTGTCATGATACGGCTGGCAGCCAACTGTTGCACAATGATAAGACTGGCAAGTACATCATTCTTAATATAGGCTTTGCCACTAATAATATGGTGATGCTAAGTAAAGGACTTAATATACGAGGTAGTACCACTAAAGGGGCAGGTTTTGAAATTAATTCCCAACCATGTATATTTTGCACGAAATTAATTCCCAACCATGTATATTTTGCACAAGTGAATTTTATGGCTTTAGTAGTAAACAAAAGGAACAGTCAGAGGTTTCTGAGGTGATTTGTTTTGCAAACTCAGAAGATGTACATGAAGGCAATGACATATCTTGGCTGATTCTGATAAGGATAATGTATCAGAGTTCAAGGCTTTACAGTAACTAAACTTATGATGAAATATTCTCTGAGAAAACACTTTATATTAATACTGAGCCACCCTGTTCTTCGAAGTTACCTCATGCTTTTGAGTCTGCAAACTAATTATAAACCCCAAATCTCATGTACTTTTAAAGATAAAGTGGATAAAAATAGGAGTCAACTTCCGGGAAAACTAACTTAAAAGCTAAGGTTTACAATATATAATTTTTGTAGGTATTTGTCTTTGGAAAGCATTTTGGCAACGGCTCAGTGGCCTACCAAATACGTGTTTGCCAAGAAATACTTGATAGAACCCTGATTCTCTTGTAAGGATTGCTGATAGCTTTGTCCTATGGTAGTGAAAGAAGATGCTCTAGTTAAAGTGGGTATTTTGGGAGTGTATATATGGAGCTTTTGGTACTTAAATACAGGTTAGGTTAAATTTCCAAGGTGTTTTATCTTACCCACATGGTCATTTTAAAATCCACATCCCTGATCAGGATACTATTCTCTGACATCATCGTTCTGTTAGTTCTTTGTGTATGTAATATAAAATTTTTCTTAATTCTGACAATCCTTTGCATTCAGATACGTACGGACTGTATCACATAGCATGTAGTAGTAGGTATGCAGTTAATTCTAATAAACTTGCCTTCTCCATCACAAAACTTAATATTACACAGTATTCTCGAAGTTTTATACTAGATGTGACCAGATTGTGGAAGGATCTTCATACGCTGGTGATTGAATTGATTGAACTTCAGAGGTTCAAACCTGTTGCTGTTTTTCTGTTGAACTACAGTAATTGACATAAAAAATATTCTTCATGGTTTATGTATTACTTATCTATTTAAAGTTATAACCAATCTTAATGTATCCTATATATTTCTTCTAATAATTTCTCAAAAGTTTGTTATTCTTTTTATTTCCTTTCCACACTGGGCTGTTTTACCCATTGGAGCTCTTGGGCTTGTAACATTTCATTTCTCCAATAGGTTTATAGCTTGACTAAAGATATTATAAATAATAATAATAATAATAATAATAATAATAATAATAATAATAATAATAATAATAATAATAATACAAGCCTAGAAATAACAACCCTTCACAAAAATACAAGGCAACATTTGAAAACTTACTGTCATTAACACCAGCAAGCACATCTGAAACAGGGGTTCCTCCTGAGCCCCCTGACTGAACACTAGAAGTACGCTGTCGACGATGGGTAGGTGGTATCAATTCTGGTGGCAATACGGTTGGGATTTTACCACCAGCCTTAGCACATTCACACATATACATGGCAAGCACAAATTCTTCACAAGATAAACGACCATCATTATCTATGTCCGAGAGGATCCTGTGTGACCGAAGTAATTTCAAAATGAGTGGAGTTCCAAATTATACAATTAAAAGTTCTTGTGAATATCCACCTACGTCACCATAGTACTGTATCCAAATATTATAAGTCACATATCAAATACAATACAAGTGTAAATAAATCAAAATATACCTTCAAGACAATCACACAATACAGTATATAAAAATATTAAATACATACCAAATCTGTGCCAGTGACTGCTGTGGTAGCTGAGACTGGATTAAAATATTTCGAGCTTGTGCCCCTGATAAGAAGCCAGTTTTTGCTCTATCAGACATGTTAAAGACTTGTGTATATTTAAGCTTGCTTCCTTGGGGTATTGCCCACTCGACTGGTGTCTGAGATCCTCTGGGAAAATTTTAAATGTATGGGTCTTACAACTTCTAATAAAGAGGCAATAACTAAAAAATTTCTTCCATTTCACAGCCTTAGCAGTTCTAAAGTTTTTCAAACAATGCAATTCTGTAATATCAATATTCAAACTTGCTATAGAAACATAAAAATGTACAATTCAAGACAATTTTAAAAAAGAAAATATTAAAAAAATTTTACCCAGACTCCTGGCTGCCAGTGCGTTGCATTGTTGAAGCAGTAGGAGCACCTGGAATACCTGGCGGAGCGGCAGATGCTACAGGAACATTTGGAATTTGTCCAACACCTCCCATCTACAAAGAAAACAAGATAAAAACAACGTAATACCACAAAAACAATACAACACCACAAGCTTCAGTTTTTATTACAGCACTATAAGTGGTTTTATATCATAAAAATTTGAACAAAATCCTTCAAAATTATTGTGAGCACAAATATTTTTCCAGAAAATAAAATGTTTTTTAAGTCATTTTTATTTTTCTTAGCTATACAAACCTCAGTCCTTTAATAAACTGTTTTAGCACGAGCTGAAAATTGTCATTAAGAGTTGTACAACGGGCAGTTGAAGAGCTTGGTGGAGGGTATGGGCGAGATGCTCCACCCGTCACCAGTCTGAAAGCTTCACTTTTGAACTTTTGGCCAGGAATGAGAAGGGTGGTTGAGGAGAGAAGTTAGGTTAAAGGATCCAGATTTGTATAGCTAGGAAAAATATAAACTATACTTTAAAAATTTGTGTTTTGTTCATTAGTGACATACAAACCATTGTACAATAATAGGGAAACTCACTGCTTAGTGGATTGAAAGTCACTCTAGAACTAAATTAGATAGCTCTATTTCTTCCCTGGAAGTGTCCAACTGCCTGGTCCTGTGAGGGAGCAAAGCAGTGCCTCCAGCAACCTACTAACTGTCTTTCAAAGGGATGAGAAGACTGATAGGACCTGGCTTGTACAAGGAGACATGTACACGGTCAAAGGAGGGAACCCTTCCCCAAAGAAGAAACCCTTCTCGTGAAGGGAATATCAGTTTAGAACAATATACTGAGCCTGCATGGTGATCAATGGGTTAGTAGAGATTTCTCCATCCTTTCCCTCGACTACGGAAGATCGGGGAAATACTTCTTTATGGATAAAGAATGGAGCTCAGAAGAGTAACTTACCAGCATCAGATCCGATCCAGCACAGAAACTTTCACCAATTTGTCCCCCGAGAGGGGGGGGGAAGAAAATTGAATGAAAAGAGCCAGTCAATCTATCGTTCCTTCCATGCTTACATCTACACGTTACTATGGTCGAGAGACTTCCAGTCGTATGGGAGCTGGACTTATTACAAAACTAATTCAGCAGCCACCACAGGACTCAGCATAAAGGTGTCAACCAGCTTGAGGGTATACTCCCATAAAGAAAAGCCTGTGAAGGTAGTCTGTCATTTTCAGATACCTGCTATCTTCACTTGGCCCACTAATAGGTTTTTTCTAAATGATATTGTGTGGCCTATACCCGAGTTCATGAGCCCTGGCCCTTGCTGGTAACTAGACTCTCTCATCGGTTGAAGAATACTTTGTACTGTCATTTTCAGATTCCTACTATCTTCACTTGACCAACTTACAGATTTCTTCTAAATGATATTGTGGGGCCTATACTCGACTTCATGAGCCCTGGCCCTAGCTGGTAACAAGACTCTCTCATCGGTTGAAGAATACTTTGTACTGTCATTTTCAGATTCCTACTATCTTCACTTGGCCAACTAACAGATTTCTTCTAAATGATATTGTGGGGCCTATACCTGACTTCATGTGCCCTGGCCCTAGCTGGTAACTAGACTCTCTCATCGGTTGAAGAATACTTTGTACTGTCATTTTCAGATTCCTACTATCTTCACTTGGCCAACTAACAGATTTCTTCTAAATGATATTGTGGGGCCTATACCTGACTTCATGAGCCCTGCCCCTAGCTGGTAACTAGAATCTCTCATCCTTTTCAGATAGCACCACAGATCCTTTGAGGAAAACAATACCAATTTCTCTTGTTTACCACCCAACACTTTACATAGTGGGGGCGGGGGGGATGAAGAAGGGGTCTTGTGCAGCTGGGTTCTGAACTTTGGCATAAAACTAAGGGAGACCTCCTTTTACCCCTCAATGTGGGTGACTAAATAAAAGTGTTAGTGCAACTCGTCAACTCTCCGTGCGATGCTAAAGCTAGCAAAACGACAGCCCTGAAGGTTAGATCTGTCTGATGACCTCCTTAAAGGCTCATACAGGCTGTATGTGAGAGCTTAGAGGACAAGGGTCATGTCCCACTACGGGGGCCAAAGGTTACAGGTTGGGCAAGACTGCTCAAAGCTTCTCGTGAGCATAGACAACTATCACAAGGCAGAAAGGTCTTTACCCTGCAGTCAATAGACCATTCCCAAGGCTAAATGGTAGCCTTTGACCATTGCAACCAAGAAAGCCTTCTCTCACTGAAGGAAGACAAGGAAATCAACGATCTGTACTAAAGTGGCTCCAATCAGAGAAGTACTGTCTCCCTTCTACAACACCAATTGCAGAAGATGGCTCACTTCCCTGGGTAGAAAAGTGCAGAGGACCATCACAGGTATCCAGATATCTGCACAGTGCCTTGCAAAAATCATTCCACTTGAAGATGCTGGATAGCTTCCACCCATAAAGATCTAAGGACCTCACAGATTGGTGGTTACCTACGAAGGTGTGGCTGACAGACGAGCGTAGACCACTAGGGTAACTCAATTGGAACAGCTAAAAGATCAGGATACCACTCTACATGGGGCCAACCGGGTCATCCTGAGTCCTGGTGTAATCAATAACCTGTTGATTAATGGCTGGATCAGGATGAATGGAGCAAAGGCGTATATGTCTACGTGATCTATGGGTGAAGAAAAGCCTCTTCAATGATTGCCCATGGATCTGGAAGAGGGCAGCAAAACACAGGGAACTTCATGATTTGCTATGTGGCAAACAAGTTGATCCTCAAAGAGCACTACAGGTTAAGAAGCCTCTCCACTACACAAGGATACATGGATCACTCTGACTCCACAACCAGCCCCTGGCGAGTGAAAATGTACTGTAACTTGCTGACAACTCTACGGTGTGGAATTCGTCCAGACTTGTAACAGCTTCATCAGCAAGACCGTGGCCCCCATTATTATTATTATTATTATTACTTACTAAGCTACAACCCTAGTTGGAAAAGCAGTATGCTATAAGCCCAGGGGCTCCAACAGGGAAAATAGCTCAGTGCGGAAAGGAAAAAAGGAAAATAAAATATTCTAAGAAGAGTAACAACAATAAATATCTCCTATATAAACTATAAAAACTTTAACAAAACAAGAGGAAGAGAAATAAGATAGGAGTGTGTGCTCGAGTGTACCCTCAAGCAAGAGAACTCTAACCCAAGACAGTGAAAGGCCATGGTACAGAGGCTATGGCACTACCCAAGACTAGAGAAACAGTGGTTTGATTTTGGAGTGTCCTTCTCCTAGAAGAGCTGCTTACCATAGCTAAAGAGTCTCTTCTACCCTTACCAAGAGGAAAGTGGCACTGGACAATTACAGTGCAGTAACCCCTTGGGTGATGAAGAATTGTTTGGTAATCAGGTGTATGAGGATAGAGGAGAATATGTAAAGAATATGCCAGACTATTCAGTGTGTATGTAGGCAAAGGGAAAATGAACCGTAACCAGAGAGGAGGATCCAATGTAGTACTGTCTGGCCAGTCAAAAGACCCCATAACTCTCTAGCGGTAGTATCTCAACGGGTGGCTGGTGCCCTGGCCAACCTACTACCTACCTGATTGCTGACGTTGGTCAATACAATGGTGTACTCTCATCAATGTTGCTGGATGCTTCCTCAAACATTCTTGGAATGCTTGCAGCACTAGAAAGAGGAGTCGAGGTCCGAGTGACAAATGACGACGACACTACCCCAGAAGGAGAAACCACACGGGTTACTCCAAAGGAAGCCAGAAAACTGGGGCACATCATCACAGGGAAGAAGGAAGCCACATTAACAGAGATCCAAGGCAAGAATGGAGGTACAACCACAGACATAGAGGGAGAAGGGGTTACAGGCCAAGGGTTATGGTGCCAAGCAAAAAGCACAGGGGAAGGGGTAAAACACACAGGAAATGGGGTAACTGTGTGAAAAAAAGGCAACACTCACTTTCAGCCCTGAGGGTGACTTACACCCAAACCAAAGCTTGAATGGTGCCATCACAGGTGTCAATTCAAAGCTTTCACAGTTCTTTTGGGTTTGGAGGAAGATCACCAGAGTCCCTGACACTAGGGGCACCACCAGGCCTTTTACCACTAGCATCACCAAGATCACAGGGGAAAACTGGTGGAACCAGTGCAGAAGTAGCCTTAGCTATAAGCTCCCTCAACAAAGTAATTGAAGGCCTACCTCAAAAACCTAAGGACGCAATACAGTATACCTCCTTACGTCAAACTCATTGTCAGCAGTCAGCATGGAGACAGATGAAGAACCAATACCACCAAAACCTGAAAAGCATGCCAATGCACATACAAAGGATCCTTACTCCTGATGACCACTTCCCTGGGACTAAACCTGGGGTGTATGCACATGGGCAGTGGAAGGAAACTTGGCTACCTTCTTTCCTTTCAGGGTGTACATCTGCCACTGCATGAGGCCAAAATCTGCACTCAGCGCAAGGGGATGATTGCAGCTATCACAGGACCTATCAAAAACGTGTGTTACGTCTTGCAGTTGGTGGGTAGTGAAGGTAGACTGTCTTTTCCATAGACATGCCTGAAGTACCTACATCACAGAAAAGTTGTTCTTGATTGCCAAGGATGTACTTATGCCCCTGATATTGTGTTATACCCCCTTACTGTCAAAGAGGGGAAGGATTAATTGCAAAGTCGATAACCAGCCAGAACCACGAAGAGGTGTTCCTCATTGCCTATTCTTGACTGACTGTATTGACAAGCAAGTGCTTGATCTTTCGGCGAGATCCTCAAATTCATTTAAGTTGTGCCTCAGCACTCTTACAGGTCACTAAAACACTGGGTAGGAGGAGGATTGTGTGAATAACTGCAGATCCACTTGGTGACAAGTTGCACTAGAAAATAGATTAGGATTGATACTCGCCACTGGCGGGTGCTCGTGATCGACACACCACTGGGGCACTTTTGTGATCAAGAGATGCCACTGCCACATGCTCGTGATCAAGAATTGCCAGATGTGCGTGATCGTGAACGAAACTTAACAGAGGTGCGCGATTGTGAATGAGACTTGGCAGAGGTGCGCGATTGTGAACGAGACTTACCCAAGGTGCGTGATCATGAACGAGACTTGCCAGAGGTGCACTAGCCTTGACAGGTATGCTAACTTGTCTCTCACACTCTGCCTTGCCAAACAAAGAGAGTCGGGCTGAGAGCACAAGCAGGTGTTGCGCCATTTTTCCAACCCAACTAGGAGAGCTAGATGGCAAGCCTACTTGGCGAGTCAACACATGTAACTGCATGAGCTGGAGATTCATGGAATCTCTAACAAGTCTCACTGGCACTTATGAGCAACCTGCTTAAAAGGGGTTCAGCGAAGCGAGCTCTTGTGAGCACTACCCTGCTCCCTTTGGTCCAGAGTCAGGTTGGGGCCCCAAGTTAATTGGCAAAGGACAACATGCTGAAAGTTAGTACCCAAAGTGAAAGCTTTACAATACCTCTGATAACAGTTGGAAGTCGTTGACACCTAGTCAAAAGTTTTTATGGCTTTATGACAGCATGTGCTGATTTCTTCTACATAAAGAATGAAGGTTTGTATTCGTGTTAGAACAAATCTTGCTTGACTTCCTTAATGCAGATCCACAACCAGCATTCACTTTATACATTGAAAAAGAAAATGAAAAAGTTTTATTAGGATCTAACAGTACATGCAAAATTAAGCTTTCAGGCCAGTGAAGGGTGGGGCTTCTTGTATGCACCCTCCACCAGCTGTTCAACTGCTTTCTCTCTAATGACCCTCTCCAGCTCGCGCTGATACAATCTCCCTATTAATTGACTAGGGTTTGTATATTGTGTATGAACAAACAAGACTCCATTCAAGGGAGCCCAAAATATATGAATATATATATGAGAGAGAGAGAGAGAGAGAGAGAGAGAGAGAGAGAGAGAGAGAGAGAGAGAGAGAGAGAGAGAGAGAGAGAGAGAGAGAGAGAGAGAGAGAGAGAGATATATTAAAGGAGCTAATCAATCATATCACCTACCTGAGGCTGAACTGGCACTATAGGAGCTGCACCCATGGGCATTGTAGCAGCAACAGAAGCAGCTGGGACCATCGGCATAGGTGGCTGACCGACTGGGACCAAAGGTACAGGTTGGGCCACCGGAGCCATAGGCATAGCTGGTTGGGCCACTGGAGCAATAGGCATAACTGGTTGGGACACTGGAGCAATAGGCATAGCTGGTTTTGCCACTGGGGCAACAGGGGGCCTAATTAATGAAGTAGGGGCAATCGGAGCAGCTGCAGCCATAGGTGCTGCTACTGGCATGCCGCCCAAAGGCGCCTGAACTCCAGTTAGTCCTGGTAACGGGACAGCTCCTACAAGAAGGAATCACTCTTTAACAACATCACTATGATGATACAACTAGCTGATCAGCCAAATTCATAACAATAGCATCTGCAGAATGCTTAATGATTTTCTATTCAATACACCTGTATACTTTCTCCACTTAAATTATAAATTATACATATGCATACAAAAAATTGGGATACAAAATGGATAACCAAGTTAAGTTATTAATTTCTAAACTTTTATAATCAGGTGACATGATGATAATAGATGCTACAGTAAAAATAAATCCTTACAATAATTTAAAATATCACAAATAAGTATCATACAGACCCTAATGCCAATATTGAAGAGTGAAAAAGTATCCATTGTCATTCAGACACAGAGCATTAGGTGGATAGTAAACTTGAAAGCATTAGACACCCTTCAAAATGTATCGTGCAAATCTTTATCTACATATGGCAAAGCAATAAATGTTCACTGCATTTCTTGGAGTATATTTTTTTCCAAATAAACAATCAATGATACAACAAATGAATACTCATGGTTTGAAGCTGCAAAATTCATCTAGTATTAAAATACTTATCATTATAAAGCATCGACTTATGAATCTACAAAACTATAGATTGTAATAGTGTATAGTGTACTTTTACTCACTGGAAAGTATACTACTACCATAATATTAAGGAATACAGTATTATCCACCTAATTAAAAGGAATTCAATAAACTTGAACTACAATTCACCAACAATCTCATACATATTTGCAATATGATCAATGCATACTCACAGTTAGTTAACAAACTTGTTGTATCTAAAAGAAAGATATTGGTAATTTGAAACAAAAAATCTTTCAACTTATTAAAAATTACTGGCTTGGTTTTGTTAACAGGAACCTTCCTAAGAAAACCACATGATATCACTGTTTTGTTTTAGCGAATGGCATGCAGCTAGACTTTACGATTTGCCGTGTTATCTATTCCAATCAAGTTCCTTGTCTAGAATCCAACTTGATAATAAGTGTACAATAGCACCTAATTTTTCGTATTTCAAAAGTTCATTATACATACCTTCTACTTTTTAATTACCTTAGTCTTTAATATCTAATCGGTATACAGTGCCAATAAATGTCACTTATGCAATTTATTGGAATAATCACATTGAGCTTGCTAAGATGAGTAAACATTTCTGATAGCAAGTGGTTTCAGACAGACTTGATCAAGTGGTAAAGGTAATAGCAGCATAAGTAAAAACATCAACTTATGATTCTCAGTAGGGTGTGTGAACCATAGAAAAGAAAGCTCTGTGGCGAGACTAGATATTTAAAATAAAATTATGAATATTGCTTATATTTGAGGTGTGGTAAGCTTAAGTAATCTCTACTAATAAGTGGCTTAAGCTCCAAAAAGGTTAGATGAAGTAGAATATAGCAATCCTAAAATGGTTATTTTTTCACTTACAGTTCCGGATTAGAAATACAATATATATTTCATAAATCAAACAAAAGGAAAATTTTCTAAAACTTATTGCGTCCCCCCCCTTTATGGTTTCTTTAAACATGAAGAGGATATACTTTAAGGGGTAATTTCTCAATACAAAAAATAAAGTCCTTGAATTTTGTTTCACACTAAATAATGTACATAATTTTATTGGGATTAAGATACAGTACCAATTACTGTACTTTGGAGAATCATTAGTAATCAGCCTTGACATCTCGATACCAGTTAAGCAAGAAGTGCTTCCAAATGAGTTGTCTCTATCAATCAGTGTGTTAGAGATATTTGGAGTTGATGGGGAAAGCCGGATGTGTGTAAAAGTAGCTTCAGAATTAAAAACAGAGAAATTAGCAAAATCAAAACTGTATGGGGAATACTAGAATTTGAAATTGATGCCAAATTAGGTTAACACAGCCAATCAGTAGCCTATACCATGGTAACCCTCATAAACTGATTTTGTACAGTGCTAAACTAGCATTTATGAATGATAAAAACCTTTTCAAGGTTATCTAAAATTTGAAACTACCATATGAACTTGAATGCTGTATTCTTCTACTGAAAGAAGAAAACTTCTTTAAAGCCTTAGTATGACAAGGCACAAGCAGATGCTGGTGCTGTTTTATACTTGCAGATACACAACAGAACAAAAGCCTAAGCATAAGTTGCTCATTGGCATTAAAGAACAGTAGTAGAGTTTTTATTTTGAAAATATTATATGCATCTGGAAATCATCTCAACAATAAGCTACTTATAATCAATGGGTTATTATAAAAATTTGTTTAACAGTTTTCTATAAACATAAAGTTCATTTTAAAAATCTTTAAGGAGTTTAACCTGTTAAGCGTCATCCACGTAATAATATGTTCACCGCAAACTACTCAGTACCGCCTTCAATGGGATATTACGTTCATGACTTTAAATGCCATTTCAAGTCGAAAGTCCCGTAATAATACGTTTACTCGTATATTAAGTATAGGAACACCAATTGGCAACACTCTCAGCATATGTAAGCTGTAAATGGAAATTTATATGCTATCTGGAAACTTTTTTTCTGAAGGTCACTTGACATTAGAAGACTAGTTTCCTTTCAGTGTGCTTCAGGCATTTGTGCAGAGGTGATTTGTTTTGCTTCTTTCACAATGAGCTTCCTAAAGAGGATGCAAATTTCTTTCGATGAAATAAATGAAACACTAGAATAAATGCATAGAAGTATAATATTTTTCATTCAGTATTATGTAGCCTTTTGAAATAAGATAACAGTGGTATTACTTGTTTTTTTATTCCATCATTTAATAAAAATTACTACATTTAACTATAAATACGAATATGCATAAAAATTAACACTAACTTGGAAAAACTATATTAGTGAAGTGACCGCTAACTGCAAAAAAAAGCATGACTGTACGTTAGCAGAGAGGTGATCCAGGGGAACCCTTAACAGGTTAAGTTATGTTTCTTCACCAAAACTCGCAGCAAATGATTTCAGACTAAGGTCATACCATCTCCTAATATCCCTAAATTGTAATCAGGGCTTCAGAATATACTTAACAAACAGTAACCTATCATAATGAACACACAGGTACACTTAACATTCAGAATAAATTATTAAGTGAAGCAAGTACAGTATGCCCAACTCTCAAATGCACAATACTTAACTTTCAGATGGTTCTCAAACTAAATCTGACTTCTCTTCAATGCAAAAATTATATTTTCCTGAAAATGAGAATTTTTTTACTAAAATCTACCAATCATTCAATGACTGAACTTCCCCGACATGTGTACAGTATTCTGATGAATTGCAGACAGGAGTAGTTGAGTAGATATAAGAAAATGTTCATGCATGTGCATCCATGATCCATCAGTAAGTACTGTAGTGACTTTCTCCCTCATTGTGCAAGAGGAGAAAAGTATGTGGCCCAGCAAGAGAAAGGGGAGAGCAATTACAATGTTACTGACAAGGTTGTATGAAAAATATATTACACTGTATGTTATAAAAAGTTAGTTCTTACCAAAGCTATAAATCATACACATTACAGTGCCAAAATCACAATTTTGTAGGAAAGTAAAACAGTTGAAAGTCTTAGACATTGCAAAGGTCCCGTAGCTCCATTAGAGCTATAAGGACAAAAAAGATCAGGAACCAAATATCATTGGTGCTTTCATGGAGTACTATAAGCAGTTGAAAATCTGGAGAGAACTTGATGCTTTTAAAAGTAAAAGTTTACATTTTTAAGTAATAAATAGGGAAAGAAAAAGCTAGATGACTAGAAATAGAATAACGAAGAAGAAATGCAACACTAATCCAGATCTTGAAGTACCCAGTAAATGCCTCCAACAGACCACTATAGCATTTCTTATGCAGTGCAGGGTAACTAGACTAAAAGATGAAAGAATCCTAGCAAAAATCAATGCAAGGAACAAATACAAAATCATCCTATGGAAGTCCTCACACTTTACCCAAACTGGACCTGCCAGATGTGCAGTAGAGTCTGCGGTTCTAGGATTGGTCTGCAGATTCATACACAATGGAATCAACAACAGCAACGCTTATTTAATCATCATCACCATAGTTATCATTTAAGAATGCAGTAGTCGTCATCAACTTGAAGGACAGCCATAGAGAGGTAACACTGTTTGAGATTGCTAAAACAGCATCTTCCAGGTTGTTCATACCAATCCCATTGAAACCACAAAAAGGGCATTCAGTGTCAACCTCGAGTGGTTAGAGGCTCTAATCTTTACAAGGACCTTCCTGATCTTACTGATTTCCAAAAAATCTAAACAAAAAATTTGTACCACTTGAGACCTTGGCATCAAGCTTCAAAGCTACTGGATCCTACTGCACCAGTAATACACCATGAATTTAATGATTCAAGCTCATTTACAGATCATGTCTCACAAAAGGCCAAAAAGCTCCCAGTTCCAGCAACCAGTCCAAGACATAATTTGCTTGTATCCTGGTGCAGCTGTCTACAATGATGGTCTGCTTTCCTGAAACATATCTTGGAATGATCCAGAATCCATTTACCTATACACACAAAGATCATACCTATCAAATGACACGGGGATTTTCAGAACTTGCAAGTCACTGCTTCCTGAGGAATGCCTCCCTGGGAGATGTCTAATATTACTGATATTGATGCTTTTTATATGTGTGTTTACAGAATTGAAGGGGATGAAACACTACTTTCAGTTCCAGGAAGTCACTGTATTGCTTCCTGTCTACCTTCAACTAGGTCCCTATCACTTGATAAACAGAGATATTTAGTTTCCCAACCAGGGGACTCTGTCTTTAATGAGAACTTCTGAACCTCTACAAACCTGAGGATAGGCAAACTTCGTCCAGACATCAATGAAAACTTATGTGAACCTCTCCCAAGTTACAACAGGATAAACATCAGGAATAATTTCAGCCAACAAACATTCGGAGGGCAGCAAAGGGAGGGATATTCTCTTGAACCAAAAGTGGTGAGCCCATTTCTCAAATAATAATATGTAATTTCACTTATATGAACCCTTCCCAAGTTGCAACAACATAAACACCAGGGATAATCTCAGCCAACAAACATTCTGAAGGGTGCAAAAGGAGGGATATCCTCTTGAAGCAATAGTGGTGAGCGAGTTTCTCAAATAACAACTTATAATTTCACAGACCCTAAGCCTACCACAGTTTGAGTGAGGGCATTGGTTAATTACTAAAAATCCTGACTCTCAATAAACAGTTTTAGGACACTGTCTACTGAAGGACAAACCAATATTGTTGGAGTGCATATCTCCATCCACATATATGTCACCATTCTGGAAAAAAAAAAATTGTGTCCAGCTTCCTCCTACTGGTATAAGTCACACTGGTCAGTTGGTCTTAAATTGCCCCACCTTACATGTGACACAGGCTCTTGCCTTGACAGCCTGTAGAGGTCACAATAACAACCTCCACCGAAGATCAACATCTGACTTGACCAAGATTAACCAGTTGTCTAAATACCTTTACATTTATACTGAATTGAAGCGACCATGCTGCCATTGATGTTAAAATCTGGTAAAAACATGTTGTGAAATCACTAGTTGGGCACACAAGGCATGGAGCTGAAAAAAAATAATCTTCCCAGAGCATAAATACATGAAAGGCTACATCTTACGATGTTCAAAT
This sequence comes from Palaemon carinicauda, assembly GCF_036898095.1. NCBI lineage: Eukaryota > Metazoa > Arthropoda > Malacostraca > Decapoda > Palaemonidae > Palaemon > Palaemon carinicauda. Next base: position 101,833,180 of record NC_090745.1, on the reverse strand, counting down.
ATGACAGAAGTAATAGTTCCTGATAGAACACCTCACCAACTCCAATATCTCTATCCTGAAGAGGTTTTGCTGGAGGAACTTATTCACAGCCAGAACTTTCATTTTTGGAACCTGCCTGTTTCCCAATCATTCTTCCTTGCTGTCTATGGCCTTGAAACTCTGAATTGCCCTGGTATGTCTTGCAGTTTACTGAGAGGAATATAAAGGAACTTGTCTCTGCATAGTGGATTAGGCCCCAAGACTCTTCTTCACCCAAGCAAGGACCAAGTCATAGCTGAAGATGATTCAGCAAGTAGAACTACTACTAGCTCGGAGGGTCAGTAAAATCGTAACTCTACCAAGGAAATTTATCGAGCAGTGAGCGGGACTTGAAACCACAAAGGCTAGTCATCACCGTCCTTGACCCAGTTCACTATCATAGAGGACAGAAACTTGGGTACTTAAGAGGAAAGCAGAGAAACTGTTGGAAAGAACAGAGATGAGGACGATGAGATGGACTGCAGGAATATCACTACTGGAAAGGATGGAGAGTCAAGATACTTGTATCAGAAGAATGTGTGGTATACGCAACATAAAAGATGAGGCTTGGGAAGCTCATCTGAGATACTACGACCATATAATAAGAAAAGAGGTGGAACCAATCAAGAGAGCTAAGACCATGCCAGAGAGGGGGGAGAGGAGGACTATGGGGTGAGGCAGGTCAAGTGAATGGATGTGTTGAAGAGGGATATGGGTGAGATGGGACTGGGGGAAGAAAGTACAGGGAATAGAAATACTGCAGATGGAGAATGTTGACTTGAGCGGCTGACCATGCTGTACATTGGCCCAAATAAGGTAGAAAGAAGATGAAGATAATGATTTCTGCCAGTTCTATGGTTAGCTTTGTAAAAACTATGTGTGGGTCAAGGTCTGAGGAACATAAGAAATAGAGAGAGAGGTTACCCATGACAAATGACCAGGAGGCATAAAATCATTCATGTGTAGAGGATAGAAGAAATTAATCAACCTCTTGGCCTCAACTGTCACAGCTGAAGACATTGCCTACTTAACTAAAACCCTAGATTCCAGATTAAACAATTGGGATAGGCATTAATTTCTTCCTTATCCTCACAGGATCATCTGTCTCTGGGGGGAAAACATATAGAGACCTAGATGTAATAAAACTATACCTGTAAATGGTGTACAGTACTCACTTTAAGAAAAGGATAAAATGCAATGAGACTTTATAATAAAGACAATTGACAGAATAAATCCCAGCATGAAACTAAGCTTCCTTTTCTAAAGCTACTGAAACGAAGCTGTGCCACCCACCAATGGATCAGAGGTAAATTTGTTAACAGTCATTCTTTTGTAACTCATTTCTTGTCTAAAAGACATCAGAATACATGCCTTGAAATATCTGCACTACAAATGGGAGCCCTGTATAATTGGTGAGTTTGGTTTTAATAAATGCTAAGCCATGACAATTTTCCAACAATTCTATACCAGTATACTAATTTTAAAGATAATGTTTTCACTTCCTAACAAATTTTGTGAACAACCGTTTTAAAACCCAACTGCATTAGGGTTCAATGGGAGATATATTTAACTTTGTGAACAACCGTTTTAAAAACCAACTGCATTAGGGCTCAATGGGAGATATATTCATGTTAAAACACAACTGCATGTTAATGGGAGATATACATAGGTGAAAACCCAACTACATAAGGATTAAATAGGAGACACACTAATGTTAAAACACATCTGCATGAGAGTTAAATGGGATGATATGCTTATGTTAAAACCCAACAGCATAAGGATTACATAAATGGGAGATATACCAATGTTAAAACCCAACCGCATAAGGAATAAATGGGAGACATACTAATGTTAAAACACAACTGCATGAGCGTTAAATAGGATGATATGCTTAGCTTAAAACCCAACTGCATAAGGATTAAATGGGAGATATACTAATATTAAAACAAAACTGCATAAGGATTAAATAGGAGATATAATATTAAAACTCAAATGCAAGAAAGTTTAAGGGGGATATATGCTAACAACTAAAACTAAATTAAGCTTTCCAATCAAACAATGCAAAGAAAATGTACAATGCATGCTAAAACTTACGAGCAGCAGAGGAATAGGTTGACATTAATGGAACCATCATTGGCCCTGTGACGGACACAGGCATGGTTCCTGGTACAATATTTAGAGTACCTGAAGCCCCTAAACCAGGCATGATGGATGTTGGTATGCCACCAGGTATAGAAGTCTGTGGCCTACTAAACGCAGAAGTTAGAGGCATATGACCTCCCAAAGCTGCGACTGAGGCTAGTGGTGGAGCAAGTGATAGAAAAGTTTAAGATAAAAGTAACTACAGGATGACTTAAAAGGGTGAACTTGTACAATTATAATGCAGTACTGTATTATAATTAAATGTGTATATGTAATCAATAGAGTATAGTAGATAAATATACATTTACAAGCATAAATATGTATATAAAAAGATATTGTAGATAAATGAATTACTATAATATATATATATATATATATATATATATATATATATATATATATATATATATATATATATATATATATATATATATATATATATATATATATATATATGTGTGTGTGTATATATATATATATATATATATATATATATATATATATATATATATATATATATATATATATATATATATATATATATATATATATATATGTGTGTATATATATATATATATATATATATATATATATATATATATATATATATATATATATATATATATATATATATATATGAAATGTATACCTACTAGAGAGAGGGAAAGAGAAACAATTAAGGCTCAATTATTTTTAGAGAAAGAGAAAGAAAGAGAGAGATTATTTGCTACCTGCATATTACAAAATGCGACTAAAGATTAAGTCTTCATTCTAAGTTTCTTTGGAAAAATAAAACAAAAACTGTATATAAATTCATACAACAAGGCAACTCAATTCTTATTATATCTTGATGCAACAAAACTACAAATCTTATAAACCATCTTTCCTAGACATACTAATATCTTACATACAAACTAACTACAGCTACAGTACACTGAGACAAAAATTAATGTCTTTCAATCATGCAGTGCACAAAATATGTCTTATGGATGAAGACTTACGAGGAGCAGAGGGAACAGATGACATTAATGGTACCATCCCTGGCCCTGTAACAGATACAGGCATGGTCCCTGTGCCATTAATCATGGCACCTGATGACCCCAGACCAGGAATGATCGATGTTGGAATAACACCTGGTATAGAGGTCGGTTGCATACTATATATAGATGTTAGAGGCACGGGACCACCTGAAGCTGCGACAGAGGAAAGTGGTGGAGCAACAGAGATAGAAGCTGAGATAGGGGCAGCTGGAAGAAGTGAAGAACCAGGAATAACCACAGGTGAAACAACTGGACCAGGAGCAATAGCTGGAGTAACAGAGGGACCACATCCCAATACCAGGGGTTCAGCACCACCTGCTCCTGCTCCAGATGAAATAAGATCGGCATATGTCCCAGCTGCTGTGGGAGTGCCTACAGGGACCAACATACAAAGTCAACACATAAACAAAACTACTTTTGTGAGGGTCTAACTACACATTGAAATTATCAATATCAAATAAGAAGTGTACACAAATACTGTACAGGTCTCCACATCAACAAAACATTTTACAATTCAAGACAATAAAATGGTAAAACTAGAAGAATCCGAGTTCTCCATGCATGCTAGTTAAAAAATATAATTATATACATCATTGTTTTGATGGCATGGTAGGTATGGTGTAAAACCTACAAAAGCAATATCATCACTTTGCCCATCACTCCTACCTGCAGCAGCAGTCGACTGCGGTGTGGAAGCTCCTGGTAAGCATTGCAAACAGAGACAAGCAAGAATCAACAAAGAGCAACCTCCCCAGTTTACAATTGACAAAGCAAACTCAACGATAAAAATATAATCTACTTCAAGAGAAAAACAAATATTCTTACACTATATACTGTACTTACCTACACCTGGAACGGCTGTTGCAGTACCCCCACATGCACTCTGTTTCAGAGATGCAGGTAAAGTCTGTGGAAGGTTGAAACCCCTCAACTTCAAATTTATCAACTTGCATGCAATGCTAAACTCGTGAAGATCCATCTTCCCATCACCATTAACATCTGAGAGAGCCCTGTAAGAATATTTGTACTTTATTGGTGATGACAGACATACGTGTGCATGTGTGATCGTTTTCCCTCTACTGGAAGTATGCCATGAATGTATTGATCTATATCCTTTGAGGAAGAGAAATACACATGGTTATTTCTATAATCTTAATCATAGGAGTGTGTTGTTGATTTGGAGTTAACAATTGTTTCTTATAATATGGCCAAACTGTCTACAGTACTGTATTTGTCTGAACAAGTTTCCAATCACTGAAAGATAAGGTTTAATCTTAAACTTGTAAATATTCCTATTTTCTCATTAGATTTTAGTTTAGTTGACATGAGTATTCATTTATTGATGATTTCCTTGACCTTAAATAACTTTCACACAATATAAATTGGTACCTAAGTTTATGAATTAATCCGTTCCACGAGTAAGCTTGTGACCAAAAAGCAATTTTTCCCATAAAAAATAAAGGACATTCACTCGATGTATTTCACATTAAGGTAAGGGTAAAGGTGTCTGATTTCAGTTACAGTATCATCAGAATAGATGCTCGCCAGAACAACAGCCAGCCAAGCCCAATGCCCCACTGTGTTGTCTAACCACAGCAGTATTCTCCCCAGTAAAACGCCTAAACGAAAGGTCCAAGGCGGGAAACGATCTGCTGCTAAGCGAATGCTAGGTGTATGCATTACCATTGTACTATCCACAAACACACACATATACATAAAAACATACAGTACATACATACATACACACACACACACACACACACACACACACACACACACACATATATATATATATATATATATATATATATATATATATATATATATATATATATATATATATATATATATATATATATACTGTATATATACATATTCATATATACAAATATATACATTTACATAATATATAATATATAATATATATATATATTATATATATATATATATATATATATATATATATATATATATATATATATATATATATATATGTATACAATTATATAGTAGTATAGATCCTGTTATCCCTTTGAATGAGAATCTAGTCAACATAATTGATAGGCGTATCCCTTCTCGTGTGCTAAGGTACCGAGTGAAGGACAAACCGTGGTTCAATGATGATTGTAGACGGGCTTATTTGGAGAAGCAGGAGGCCTATCATCTTTGGAAGGGTAACAGATCAGATTTGACCTGGAATAACTATACTCAGCTTCGAGCTTTTGCTCAGGGAGTTTATGCCTCAACTGAAAAGGAGTACAATTTAACCATAAAAGAAACCCTTTCTGGTACAACTCAGGAACATAAATGGTGGCCTACCCTTATATCTGCACTCTTTGGTGTAGATGCAACAGTTCCTCCTTTACTTAAACCAGATGGCTCAGTCACTCACTGTCCAAAGGAAAAGGCAACCCTTTTGGTTGATGTTTTTTACAGTAAACAGAGTAATGAAAAACTTGAACTTCCTCATTCATGTTTTCCTGAGGCTAAACTAACTAGTTTAGCTTTTCGGTCTTGTGAAATTAAAGCTCTGTTGATGGACCTTGATGCTTATGGAGGTGTAGACCCAAATGATATTTTCCTTTGTTTTTTATAAAGACAGCAGATTTTTTACCTCCAAAGTTATCTGTTATTCTGCCCAAGTAAGTAATAGGAGGAGATTTTAGCACTTGTTGGAGAATTGGTAATGTTACTCCCCTATGTGAATGTGTTTGTGGTAGCTCCAGTCCCACTGATTACCATCCAATTTCCATAACTCCCATATTATCTAAAGTTTTTGAACGTTTTCTGGCAAAACGTCTTAATAGGTATGCTGAAGGTAATCATCTATTCCCTAGTTTGCAATTTGGTTTTCGTAAAGGCCTTGGAGCATGTGATGCCCTCCTTACAATCTCCAATGCTGTACAGAAATCCCTTGATCGTGGTCAGGAAGTTCGTATGATTGGCCTTGATTTTAGTGCTGCCTTTGACCGTGTTAATCATGACGCCCTTGTTTTCAAACTGAAGCAGTTGGGAGTGGGTGGGTCGTTTCTTAGCATTATTATTGATTTTTTAAGTAATAGATCTCAAACGGTTGTTGTTGATAGGCACCATAGTGAGTATAGGAATGTGATATCCAGTGTTCCACAGGGTAGTGTTCTTGGCCCATTACTCTTCATACAATATACACATGACATGTGGTTTGGCCTAGAAAACAAGCTTGTTGCATATTATTATTATCATTACTATTCAAGCTACAACCCTAGTTGGAAAAGCAAGATGCTATAAGCCCAAGGGCTCCAATATGGAAAAATAGCCCAGTGAAGAAAGGAAATAAGGAAATAAATAGATGAAAAGAACAAATTAACAATAAATCATTCTAAAATAAGTACAGTAACAACGTCAAAACAGACATGTCATATATAAACTATTAACATCAAAAACAAATATGTCATAAATAAACTATAAAAAGGCTCATGTCCGCCTGGTCAACAAAAAATCATTTGCTCCAACTTTGAACTTTTGAAGTTCTACTGATTCAACCACCCGATTAGGAAGATCATTCCACAACTTGGTAACAGCTGGAATAAAACTTCTAGAGTACTGCGTAGTATTGAGCCTCGTGATGGAGAAGGCCTGGCTATTAGAATTAACTGCCTGCCTAGTATTACGAACAGGATAGAATTATCCAGGGAGATCCGAATGCAAAGGATGGTCAGAGTTATGAAAAATCTTATGCACCATGCATAATGAACTAATTGAACGACGGTGCCAGAGATTAATATCTAGATCAGGAATAAGAAATTTAATAGACCGTAAGTTTCTGTCCAACAAATTAAGATGAGAATCAGCAGCTGAAGACCAGACAGGAGAACAATACTCAAAACAAGGTAGAATGAAAGAATTAAAAACTTCTTCAGAATAGATTGATCACCGAAAATCTTGAAAGACTTTCTCAATAAGCCTATTTTTTGTGCAATTGAAGAAGACACAGACCTTATATGTTTCTCAAAAGTAAATTTACTGCCGAGAATCAGACCTAAAATTTTGAAAGAGTCATACATATTTAAAGAAACATTATCAATACTGAGATCCGGATGTTGAGGAGCCACCGTCCTTGACCTACTTACAATCATACTTTGAGTTTTGTTAGGATTCAACTTCATACCCCATAATTTGCACCATGCATTAATTTTAGCTAAATCTCTATTAAGGGATTCACCAACCCTAGATCTACATTCAGGGGATGGAATTGATGCAAAGAGAGTAGCATCATCTGCATATGCAACAAGCTTGTTTTCTAGGCCAAACCACATGTCATATGCAGATGATGCTACTCTCTTTGCATCAATTCCATCCCCTGAATGTAGATCTGGGGTTGGTGAATCTCTAAATACAGTGAACCCTCGCTACTTCGCGGTTCGACAATCGCGGATTCACCACTTCGCGGGGTTTTTCCATAACCCATATATATATACATATCGCGGATTTTCCGGAAAATTCGAAAATACCGCGAAATCTGAAGACCCCCAAATACGATACAGTATTTTGTTACCTGTAATTCCATTAATACTGTAATTAGTAATATCTGCTCTTACTGATTATTCATTGCATTACATATGATATATAATTCAGCACAGAAAGAAATAAAACACGAAAAGAGAATGTGATCATACGATAATTCAGTACTGTATACAGTACGTAGTAAAATTAAATCGAACATGAAACGCAAATCAGATGCAGTCATACCATATTAGAATGGTGTGTACTGTAATGGATGTGCTTCTTTTCCATGAATCTTTTGTATGTATACGTACGTAGTACAGTACTGCATCCAATAATATTCTTTGTTGCAAAAATCACATTACGAATAAGCGTACGAGAGAGAGAGAGAGAGAGAGAGAGAGAGAGAGAGAGAGAGAGAGAGGTGTAAAATAGCGTACGTAAAGCTGTATTATTATTATTATTATTATTATTATTATTATTATTATTATTATTATTATTATTATTGTTGTTGTTGTTAATAAAATTATTATTGTTATTATTATTATCATTATTATTATTATTATTACTGTACAGTATTATCATTATTTATTATTATTACGGTATTGTACTTAATCTACGTACGTTCAGTATGCGCGGGGCATCTTCTATGAGTAGGTAACCAACGCATCATAGTACTGTAAGACGGGTTGTGATTGGTTCAAGCGCTGATAGATGACGAATCAGAACTCAAGTTTTGTTATCTAGCCTGTGATTGGTGTTTTGCCCGCATCTCCTACCCGCAGCATCAAAGTTCTCGCGGGGCTGGATCGTTCACTCTCTGTTACCGCGTATCGCTGAGTAGACGTTCTTAAGTTTGTGAAGTTTAATCTGTGCTGTGTGCGACCTTTTAAGTTGAACTTTTTGTTACAGTACTGTAAATCCTACTGTAATGGCTCCCAAGCGTTCTGCTTCTCTTAAGGCTGGTAGTGAGCCTAAACGCCACCGAAGGATGATGACGATAGCTGAGAAGGTTACGCTTCTCGACATGTTAAAAGATGGTAGAAGTTACGCGGCCGCCGGCCGCCATTTTAGCATCAACGAATCCACCGTTCGCTATATCAAAAAGGACGAGGCGAACATTAGAAAGACGGCTGCAATCACCTTTAGCAGATCAGCGAAGCGAGTCGTTACAACGCGTAATAAAACAATCGTACGCATGGAAGGTGCTTTAGCTGTGTGGATTGCCGACTGCCGGAAGAAGAACATAGCGTTGGATACGAACACCATCCAAACAAAGGCTTTGAGTTTATATGAGAATTTTGCTGCAAAGGAACCTAAAGACGACGACGGCAACCATGCTGAAGATGATGATGATGCAGATGATCCTCAACCAGGGACATCCACTGATTCCCAGCCTCAGAAACGTTTTTCCGCAAGCAAAGGATGGTTCGCGAAGTTTCAGAAACGCTTCGCCCTGAAAAGCGTTTCCCTGCATGGGGAGTCTGCTTCCGCTGACACTGCCGCTGCTGAAACTTACGTGAACCAGACGTTCAAGAATATTATCGCCGAAGGTGGATACAAGCCGGAACAAGTCTTTAATATGGATGAGACTGGCTTGTTTTGGAAGAGAATGCCGTCGCGAACTTTCCTGTTCAAAGAGGAAGCCAAAGCCTCTGGCTTTAAAGCATTCAAGGATCGCGTTACCCTCGTGATGTGTGGCAATGCTGCTGGATTTTTGTTAAAGCCGGGGCTTATTTATAAGTCGAAAAATCCTCGCGCTTTGAAAAATAAAAATAAGAATCTCCTTCCCGTGTACTGGATGCATAATCAAAAAGCATGGATTACGAAGATGCTGACCTCCAACTGGTTCCATCAGTGTTTTATCCCGCAAGTCAGCAAATATCTCTTAGAGAAGGGCTTGCCATTCAAGATCCTTCTCCTTATGGATAACGCTGGTGGACACGCAACTGACCTGTCGCATGAGGCATTCAGGTTGAGTTCCAGCCACCCAACACCACGTCATTAATTCAACCGATGGACCAGGGGGTTATCAGGGCGTTCAAGGCCCTCTACACGAAGAATACCTTGGCGGACCTCGTTGCGTGTGTGGATGCTGCCCAAGATGACGAGGATGAAGATTTTAACTTGAAGGCGTACTGGCGGCAGTACACCATAGCCACGTGCCTGCAGAATATTCAGAAGGCACTTCAAGAGATGAAACCTGCAACCGTGAATGCGAGCTGGAAGAAGTTGTGGCCCGATATTGTTTACGACGACAAGGGATTTACTCCGTCGGAAATCCAACACTCTGCAATACGGAAATCTGTGCAGTTGGCTGCCATACTGTAATTGGAGGTGACGGGTTTGGCGACATGACGACTGAAGACGTCGACGAGTTGTTGGACTGCCATTCCCAGCCCCTAACTGACGCAGACCTCGAAGACCTGACGAAATCGGCAAGTGAGGAAGAGAGTGATACCCAGGAAGAGACCCAAGAAAATGTCGAAGAAACGGGCTTAACATTAGAACGGCTTGCCAAGGCCTGCAACCACGCGAAGGAGTTGAAAGAAATGTTGCAAGAGTGGGACGAGGATATGGTTCGCTCGATGCAATTCTGCAACAAGGTTGATGACATAATGACTCCCTACAAAATGCTCTTGGATCGAAAAAAGAAGCAGCGGCAAGAACTTCCGATCACAATGTTCTCAGCCTCGCAAAAAAGAGCCAGTTCCTCCTGCTAGTACGCCTTCGGAAGAAATTGAAGTTTCCCAGGAAGAAGTTGAAGAGGTGTCCCAGGGAAAAGACACCTCCGTCTGAAGAAACGTAAAATACTATCATTGGCTGCACAGTAGAACACATCATCAGCTTCATCATCATCATTTTCTTCTGTGCAGCAAATTCATCGCCATCACCATTCAAGTTTTTCTTCAACTTCTTTCGTGGTGAGTACAGTAACAATCTTTATTTTTTACTTTAATATTCTTACTGTACTGTACATTCTAAAACTGTATTTGTGCCTGTTTTATAGTTTAGTAATGTACGTATTGTATGCATTAAGTTAAAGGGAAGGTTTTTAAAAGTCTAAATGTTGTAACCTATCATATTTTTTTTGTTTAAAATTTACATTTACGTACGTAAAACAATATATATATCTCTCTCTCTCTCTCTCTCTCTCTCTCTCTCTCTCCCTCTCTCTCTCTCTCTCTCTCTCTCTCTCTCTCTCTCTCTCTCTCTCCGTAAATTGTTTTCCTGCTTTGCTACGTACAATACTGTATAATATATATTGTAAGGTAACATAATTTGTAAATGCTTTTACTGTAAATACTGTATGTACTGTATCATTATTTATCACTATCATCATGCGCGTTTAAATGCCTTGTTTGTTCTGAGCGTGGTTGTTTACTGAGTGTACACGCCGTCGTTTCAGGCGGCGTCATAAAGAAAAACATTTCATTTGGAAGTCCTAAGAAAAATATGTAAACTAAAACATTGGTAATAAACAAATCAACATACAGTACTGTATAATCAATATAATCGATGCAAAAAACTAACCTATACATATATGTGTTACTGTACACTAAATGAGTTTGTTTCTTCATTATGATCAGAGATGAACGTAAACAAAACATTGGTTGCCATTTTTTATCGTGCTTTTTAGGTGTTTAGGAAACGCATGATATAAAATCGCCTTTAATATTTGTGCCTGTTTTAGTTTAGGGTGCTGTAGTACATGCATTAAGTGTTCTGTACATTAAAGGGTGGTTTGTTAACAGTACTACGTACAAGGGAAGGTTTTAAAAGTCCGAATATACATGTTAAATAAATAGGTAAATATGTCACTACTTCGCGGATTTTCACCTATCGCGCCCGCGTCTGGAACCTATCTACCGCGATAAACGAGGGTTCACTGTAGAGATTTAGCTAAAATTAGTGCATGGTGCAATTTATGGGGTATGAAGTTGAATCCTAACAAAACTCAAAGTATGATTGTAAGTAGGTCAAGGACAGTGGCTCCTCAACATCCGGATCTTAGTACTGATAATGTTTCTTTATACAGTATTTGTATGACTTTTAAAATTTTAGGTGTGATTCTCGATAGCAAATTCACTTTTGAGAAACACATTCAATATGCGTCTTCTTCAATTGCACAAAAAACTGGCTTATTGAGAAAGTCTTTTAAGATTTTCGGTGATCAATCTATTCTGAAGAAGTGTTTTAATTCTTTCATTTTACCTTGTTTTGAGTATTGTTCTCCTGTCTGGTCTTCAGCAGCTGATTCTCATCTTAATTTGTTGGACAGAAACTTACGGTCTATCAAATTTCTTATTCCTGATCTAGGTATTGATCTTTGGCACCGTCGTTCAATTAGTTCATGATGCATGTTGCATAAGATTTTTCATAACTCTGACCATCCTTTAAATTCAGATCTCCCTGGACAATTCTATCCTGTTCGTAATACTAGGCAGGCAGTTAATTCTAATAGCCAGGCCTTCTCCATCATGAGGGAAGACTTGTGGCTTGTGCGAGGGTGAGGAGGAGGAGGAGGAGGAGGAGGAGATTACTGCTTGGAGAAGAACCTACCTCCAGGAGAACTGGTAAAATATTGGGAGTTCTCTCTCTTGAATGGTGTTCACTATCACTGAATTATTTAATTTACGCTTTTTTGGACACATTGTCATCTTTTTTCGCTCTTCCATTCAACTTTGACAAGGAACCTATCCAGGGATGAGTAATTGTGTCTTTTCTTTAGTCCAATGAAACTGAGACATCACACTGTCCATAGATAGATTGGCTGTTCACACTATCAAAGCCTATTTAAGTGATGTGTTTTTACAAAATTTTGCAGGTTTCCCACATTTTTAACATCTCCCTTATTTTACTTGAAGCAAGTGCTTTATCACTCTGTTCCTCCTCCTAATCCTATGATGAAATCTCCTCCACAAAACATCAGCTGCACGTTATGTTCATCCAGAAGATTGCTGATGTCGTCCTTGTGCAATTCCAACCCCATTATCTTGCCCAAGGACACAATTTCATCATTAACTGCCTCTTACATCGGTTCGAATTCCTCAAAATTGCATTCACGCGAATTTCCTCCATGCAAAATTAAGCGTTCTACTGATGACCTTTCTCATGCTTTACGAATCATTTTGAGGCAGCTGACGATGTTGAAATATTCTGCCCCAAACTCTTGGAGGGTGAGGGTGGTTCCATCTATGACCTCGAAAAAGCGTTGGAACGTTCCTTTTGTACTTGGCTCTTTGAAGTTTGAGATCGCCTGTTGATCCATGTGTTGGAGAGTTAAATTAGTGCGGCGTTGGGCAGTATGAACTCGATCATAATGAATTTAAACTATTTCCCTTGGTCATCTTCAATGGCTAGAGCATTGTATATGCAGGAACCTCTTAAATTTGGAAACAAATGCTTTTGCTGCCTTGACATTGGACTCGCACCCTCACCCTTTCGCACAACACTATTGATGACAATTTTTCTCTTGAAATTTCAAAACAAGCCACAGATCACTTTGAATATACCTTATTCTTTGTCTGCTGACGTAACTGGTTCATTTTTCAAAAGGTCAGCAAAAAATATTTTGCTTTTTCTCACAAGTAATGTTGTTATCCTATCTCCTGCTAACTGCTTCTCATTGATCCAAATGAGAAGCAAGTGCACGTTACTAAGTACACCTTGCCGTAATTTTGTTAATGTCAGCACGCCTTTCACAGCCTCAATTGCTTAGAATTCTTTGATTGGACAAAGTCGGGAAAAGACATTTGATTTTAAGTTAATGCCGATACCATTAATTTTATACAGTAATCCCTCGCCATTTCGCGGCCTCAGTGCACCAAGGATTTTCAAAAATATTCATCAAAAATTAGAAAAAGTAGTGTGAAAGTTACGTGGGCACTAGCAGAAGGCAGGGAGAGTACAGTAGAACATCAGGTATCAACAGGGAGACAACTCAAAATCCACCTCTCTGATTCGCTGGCCATCTTGGCTCCAGAATCTCGCAAGCTGATTGGCCGAGACGCTTTACCCAGCATCTCTTCCTGCCGTGTGCCCCGCAAAAGGAAGACCGCATTCATTGTTCTCTCTCGCTTCGCTTGTGTTGCTTCGTCTAGCTGTGTGGAACTTTTAGCTGATTTCTTGTGCTTTTTTAGTGTAAAATAGTGCTTGTGACGCCCTTGAAAATGGCTCCTAAACGTCCTCTACCTTCTACATCCTCTAGTGACCCAAGAAGAGAAAAATGATGACGATGAACGATTAAGTGAAATTATTGGACATGCTTAGGGCAGGCAGTAGCTATGCGTCTGTTGCATGCATTTACAGAGAGAATGAATCGACGGTTCACTACATAAAAAAAAGATTAAATGAAAATACGTAAAACTGCCTCAATAACGTTCTCCAAGGACACTAGGCGCATTGTGACTACTCGTAATTAGACGATTGTGCAAATGGAGAATGAGTTATCAATGTGGATATCGGACTGTCGAGAAAAGAAGGTTAGTCTCGATACCAACATGATTTGAACCAAAGCCAAAACCCTATATTATAGCCTCATTCCTGAAGGAAAATCAAACGAAGACGACGAAGGTGATGATGACAACGAAGAAGATGATCCTGCCTCACAAGAAAAATGAGGTTTTGTTGCCAGCAAGGAATTGGTCGAGAAATTCAGGAGGAGGTTTGGCCTTCACCGTGTTCCTTTGTATGGGGAGGCCGCCTCAGCAGACCTAGAGGCAGCTCTTCGTTACATCAAGGACAAGTTCCCGAAATTAATTAAAGAAAGTGGCTATCTCCCGGAGCAGGTGTTCAGTATGGATGAGACTGGTCTCTTTTGGAAGATGATGCCGTTCCGGACGTTTCTTTACAAGGACGAAGTAAAGAAGCCAAGGTTCAAGGCCCACAAAGATCGCGTCACTCTCCTCATGTGCGGGAGTGCCACGGGCTTTGAAAAACAAAAACAAAGCCTTGCTGCCCATCTACTGGATGAGTAATAAAAAGGCATGGATAACCAGACCTCACACTCGACTGGTTCGTGAACTGCTTTATCCCGCAGGTGAAGCTGTACCTCGTGGAGAATGGTCTGCCCTTTAAGGTCCTCCTCTTGATGGACTGTGTAGGAGGACATGCAACAGATTTCCATTATGATGGGGTCCAAGTGGAGTTCCTACCCCACAACACCACTTCACTCATACAACCAATGGATCAGGGGGTCATTCGGGCCTTCAAGGCCTTCTACACGAGGTCCACAATGAAGGGCGTCATCTCCTCCATCGTCGAAGGCGACGAGGACTTCAGCCTCAAGAGATATTGGCGGGAATATAACATTGCAACGTGCCTGGCCAACATTCAGAAAGTTCTTAATGAGATGAAAGAGCAAACACTGAATGCAAGTTGGAGAAAATTGTGGCCAAATGTTGTTCTTGCCTATGAGGGATTTACGCCAGACGAAGTTCACCACTCCGCCGTATATAAGGCTGTGAGGCTGGCACGGTTAGTAGTCAACGAAGGTTTCTCTGACATGACAACAGAAGACGTCAACTCACTGATCGAGTGCTACTCAGAGCCCCTAACTGACGATGACCTTGTCGAAATGACAAGATCAGCGAGTGAGAAAGAAGAGGCAGCCGACGTCGGCGACGACGACGAAGCTGAAGAACGTTGCCTTACCTTGGACAACCTAGAAGAGCTCTGCAACAAAGGGCGCAGGAAATTGACAATAATATGGTCAGAGCCATCAAATTTAGTAACTGTATTGACATTGTAATGGCGTTGTACAAGAGCATCTTAGCTCAGATGAAAAAACGTCAACAACTTCCCATCACGATGTTCCTAGTGTGCCGAAAACCTTCTGAAGAAGCATCAGATACTCCTCCTGTTGCCTCTCCGGATTCCCACAGAGTCACTACTCCGCCTGCTGCAGTTTCTCCAGCTCTATCGGAAGCTGTCGCTGACGATCCACCGCCTCTATCAACTGACGATGAGGCGTCATCTGAGGAGCAGTAAAGCTCTCATTAACCAGTGCAGTAAATCATCTTCATCTTCTTCATCTCCATCATACTGCACAGGTGTTTCATCGTCATTTATCAAGACCATCATCATTTACCAAGCTCATCGTCATTGTTAGAGGTGAGTTACGTATCTTGTTCTAAGAATAAAAGTTCTAAAAAACATATCTACAGTGTATACACGTACACTATTTATATCTACATATGTAGTGTACATGTACACTTACACTCTATTTACATTATTCATACATTATTTATGTATAAATGTAAATGTACATACGGTATACATAATGTATTAAATATGACAACCGTGTAACAGAGTTTGTGTTTTTCCTAATATACATACCAAAATTCTTTACTATAGGAGATATTATAGCGCAAGCTGGAAAATACGGCAGAAAAACCTTAACAAGGTCGTTAACGACCGGGCAGGTAGTTACCCACCTGTTAACGGTGGGGGACTGCCGGTCGGTAGCTACTGTTTACATTCAATTGGATTCTAGTTAGGACCATTCTAGGGGGCGGTGATGGAGGAGAAGATTTGTGTAAAGAATTCGGGTTTGTATGTTAGGAAAAATACAAACTCTGTTACAAGTTTGTCATTTGTTCCTACACTTGATACAAACCCTCATTCTTTACTATAGGAGACTTAGTCTTGAGGCTAGGGTGGCCAAGGAGTTCCCTATTCCTAGGAAAGATAGTCCTCAGACTAGACTCTTTTGAAGAAAAAATCTCCCGTTAATCTTCTTTCTTTCTAGATCTCCATAATCTCAGCACATCGGACTCTTTCATACTTAGGATTTCCCCCGACCTTGAAAAGGGGAACCTCTTAACCACGAGTATAACTTATACCCTGTGAGAGGAATCAGATGAGTTTCATACCTTATTTCCATTGGCGAGTCCAGCTGAAACTGGCTACAGACTAGGATCCCCAGATGGGAGGGAGAAGGAAACGAAGAAGATAGATGGATGTCCTTCTTAAAACCTAGTGTAACCCAGAATCCTCAGCCAATGGCTACTGTCCCCAGAAAGAGCGTAAGGTAGCTACAACACCTGTTGACCTGCCACAATAGGTCCTATGGAAAGGGTGTCTAGAGACCTATGTGTCCCGTCGCTCAAATAGTGAGCGGTGAATATAGATTGGCGTTTACAGACCCCAGCTCTTAAGACTTGGGAGACTGAGAAATTTCTCTTAAATGCCAGTGAGGCCGCTACTCCCCTAACTTGATGGGCTTTGGGTTGTGCTGCCTCTGGGTCTCCGTGAATAGCCCTCGCAATAACTTTCTTGAACCTTAAAAAGATGGTGTTGCGAGAGGTTCTCTTCTTTACCTTGTTGGTATTAGGAATGAGATGACGGAGATGTGGTCTGAAAGGTCTGGTGCGCTTCAGATATTTCTTTAGCGCCCTGACTGGGCATAGTAACAACTGGTCTGTATCCTGTGTTACCTTATTGAGGCTGGAAAATTTAAATTCTCGAAATCTCTCATCGGTAAATAAAGGATTATGAGTCTTAGCCACAAAGCCTGGCACGAAGTTGAGAGAGACTTCCCCCCCATCCCCTGGATTGGGTGATGCTGTAAGACAGACCATGTAGCTCACTGATCCTTTTAGCTGAGGCCAGAGCTACGAGGAAGACGGTCTTAAGGGTCAGAAAGTAGTCTGAGGCCCTATTTAAGGGCTCATAGGGAGGACCCTTCAGGGAACATAAGACACGTCTCAAGGTGGTGGTCTAAACAACAGGGGGACAAGATCACTCAAAACCTCGAATCAACAAGGTGATATCTTCCGAGGCAGAAAGGTCACCCCCTTCTCAGTCTACAGATGAGGCTCAAGGCTGAGCGATAGCTCTTAATCGCCGAGACTGAGAGGAGCTTTTCTTCCCTGAGGTACAAAAGGAAGTCTGGGAACTACTGATTCCCTCCTTTTGAGAACCCAATTGCCCTACATGGTTGCTGTTGTAGCAGTTAGGAAGTTCATTGTCTTGGCCCCAGCAGCTAGGACTTCCTGTAAGGACTGCATGAAGTCTTGGTTTGACAGGTCCTCGTGACTCGCGAGGTAGCCGACTGTACCAGACCACGTGTCAAGCCAAGATAAAGCCTCCAGAAGGGACATTGAAACCGCTTCTATTGCCGAGGCTTCTGTGGCTGAGAAAGAGACTGAAAGAGTAGAGTGTCTCTCCGAGGAGCCGCCAGGTGTGAGCCTCGCCACGAGGGGATCCAAGATCAGAGGAGAAGGGTTGGCGTAACTGATCTTGTAAAAGGGCTCTTAAACTGGAATTTATGGGATTCCTGAGACTTCAGGGAACCTGTTTCTCCCGAGACCGCCTGCAAGGTGAACAGACCAGGGAAGTTCAATTCTGGTCTTAGGGTTTGGGGAGGACCACATAGCATGTCTAAGGCTAGAGCATCAAGAGGTCGAGGAGACAGATGCAAACCGCCGAGGCCTGAGATATTACACATAGTTCTTAGAGCCCTTAAATAGCAGGATTCTAAGTCCTTCACCGGCGGCTCTTCCGAGGAATCCTCAGGCTGTGCTAATTCCTCACGTGTTACTACAGGTGAAGTGGAGACGTGAGTAGCAGACAAATCTTTTGTTTTACCCCTCGCATCTTTCTTATCGAAAGGGGAAGAGCGATAGAAGTTGGAGTGTCTGGAGGTAATGGCGAAGACCGTTGACGAGAGTCGGAAGACTCTCCGTCATAAGAGTAAAACTCTTGATGACGATGGTCGCGCACATAGCGCTAATTTCCTACGTGCGCGAACACTTTGTGCTAATTGTTACAAGAGCCTGAAGGCTCAGCATAACTGAAACTCGAAGGTTTCAAGTCGTGTGATCTCGAAAGTCCAGCGCGACAAGAGGCCCGAAGGACTCCCAAGGTCATGAGAACCCGTAGGATCAACATGACGAGAGCCCGAAGGCTCACGATCACACCAACCCAAATGGTGATCGTCACGAGACCCCGAGGGGTCAACGTGATGAGAACCAGCAGGTTCAAAAAGACGTCTCCTCACAGCACAAGGGGGAGAACGTCAGGGATGGAGAGGAGTTACAAACCCTTCCACCCTACGAACTTCCAGAGAGGAACGTTTAGCAGACTCCGCCCGAGGGGGAGACTGTTCCAGATCTAAAGATAACTCCTCCGCGGGGAGGTTTGTTCTCCCGAAGGAGAACGACACTTAAGACAAGGCTCTTGCTCCGCCCCTGGAGGAGAACCATAAGCGTAAGGGGAAAGATCGTGGATCAGCAATCTCCTACAAGTTTTCTCTTGCGAATGAGAGGAAAGTTCTCCCGAAGGAGATCGCCTAAAACAAGCTTTTTCCCCGCTCAATGGGAAAAAGCGTAGGCGTAATAAACTCAATCTCGTGAACGAGGGAGAAGTCCTCCCAAAGAAGGACATCGCCTAAGGCAAGCTTTCTTCGCGTTCTATGGGAAAAAATGTAGGCGTAATATTTCTCTCACGAACGAAGGAGAAGTCCTCCCGAAGGAGGACATCGCCTAAGACAAGCTTTATCCTAGCTCTATGGGAAAAAAGCATAGGAGCAACAATCTCTCTCGCGAACAAGAGAGAAGTTCTTACATAGAAGGAATCACTAAGACAAGCTTTCTCCCCGCTCTATGGGAAAAAGCGTAGGCATAATAATTTCTATCTCGCGAACGAGGGAGAAGTCCGCCTGAAGTTGGGCATAGCCCTAGACAAGCTTTCTCCTTGCTCTATGGGATAAAAGCATAGGCATAATAATCTCTCTCTCACGAACGAGATAGAAGTTCTCCCGAAGGAGGAAGCGCCTAAGACAAGCTTTCTTCCAGCTCTATGGGAAAAAAGTGGGGACGTAAAAATCTCTCTCTTGCGAACGAGAGAGAAGTTCTCCCGAAGGAGGACATCGCCTAAGACAAGCTTTCTTCCAGCTCTATGGGAAAAAAGCGTAAGCGTAATAATCTCTCTCTCGCGAACGAGAGAGAAGTTCTCCCGAGGGAGGACATGGCCTAAGACAAGCTTTCTTCCAGCTCTATGGGAAAAAAGCGTAGGCGTAAAAATCTCTCTCTCGCAAACGAGAGAGAAGTCCTCCCGAAGGAGGACATCGTCTAAGACAAGCTTTCTCCCAGCTCTATGGGAAAAAGCGTAGGCATAATAATCTCCCTCTCGCGAACGAGAAAGAAGTCCTCCCGAAGGAGGACATCGCCTGAGACAAGCTTTCTCCCAGCTCTATGGGAAAAAAGCGTAGGCGTAATAAATCTCTCTCGCGAACAAGGGAGAAGTTCCCCTCGAAGGAGGAACAAGCTTTAGATTTCCTTTTCCCCAGCTCAAGGGAATGAAGCACCGTCTTCAGCGAAGAGATAGCAGAGGCAAAATTCGTCGAACTGTCCGCAACTCTTCCCGAAAGAGGGAAGGTTGGTGAATGGCTGAAGTGGGGAAGCTCTCCCTCGGAAGGGGAGAGGCATCCCAATTCCGGGGAAGGTTAACACTCCCTCGTAAGGAGAAGTTCTCCAACACCTGGAGGCGAACCTCCTGGCAGCAATCTATGCTTCCCAACAACAAACATCAAGTTGATGGTTGACAACGAGTGCTACTTCGTAACCTGGGCAGCTCACGAGCTGACACATGAAGCGCAGGATAATGAACAGAGCGGCCAAAGCCATCGGCCTTGCGTTCTACGTCGCTGCTATCCGGGTGTGCTTTCTTTTTAGCCTCTCTCACACGTTTCCCCTTTTCCCTCTGCTCTCAACCGAAGAGAATAAGGGTCGAACCCCTGCATCTTCTTCCGAGGTTTTCGAGAGACTCGTAATCCCTAACTCATTAGGGAGCAAGGGAACTGGGGAGGTTATTCTGTCTGAAACACGAGGGCGAGGAGATTGACCCCGTGAGTGTATGACCGGAGATTTGTGTGCGTAGGGCTAATTGTGCACACCTGAACACTCCGTGCGACAAGAGCCCGAAGACTCTCTGTCATAACAGTAAAACTCTTGGTGACTTGTTCCACGAGAACCAGAAGGTTCAGCGTGATCGCGTGTGCCCCTGGAGGTCGTGTTGCGAGACCCCAAAGGGCCAGATCAACAGGAAACCGAAGTTTTCTGTCACGAGACACCGAAGTGTCAGCGTGACTGAATGCACGGGAGCCTGAGGGTTCAGCAACTTGTATTGCGAGACAACGAAGGGATAGCACAATGGGAAACAGAAGTTTCCTTGTCACGAGACACCAAACAGTCAGCGTGACTAATGGAGCGAGAGTCCGAAGGATCAGCGTAACCACGAGATCGAGAAGTCGAATGGCGAGAGCAATCTTTTACTTAAGATAAGGAGTGAAAGCGAGAAGCGCTCTTTCTGGCTTTCCTAGAGCGAACGGAGACCCTCAAACTAATATGCGAAGAAGAGGGTTCGAGGTCAGCACGAGCTTTGCCCTCGGCCGCGCTGCTGGATCTTAGATGATCCCTCGCAAGAGGAAGACGACAGCGAGGCAGAACGATGACGAGAGGGAGCGCTCTTCTTAGGTTTGTGCTGAGAGCGCTTATAGTCTCAAGTCGAGACGTCTTGTGGAGAGACAGAAGGCAAGGAAGAGCGAGAACGATGATGTCTCTTCCTATATCACCTGTCTCTTCAGCGAGAATGTCTAGGCGAAGGCGCGAGCTCTCCTTTTCCTCTTCTCTCTCTCCCTCCTGACCTCCAAAGAGGGCGAGGAGGAGGAGGAGGAGGAGGAATTGCGATGTTTGCGATTGCAAAGCTGTGTATCGTAGAAGCGCAAACGGTGTAAGAAGTAGGCGCCGCAGGAGCTGAAGTTACTACATCCACTGAAACTTCAGCGGGCGCCGACTGAGTTGACGTGAGATAGGCGAGGTCCGGAACTCCCGAGGGTTCCAAAGCAGAGGGGACTTGAGGCAAAACCTTACCTGCGAGGAACTGGTTCCAAACTTCCTCCGAAGGAGAACCAGGAAATCCAAGGGAAGGCCATACCACTCGTATATGATCTGGAATGGGAGCGGTAACTGAGTCATTCCCGGTGGCGGAAAACACTGTCCCATTAGGAGAGGCAACGGGATCCGCCTGACCAAGAGGAATGGGGGTTAAATAAAAGGTGTCGCTCTTCCTTGACTTTCCCTGGAAGAGGGAGGCAAGGAAGAGTCTGAAGGGAGAGAACAAGAGGCTGAAGGGGAGGCCCAAAACTCCTTACCTTTCGACGGCAAACCTGAAGGTAATGAGTCCTTCAAGGAATTCCTCTTCTACCTCCCTCAAACTTCTCCCACTGAGAGGGCAACCACTCTCTACATACTTGGCAGGGGGAGCCTTCAGAACACCTATGACCTCTGTACCCAGGGCATAGGGGATGAGGATCCACCTCCAGCGGCGACATAAAGGTGCCCGGAACACTTCCTCATAATAGAGGACGTCACATCTAACAAAGAAAAAGAAAAAAAGGATTAATCAAAAACAAAAAAGGAAAGGCTAGTCTGCCAGTCAAACAAAAGCAGGAGCAGCGGTGTTACCACTGCAATGGCTAGAATTGGATTGAAGGTAAGCAGTAGCTACCAACCGGCAGTCCCCCACCGTTAACAGGTGGGTAACTATCTGCCCGGTCGTTAACGACCTTGTTAAGGTTTTTCTCCCGAATTTTCCAGCTCGCGCTAGAATATCTCCTATAGTAAAAAATGAGGGTTTGTATCAAGTGTAAGAACAAATAAGGTTTGTATTTTGTGTAGAAACCAATAACCAGTTGATGGTACTGGGAGTACATTGGTTCTCTCTCACGACTGAAAACAAAAGTGAAGAGCTCTATGGTCTTTTAGGAGGCTGCCTTCCAGCTATGCTGAAACCACTCCTATTAAAGGAAAAGGGTTTATACAGTATTCATGTAGGAACAAACATCGTTGTTGTGTCTCATATTCAATAGCTTGGGTAAAAGATAGTTTACCCCTTTAGAGAACACAAGACCTTACCACTATAATGAGTTCTATAGGTCTTCTATAGAAAATTATGGAAAATAATTTTCCAATAATTTTCGATAGAGATAACCTTCTCTCAAGAGATACCAATGCATATCTCTTAGTTTAGAAATACTGTAAAGGAGACACAATCAAAAGTCTTTCCAAACTCTATAATGTATCAGAATAGTAAACCTCTCGCCACTGATGGCAAGCACAGTACATTTAGTGAATTATTGTTATACAGTACAGTACATCAATCATCATACTGAAGGGATCATCATCATCATCTCCTTCTAAGCAAATTGACGCAAAGGGCCTCAGTTAGATTTTGCCAGTCATCTCTATCTTGAGCTTTTAAATCAATACTTCTCCATTCATCTCCTACTTCACACTTCATAGTCCTCAGCCATGTAGGCCTGGGTCTTCCAACTCTTTTAGTGCCTTGTGGAGCCCAGTTGAACATTTGAACTAATCTCTCTTGGGAAGTGCAAAGAGCATGCCCAAACTATCTCCATCTACCCCTCACCATGATCTCATCCACATATGACACTTGAAATGGATACTATAAATATAAATTAGATGAAAATAGATTGAAAAATACATACCAAATGATTCCCAAGACAGGTGGTGGTAATCTTGACTGAAGAAAGAATCCTTTCGCCTGGTCCCCCGAAATGAACCCATTTGTGGGTCGAATACCATTAAATTGTTCTTCATGCTTTGTTCGTTCGCCGGGTGTCACCACCCAAGGGTCAGCCATCTGAAGATGTGGAATAAATATGATTATTGTCATGAAAATTTCGTTGACCCTAATACAAGACCCTCCTAATGACATGATGGTAACCACTGTTAACCCTTTTACCCCCAATGGACTTACTGGTACATTTCACAAAACTCATTCCTTTACCCTCATGGACGTACTGGTACGTCCTTGTAAAAAACTGCCATCCATATTTTTTTTGCATATTTTTGATGATATTTTGAGAAACCTGAGGCATTTTCCAAAAGAATAAGACCAACCTGACCCCTCTATGACAAAAATTAAGGCTGTTAGAGCAATTTAAAAAATATATATTGCAAAATGTGTTTGAAGAAAAATAATGCTTGGGGGTTAAGGGTTGGAAAGTTCCAAATAGCCTGGGGGTAAAAGGGTTAAACCAAAGGTTTGGCCAAGTTACACGATATGAATTCTTATCAATTCCTGCCATAATATAAATCAAACAACACAGGTATCCAGATATCACTACTCATTCATTTTTATCATGATGAAAGCACTGAAGCAAAATGTTATTTTCATTAGTAAAATAAATTTTTGAATATACTTACCCGGTGATCATATAGCTGTCAGCTCTGCTGCCCGACAGAAAAAACCTACGGACGGAATACGCCAGCGATCGCTATACAGGTGGGGGTGTACATCAACAGCGCCATCTGTCGAGCAGGTACTCAAGTACTCGATGTCAACACAGAACCAATTTTCTCCTCGGTCCACTGGGTCTCTATTGGGGAGGAAGGGTGGGTCCTTTAATTTATGATCACCGGGTAAGTATATTCAAAAATTTATTTTACTAATGAAAATAACATTTTTCAATATTAAACTTACCCGGTGATCATATAGCTGATTCACACCCAGGGGGGTGGGTAGAGACCAGCATATATGTTAACATTAAGAGCTAAGTATTCCGTATTTCATTTTAGCAGTTATTCAAAATAACAAACATAAAATTAATAAGTACCTGGTAAGGAAGTCGACTTGAACAATTACTCTGCCTTTTTAAGTACGTCTTCCTTACTGAGCCTCGCGATCCTCACAGGATGCTGAGCGACTCCTAGGAGCTGAAGTATGAAGGGTTGCAACCCATACTAAAGGACCTCATCAAAACCTCTAATCTAGGCGCTTCTCAAGAAAGAATTTGACCACCCGCCAAATCAACCAGGATGCGAAAGGCTTCTTAGCCTTCCGGACAACCCAAAAAACAACAATAAAAAACATTTCAAGAGAAAGATTAAAAAGGTTATGGGATTATGGGAATGTAGTGGTTGAGCCCTCACCCACTACTGCACTCGCTGCTACGAATGGTCCCAGGGTGTAGCAGTTCTCGTAAAGAGACTGGACATCTTTAAGGTAAAATGATGTGAACACTGACTTGCTTCTCCAATAGGTTGCATCCATTACACTCTGCAGAGATCTGTTTTGTTTGAAGGCCACTGAAGTCGCGACAGCTCTAACTTCATGTGTCCTTACCTTCAGCAAAGCATGGTCCTCCTCATTCAGATGGGAATGAGCTTCTCGAATCAAAAGTCTGATATAATAAGAAACTGCATTCTTCGACATAGGTAAAGAAGGTTTCTTAATGGCGCACCATAAAGCTTCTGACTGGCCACGTAATGGTTTAGTACGTTTCAAATAGTACTTAAGAGCTCTTACAGGGCATAGTACTCTTTCTTGTTCATTTCCAACCAAATTAGAAAGGCTTGGAATCTCGAACGATTTGGGCCAAGGACGAGAAGGAAGTTCGTTTTTGGCTAAAAAACCAAGCTGTAAGGAACATGTAGCCGTTTCAGATGTAAATCCAATGTTCCTGCTGAAGGCGTGTATCTCACTGACTCTTTTAGCTGTTGCTAAGCAGACGAGGAAAAGAGTCTTCAAAGTGAGATCTTTAAAAGAGGCTGATTGAAGTGGTTCGAACCTTGCTGACATAAGGAACCTTAGTACCACGTCTAAGTTCCAACCTGGTGTGGCCAACCGACGCTCCTTCGAGGTCTCAAAAGACTTAAGGAGGTCCTGTAGATCTTTGTTGTTGGAAAGATCTAAGCCTCTGTGACGGAAGACTGTTGCCAACATGCTTCTGTAACCCTTGATCGTGGGAGCTGAAAGGGATCTTTCCTTCCTTAGGTATAAAAGGAAGTCAGCTATCTGAGTTACAGAGGTACTGGTTGAGGATACTGATTTTGACTTGCACCAGCTTCGGAAGACTTCCCACTTCGACTGGTAGACTTTGAGAGTGGATGTCCTCCTTGCTCTAGCAATCGCTCTGGCTGCCTCCTTCGAAAAGCCTCTAGCTCTCGAGAGTCTTTCGATAGTCTGAAGGCAGTCAGACGAAGAGCGTGGAGGCTTGGGTGTACCTTCTTTACATGCGGCTGACGCAGAAGGTCCACTCTTAGAGGAAGTGTTCTGGGAACGTCTAATAGCCATTGCAGTACCTCGGTGAACCATTCTCTCGCGGGCCAGAGGGGAGCAACCAACGTCAACCTTGTCCCTTCGTGAGAGGCGAACTTCTGCAGAACTCTGTTGACAATCTTGAACGGGGGGAACGCATAAAGGTCTAGATGGGACCAATCCAGAAGAAAGGCATCTATGTGAACTGCTGCTGGGTCCGGAATCGGTGAGCAATAAATTGGGAGCCTCTTGGTCATCGAGGTTGTGAACAGATCTATGGTAGGCTGACCCCATAAGGCCCATAGTCTGTTGCAAACATTCTTGTGAAGGGTCCACTCTGTTGGGATGATTTGACCCTTCCGGCTGAGGCGGTCTGCCATGACATTCATGTCGCCTTGAATGAACCTCGTTACTAGGGATATTCTTCGATCTCTTGACCAGGTGAGGAGGTCCCTTGCGATCTCGTACAACGTCATCGAATGAGTCCCTCCTTGCTTGGAGATGTACGCCAAGGCTGTGGTGTTGTCGGAGTTCACCTCCACCACCTTGCCTAGAAGGAGGGACTTGAAGCTTCTCAAGGCCAGATGAACTGCCAGTAGCTCCTTGCAGTTGATGTGCAGCGTTCGTTGATCCGCATTCCACGTGCCCGAGCATTCCCGACCGTCCAATGTCGCACCCCAGCCCGTGTCCGATGCGTCCGAGAAGAGAAGGAGGTCGGGGGTCTGAACAGCCAGTGGCAGACCCTCCTTGAGGAGAATGTTGCTCTTCCACCAAGTGAGTGAAGACTTCATCTTCTCGGAAATAGGAACCGAGACCGCTTCTAGCGTCTTGTCCTTTCTCCAGTGAGCAGCTAGGTGAAACTGAAGGGGTCGGAGGTGGAGTCTCCCTAACGCGATGAACTGGTCCAGTGATGAAAGCGTCCCTATCAGACTCATCCACTGTCTGACTGAACATCGGTCCTTCTTCAGCATGGACTGGATGAATTCTTGGGCTTGACTGATTCTGGGGGCCGACGGAAAAGCCCGAAAAGCTTGACTCTGAATCTCCATTCCTAGGTATACTATAGTTTGGGATGGGACGAGTTGGGACTTTTCCAAATTGACCAGGAGACCCAATTCCTTGGTCAGATCTAGAGTCCACTGTAGATTCTCCAGACAGCGACGACTTGACGAAGCTCTTAAAAGCCAGTCGTCCAAATAGAGGGAGGCTCTGATGTTTGCTAATTGCAGGAATTTGGCAATATTCCTCATCAGTTTGGTAAAAACTAGAGGTGCCGTGCTTAGGCCAAAGCACAGGGCTTGGAACTGGTAAACAACCTTCCCGAAAACGAACCTTAGAAAAGGTTGGGAATCTGGGTGGATGGGGACGTGAAAGTAGGCGTCCTTTAGGTCTAACGAGACCATCCAGTCTTCCTTCCTGACCGATGCTAGAACTGACTTTGTCGTCTCCATGGTGAACGTCTGTTTTGTGACAAAGACATTCAGAGCACTGACGTCTAGCACCGGTCTCCACCCTCCTGTCTTCTTCGGCACTAAGAAGAGGCGATTGTAGAAGCCCGGGGATTGATGGTCCCGGACTATGACTACCGCTCCCTTTTGTAGTAAGAGAGACACCTCTTGCTGTAAAGCTTGTCTCTTGTCCTCCTCTCTGTACCTGGGAGAGAGGTCGATGGGAGTTGTTGCTAGAGGGGGGTTGCGCAAGAATGGAATCCTGTACCCCTCCCTGAGTAACTTCACAGACTGTGCGTCTGCGCCTCTGTTCTCCCAGGCCTGCCAGTAGTTCTTGAGCCTGGCTCCCACTGCTGTCTGAAGAAGGTGGCAGTCAGACTCTGCCTCTAGAGGACTTGGAACCCTTCTTCTTGCTCCCACGTTGACTTCCGGCACGAGCACCTCCTCTGCTGGAGGCTCTGCCACGAAAGGGCGGAATGAACCTTGACGCTGGAGTGTCCATCCTGGGTCTAGGCACGGAGGGCAAAGGGGTGGCTTTGCGTGCGGATGACGCCACCAGGTCATGAGTGTCTTTCTGGATCAAGGAGGCGGCAATCTCCTTGATCAACTCTTCAGGGAAGAGACACTTCGAGAGGGGAGCAAACATAAGCTCCGACTTTTGACATGGGGTGACTCCAGCTGACAAGAAGGAGCAAAGGTGATCCCGCTTCTTGAGGACCCCGGACACGAAAGAAGCCGCAAGCTCACTAGAACCATCCTGAATGGCTTTGTCCATGCAGGACATAATGAGCATGGAAGTTTCCTTATCAGAAGGGGAGGTCTTCCTGCTCAACGCTCCCAAACACCAGTCCAAGAAGTTAAAAGACTTCGAATGCACGGAAAACTCCCTTCATAAGATGGTCCATATCCGAAGGAGTCCAGCAAATCTTGGAGCGTCTCATGGCCAGCCTGCGGGGAGAGTCTACCAGACTTGAGAAGTCGCCCTGGGCAGAGGCAGGAACTCCCAAGCCGAGAACTTCTCCCGTGGCATACCAGACGCTAGATCTGGAAGCAAGCTTGGCCGGGGGAAACATGAAGGATGTCTTCCCAAGTTGCTTTTTGGACTGCAACCACTCTCCCAGTACCCTTAAAGCTCTCTTGGACGAGCGAGCGAGTACGAGCTTCGTAAAGGCAGGTGCTGCTGACTGCATGCCTAAAGCGAACTCAGAGGGAGGCGAGCGTGGTGCTGCAGACACAAACTGATCCGGATATAAATCCTTGAACAGCGCAAGCACTTTCCTAAAGTCTAAGGAAGGAGGCGTGGTCTTGGGTTCGTCGATGTCCGAGTGTTGGTCGTCAAGATGTGCAGCTTCGTCATCATCAGAGATTCCATCGTCTGAATGTTGAGGAGGAAGAGGCAACGGAGTAGGTAAAAGCTGGACGGCTGAGTCCGGCAGCACGGGTGCATGCGTGGCTGCACTGGACCCAACGTCATGCCACTGTTGGTCAGTCTGAGAACTGGCAACAACCATAGCTGAGTGGGTGCGCAAAGCGTCTACTCCCGACTGTGGAAGGATAGCGGAGACCACCGTGGGTTGCGGAGGCTGACGCACCGCGTCAAAACACGGCAGCTTAACTCCACCCTCCTGTTGTTGTGGTAGCTCACGAACGGCAACAGAGGGT
Source organism: Palaemon carinicauda (assembly GCF_036898095.1). Classification (NCBI taxonomy): domain Eukaryota; kingdom Metazoa; phylum Arthropoda; class Malacostraca; order Decapoda; family Palaemonidae; genus Palaemon; species Palaemon carinicauda. The sequence continues at coordinate 101,804,319 of NC_090745.1, read as the reverse complement.
TCCGTGCGTCTGTGAACGTCAGCATGCGTCTGGCAGGGTCGACTGCGCATGGGTGGAGGAGCTCTCACAGCTGGAGTGTGGGAGCAGGCAGCCTCAGCGTCTGCTGGGCGCACAACCGTGGTAGGTTGTAGGCTAACGGGTGCAGCGTCAACCTTCTCCGCACGAAACTCCTGCATAACAGCAGCTAACTGAGTCTGCATAGACTGCAGCAAAGACCACTTAGGGTCTACAAAAGCGGGTGCGGCAACAGACGGAGTTACTGTCTGTTGTGACTTAGGGTCTACAACAGCGGGTGCGGCAACAAACGGAGTTACTGCCCGTTGCGGTACCACTTTGCCTCTCTTAGGAGGTGTGCAGTCGTCGGAGGACTGCAGCGAGTCCGAACTGACCCAGTGGCTACACCTGGGCCGTTGGACTTGCTCGGAAGGGACCTTAAGTTTAAGAGGCCGTGAGACCTTGGTCCAGCGTTTCTGTCGAGAAACCTCTTCCGCAGACGAGGAATGAACGGGCTCACTCGTCTTCTTGTGGGTGGGACGATCTAGGAAAGATACGTCCGAAACCACGGAGGGAACGTCTGTCCGCTGATTAAAGCCTGTCGAACCCTTTGGTCGTACGACATTGCTTCTCCCCTGGGCTTGGGAGCTTGCAAGAGGTCCCGGACTGGGAGGACGACAGGCACGAACAGACGCACCCTCATGCGTAACACTGACACTTTTCACTGCACTGACACTCACTTCACTTCCCACTGCACTTTTACCTTTCAACTCCCTGACGTCAGCCATGAGTTGATTGCGGTCATTCGCCAATGACTCGACTCTCTCACCTAGAGCCTGAATGGCACGCATCATATCTGCCATTGAAGGTTGATGAGAGCTAGCAGGGGGGTCGGGTGCAACCACTACAGGGGAAGGAATAGGTTGTGGGGCATGGGGAGAGGAAAAATCAATTGAGCGAGACGAACTCCTCCTGATCCTATCCTTCTCTAGCCTACGTGCATATTTAAGGAATTCTTGAAAATCGAATTCCGAAAGCCCAACGCATTCCTCACATCGATCTTCCAATTGACAGGCTTTACCCCTACAATTGGAACACATGGTGTGCGGATCGATAGAGGCCTTCGGAAGACGCCTTGAACAGTCCCTAGCGCTACACTTCCTGTACTTGGGGACTTGAGAAGGGTCAGACATCTTGAATTAGTCAAAGGGGGGAATTCAAAATCTATCCAAGTCGTCAACAAATAATCCAAAATCCAATAAAAGAATGCAAGGAAGTATTGAAGATAACTTCTGCACAGCGATAGCTAATAACCAGAAATGAATACTTCACCAAATAACGTGAAAATCAATCCAGAAAACAAGAGCGTATTCAGTAGGTCTTGCCGGTGGCACGACAGAGAGAAAATTGATTCTGTGTTGACATCGAGTACTTGAGTACCTGCTCGACAGATGGCGCTGTTGATGTACACCCCCACCTGTATAGCGATCGCTGGCGTATTCCGTCCGTAGGTTTTTTCTGTCGGGCAGCAGAGCTGACAGCTATATGATCACCGGGTAAGTTTAATATTGAAAAATAGATTTTCAGCTCAGTGGCCATTCATCATAGACATCATAATATTCTATGGGGATAATACACCTCACTGATACAAATTATATTAAAACCATGTACAGTAACCCGTAAAAAATTGTCCCTGCAAGAGATTATATGACAGACAATACATGTACTGTGTGATAACATAACTGTTTTTTTTTTTCAAAGATTTACATGACTATTATTTCTTTTCTTATACTGAATAGTCCACCAAACAATGTATATACTTGAGGGAAATTACACATCTTTCTAACAATAGCAAAAAAACACTATCAAATTAGAAATCAAAACCAATTGAGATGATAAATAAAAACTATCAATCCTTAGGTATTTTATTATGAAACGTAATATATTAATGATAAATTATAGAGATTCAACTTACATTTCATGTTGTAAACAAAACTTTACTTTTTTATCACATGTACTCTATATGTCAGTTTTCTTACAACTGTATTTCTAATTTTATACAAAGGTTAAAAAAATTAATTGGATCTGAAATTTGCATTTTCCATTTCATCTACAGCTGTGCCATGTAAGTAATGCCACTATAAACATTGTAAACAATGACAAGGCAATAAAAAAGATAACGATCATAGCAATGTGCTCTTTTAATACTACCTGTATGTCAAAATAAAACTCCCCTAAAATTCTGTTGCCTTCAAATAATTGAAATACAGCAAATAAAATTGATTTACTTCGATTACATGATTTTTGGATTTTTTCATGAAGTAAAGAACAGCACTTCAAAAGTAAAAGGCACAAATAAAAATATTGTAGTACAGTACTGTACATCAAAAAGAGTTGGGGAAAATGACAGTGATTGTCCCAATATCTTATTACTTGATCCATGGATATTCTAACAGCCAAATTCATTTCAATAACTATTGAGTGAAAAGACTAAAAAATTTTAATAATAAAATTTCCTTATTATTTTTCTATTTATTGGCCATACTTTTAAAACCATTATTTTTGCTTTATATAACCTTATGATCTAATCGACATCATTATCTAGGACAGTATACTTGTAAACATAAATAATATTAGTGAATATTAACACTAACAATACATGTACCGTTTTCCTACCCTTCAGACATTCATCTCGGTGATTCATTTTCATTTATATACCTTGTGTTGCATGCAAAGTTTCCCTCTTAAAATAATCTTTGTAATTTAAAATTCTTTTCTAGCACTGTGACCTGTCCGCCATTTCCAATCCAGACATACTTTTAAGCCTGAAAAGACATATTTCACCAGAGAAATAAATACAGAAATACAACCTAACCTGAAGTTCCCCATCTAACCTACAGTAAAATGATATTTTCATAATAAAATAAATTTTTGAATATACTTACCCGCCTCATAGCCATACCATAGGTAGTCTCTAGAGGGGAGGAGGGTGGGTGTTAAATTTATATAACCAGCGGGTAAGTATATTCAAAAATTTATTTTATTATGAAAATATCATTTTTAAATATAGAACTTACCCGCTGGTTATATAAAAGAGCTGATTGACACCCCTTGGTGGCGGGTCAGAGACAGCTACATATAGAAAATTCACTTAAGGGTTACATACAATAAACTTAAGCAGTTCTCACCTGATAAGGAAGCTGACAGCAATGATACTCTGCCTCATTTCGTCCGCTATCCTTAAGAGATCCAGTAATCCACTCGGGCTGAAAATCTCTAGGAGCTGTCAAACGGTACAACCACCTATAACATGACAGAAACTCAACCAATACCCTTGTTCCGGGTGCACTCAAGGAACAAATTGACCACCTAACCAAATCAAAGATTGCGGAAGACTGACGCCCAATCTCCACAAACAACCATAACAAACGAGTTCCAAGAGATAGAAAAGGGGTATTAGGAAAAAAGGGAACGTAGTGGTAGATCATTCACCTACTATCGCATTAGCCGCTATAAAAGGACCCAACGTAAAAAAGTCCTCATAGCGAGTCTGAACATTCTTCAAATAATGGGATGCAAAAACAGACTTACTTCTCCAAAATGTTGTATCCATCAGACTTTGCAGAGAACGGTTCTGTTTAAAGGCCACTGAAGTCGCTACCGCTCTGACTTCATGTGTCTTGACTTTGAGGAGCCTCTGATCCGACTCATCACACTGAGCATGAGCTTCTCGAATCAACAATCTAACGAAAAAAGACAAGGCATTCTTAGACATGGGCATCGAGGGTTTCCGGACTGCACACCACAGAGCGTCTGAGTTACCTCTCAGATTCTTAGTCCTGTCCACATAAAGCCGTAGCGCTCTAACTGGACAGAAAACCCTTTCCAATTCACCGCCAGCCAAATCAGAAAGGTTAGAAATCTCGAAGGATTTGGGCCATGGCCGAGAAGGGTTTTCGTTCTTGGCCAGGAACCCCAGTTGCAAAGAACAAATGGCTTTCCCATTCCGAAAACCAATGTTCCTGCTTAAAGCGTGTACTTCACTAACTCTTTTCGCAGTGGCGAGGGTAACTAGAAAAAGGGTTTTCAAGGTTAAGTCCTTAAATGAAGCCGAGTGTAAAGGCTCAAACCTGTCACTCATGAGAAATTCAAGGACAACATCCAAATTCCAGGCGATGGGAGCTGATTGAATCTTCTTGGTCGTATCAAAAGACCTAAGTAAATCTCGTAGATCTTTATTATTAGAAAGGTCTAGGTTCCTGTGTCGAAAAACCGTCGCCAACATACTCCTGTAACCTTTAATAGTCGATGACAAGAAGTTATGCTTAACTTTAAGGTCCAAGAAAAAATCTGCTATTTGGGAAAGCGAGGTACTGGAAGAGGAAATCGCGTTAGTTCTACACCATTCCCTGAACAACTCCCACTTGGACTGATACACCTTGATGGTTGAAGACCTTCTTGCCCTTGCAATTGCCTTGGCTGCCTTCTTCGAAAATCCTCTAGCTCTAGCGAGTTTTTCGATAGTCTGAAGGCAGTCAGACGTAGAGCTCGGAGGTTTTGATGATTTCGGGCCAAGTGAGGTTGTCTGAGAAGATCGGGTCTCATGGGAAGGCTTCTCGGAACATCCACCATCCATTCCAGTACCTCTGGAAACCAGCTCCTTGACGGCCAGAACGGAGCTATCAGTGTCATTCTGGTCTCCTCGTGTGAAATGAACTTCTGAATCACTTTGTAAAGGATCTTGAACGGAGGGAAAGCATAAACCTCCATGTGTGACCAGTTCATCAGAAAAGCGTCTATGTGCAAAGCTTCGGGGTCTGGAACCGGAGAGCAGTAACACTCTAGCCGTTTGGTCTTCGCGGTGGCAAAGAGATCCACGAGAGGTCGACCCCATAACCGCCACAGACTCTTGCAGATGTCCGGGTGCAGAATCCATTCTGTGGAGAGAACCTGACCTTTCCTGCTGAGTCTGTCTGCGCTCACATTGTTGACCCCCTGGATGAACCGCGTCAAAAGAGTCACCTTCCTTTCCTCTGCCCAGATGAGGAGCAGTCTTGCAATCTCGTACAGAGGCCAAGAGTGGGTCCCGCCTTGTTTCACAATATAGGCCAGAGCTGTCGTGCTGTCCGCATTGACTTGGACCACCTTGCCCCTGATCTGCTTTTCGAAGCCAATGAGAGCCAGATGAATAGCTAAAAGCTCCTTTTGATTGATGTGGAGAGAGGTTTGCTCCACCGTCCAAGTCCCCGAAAGTTCCTGCTTCTCTAGAGTGGCTCCCCACCCCGAATTGGAGGCGTCGGAACACAACACGAGGTCTGGGTTCCTCTGAAGTAAAGACAAGCCTTCTTTCAGTCTGGGTTCGTTGTCCCACAATTGAAGATGAGACTTGATGGAAGCCGAGATGGGAATGCAATCCCTGTCGAGGCTGTCCCCTTTCTTCCAATGGCGGTTGAGATGAAACTGAAGAGGACGCAAGTACAACCTCCCCAGGGTCACGAACTTCTCTAACGACGAGAGAGTCCCCAGAAGACTCATCCAATCTCTGACGGAGCAAAGATCTCTCTTCAGGAACGTTTGGACTTTTAGGAGGGCTGCTTGGATTCTCACCGACGACGGAAAAGCCCGAAAACTCCGACTGTGAATCTCCATCCCCAAATAAAGAATCTCCTGGGATGGAATCAGTTGTGATTTTTCCGAGCTCACCAGGAGACCCAGTTCTTTGGAGAGATCCAAAGTCATCTTGAGGTCCTTCAAACAACAATCGGCTGAGGAGGCTCTTATCAGCCAATCGTCCAGATACAGAGAGGCCCTGATTCCCCTCGAATGCAGCATGCTTGCCACGTTCAGCATGATCTTGGTGAACAATAGAGGAGCCGTGCAGAGTCCGAAACAAAGAGCCCTGAACTGGAAGACCTTGTTTCCGTCCATGAACCTCAGATAACGTCTGCAGCTGGGATGAATCGGAAGGTGGAAATAGGCATCCTGAAGATCTAAAGAGACCATCCAATCGTCCTTCCTCACAGCTGCCAGAACTGTTTTCTGAGTCGCCATAATGAACGTCGAGTTCTGGACGTAACCATTTAGCACACTTACGTCCAGAACCGGTCTCCACCCCCCGGAACTCTTGGGTACTAGAAAAAGGCGGTTGTAAAACCCCGGAGACGTAACATCCTGCACTTCCTCTATTGCTTGTTTCTCTAATAAAAGAGACGTCTGTAGAAGCATGGCTTGCTTCTTGGGACCCTCTCTGTATTTGGGCGAAAGATCCACTGGATCTGTGACTAAAGGAGGATTGGTCAGGAAGGGGATCTTGTAGCCTTCCTTTAACACCTGGACGGACCAGGGGTCCGCTCCATTCCTCTCCCAAGCCTCCCAAAAGTGAGTCAACCTGGCACCCACTGCTGTCTGAAGGAGAGGGTAGTCAGACTTTACCTCGGCCGGACTTGCCCCCTCTGCCTCTAGGCTTCCTTCCTTCTGGTTTAAAAGAGCCTCTACCAGAGGACTTCCCACGAAAGGACTGAGGTCGAAACCCAGATGAAGATTCCTTAGGTTTACGAGAGGAGAATGACGGAGGCAAAACTTTCCTAGTCGAATGAGTAACTAAGTCATGTGTGGCCTTCTGCGTGAGAGCAGTAGCCACCTCGCCTACCAATTCCTGCGGAAATAAGGAATTAGACAAAGGTGCGAAAAGAAGGCCCGTTTTCTGGTAGGGAGACACTCCTGCAGAGAGAAAAGAGCACATCGTGGCCCTTTTCTTGAGAATTCCAGCTGTAAACAAGGCAGCAAGTTCGTTGGAGCCATCCCTCACACCTTTGTCCAAGCAGGACATCAAATGAACCAAACCACTAGTGTCCGTTTCCGTCATATCAGAGACCCTCTTACTCAAAGCCCCCAAAGCCCAGTCCAAGAAATTAAAAACTTCGAAGGCCCTGAACAGACCTTTAAGCAAATAGTCGAACTCTGGAATGGACCACCAAATCTTCGTCTTCCTTAAGGCAAGACGACGAGAAGCATCTACCAAACTTGAAAAATCCCCTTGGGGAGACGAAGGAAAACTCAAGCCCAACACTTCACCAGTCTCGTACCACACACTAGATTTAGAGGCTAACTTAGCGGGAGGAAAGGCAAAGGCCGTCTTGCCAAAAGATTTCTTGGAGTCCAACCAAGAACCCATTAATTTCAAGGCCCGCTTAGAGGATCGAGAAAGAACCATCTTGGTATAAACTGGGACCTTGGTAGCTTTACCTAAGATGAATTCAGAAGGCGGAGAACGAGGGGCCACAGGGGTAAAAGAATCCGGGAAAATTCCAGTCAGAATAAGCATAAACTTGCGAAGGTCCACAGCATGCTGATAATGCTTCTCCTCCTCATTCTCAGAGACTTCCTCAATAGGATCATCCTCATCCGACTTTTCCTCTGGTTCGTCTTCTGGCAGTGCAGCAACAGCCGCAGCCTGAACCGAAGAAACAACGTCTGGATGGGACTGCCTGTCAAGGCCAACATCTGCGTCAATCTGATGGGGAGAAGTAGAAGTAGATTGATGCGAAACACGGACGTGTAGACGATCATCCTCAACCAACAACTGCCTAGACCGCTTAGAATCCGACTGCTGTTGAACAGAAGAACGCTTGAAATCAGAAGGTAACTGTCGAAGATCGCCGCGAGGTCGCGTAACGTCCAAGGACTGTTGACGCGAACGATCAAAGTAATCAGGATGTCGACGCTGCGAATCAATGTTTTGACGCGAAGCGTCCAAAAGTTGTTGACGCGGACGATCCACTACTTCAAATCGTTGACGCGTCTCGTCTCGTCCACTTGTCGACGCCGATGTTCTTCCCCGCGACCAGAATACGAAAACTGGTCAACCAAAACTCTCTGACGCGACTCATCAAAATCAACCTGGCGTTGAACACTATGACTGGGAGGCCGCCTAAGTGATAACTCGTCAAGACCAGATAGGCTACCATCGAACGTCTGTGCGATAACTGGTCTGACATCGAACGCCCAGACATAACGCCAACACCTGGTTGATAAGAATCCATCAACGACGAGAGTTGTTCCTTCATAGACATAAGCGCAGACCATTTCGGATCAACAGAACTCCTAGAAGGAAGATTCGCACCAACGTCACCACGCATTTCGGGGGAAGAAAGCCAATCCGATGGAAGAGGGGGTGCATGAATAGTAACAAGGTCCGAATCGGAAGGAATCATATCCACACGAACACGGTGATCTGAACGTTTGGCCGGAGTGCAAGCGCTGGGAGAACGGAAACGTTCCGGTGAACCCCACGAACTACATCCTGGACGCACAGGCGATTCCCGACGCTGTGAAACATCATGCGTCCGTTTAAGCGGTCTTGACGCTCGACGCCAGATCTCACTCCCCGACCCTTCATCGGAAGACGGGGATAACGCATGAACCTCACCTTTCCTACGATGAGGGTGAACGACCTGAGCTACGGCAACAGGAACGTTCGAGGGGACGTCTGCACGATTGATGACGCTTCTCGTTCCCTTAAGCCGTTCGACATTACTTCTCCCATGGGTTCGAGAGCTCGAAAGAGGTCTTAGGCTAGGTGAACGACAAGATCGTGCCGACGCACCCTCCGCAACACTAAACACATTATCAACACTTGTCACAACACCGAGAGAGTCACGATTCTTCGGTACCACATCAGACACTGAAACACTTTCCACAGTTCCGATAGGCTCACGGTTTTTCAATACCTTTAACTCGGAAAAGATAGTATTTCTATCGGCTGCTAAGGACTCAACTTTCTCACCAAGAGACAAAATAGCAGTGAACATGTCCTTCATAGTAGGTTCCTGATCTACCACCACAGGGGAAGGAACAGGATTAGGAACAGGTAAATTAGGTAGGGCTCTATCCACAGATCGGGAAGAACTACGCCTAACTCTATCTCTCTCTAGTCTCCTAACATAACGATCGAAAGTAACAAAATCATCATCAGTTAAGGAAAGACACTCATTACACCTATCATCTAATGAACAAAATTTACCCCTACATTTTACACAAATAGAATGAGGATCAATAGATCCTTTAGGAAGTCGTGTACGACAACCCTCACTAACACACCTACGCTGAGCAGGGGAGGAGTCGGCCATTTTTAAAGCTAACGTGAGAGACCGACAAGCAAAAAGTAAGGGAAAAAGCAATAAAGAAAATCTCAAACAAAAAGATTTCAAGATAAGAACCAAGGGAAATTAATTAACGATAGCTCAAACTCAAAAAAGAACGTTGTACATCACCAAACAACTTCCCAAGAGAGTAAAACACGAGAGCGAACTTCTATATGTCAGTCAGCTATGACGGCAGAGAGAAGAACTGAAGTTGGTGTGTAGTTCCACCTGTTCTACCGCTAGGGTGCGGTTGGTACACCTGGCGTATCTTCGATAGCGCGAGATTTGAATTTCTGCCCTGGCGTCAGGGACTTCAGCTCTTTTATATAACCAGCGGGTAAGTTCTATATTTAAAATTAGGATGCCATGACCATATATAATGGAGGTATAGCCTCTGCAAGTCCCATGGATGATGTGTCCTTAATTTTACCTGTCTTGCCTTATAAAGTACAGTAATATCTCTCGATAAGAAAGATTCTGTATAAGAAAAATTCATGATACGAAGACATACAAAGATTTTTTCGCCTCATATTACGAAAAAAAACCCTCATGATACGAAACAACATCCACCAGGCCGGCAAAAAAAAAATTTTCAAATTCACACGCCGCAAAATTGTAAACTAACTACCATTGTCCTGCTCTCCCATTAGTAATGTTCCTACCTTGATCCTAATTACTGCCCTATGATCCTGCTCTCCTATTTCATATCAATAAGTATATTTTTAAGTTAAAAAAGGTAAATAAATAACAGTTAAAAAATTACCGGTATTTACTGAACAATTAAAGTTTATTCATTCTGCTAATCAAGTACACATGCATATTAACATCAATGAATCTTGCTTGTATCACAATGAAATAGCTTAAAATGTGTGTAAAAAAGAAACCGGTAGGTTATTTATTGACGTATCACCCATGAATATTAATTGTATTACTGAGCATTAAATTAGTGATGGTTAAAAACATTCGCGAGTAAAAGAAAACGGTTTTGTTATAAATGATAGAAAACATACCTTTCTAAAGAAAGGATAACATCAATGAAGTACAGTACAGTACATGCAATAACTGTAGTTACAGTATTTCATATATGTCCAGTATTGTACAGTAGGTATTGCATTATTTCCATTTATTATTGAATTATGTTCTAATAACTACAGTACTTCATTTACAGGTATTAACAGTTAGGTTAGGTATATTGAATTATTTAAATGTATTTGGCTGTATTTCACTGAGGTTACAGTATAGCTTTATTATAATATTTAATGTGGTGTTTTTGTAGGGCTTGGAATGAATTAGGCAACTTAAATGTAAAACTGCCATCATTAGCCTACCCAAAAAAATCATGATACAAAAGCTGCTCCAGAACAAATTAATTTTGTATCTAAAGTTATTACTGTAGTTTAGAAGTGTGAATCCAATGTTATCACTATAGTGCAATTGTCCGAGTTGTGGACTTGTGGTATAGGAAATGGTTAATGAAAAGGGCTATGACTATTTTCCATGGCAAAAAATTTCTTTTCTAAAATAAAATCTTCAGAAACAACCACCCCATTTTGCAGTCTTTGAAACAAAATTTTTTGTGGTACCTGCAAATGTCATGTTTTCCCTTAACATACAGTTTGGGCACTTAACACAATTTAAGACTATACCACAATTTATCAATAGTTTCTTCGTATAAAAAACAAACGGAAAAGATGCACTTAAAGGAATGTTTGCTAATGGGCCACAGGAAAATCCTATCAAAACATGAGCATGAAAGAACTGTATACTGTATAAAAAGGAAGATGATATCAGTCAATACCACAATATAAGTACAGTAGAAGACTAACCCATGAAAAAAGGCATGTGATAATGAAGGCAGTGATTGGCCATTTAGACAATGATTTCAATAGCATGCTACATCCAATGACAAGGAAAAATGGAAAGCCATAAATATTTATCGAGTGAAAAGTTTGTTTGCGACAAAATTTGCATATAAGAAAATGATTTGGCAAGACGAGCACTGGGATGAAAAGAATCCATATTTCTCAATATATGAGGATCTGATGACACATTTGGTGTATAATCCATTCCTACAGCTAAATAAAAAATTCATTCAGCTTACTAATATACGGTAATTTTCAGTTCTTTTCAATCTTTTTTTAGTCACTCTACAAAACGTCAAACCAGCTGCTTCCTCCGATGCCTTAGATGACCGCGGAGGTAGCAGCAGTAGGGGATTCAGCATTATGAAGCTTCATCGGTGGTGGAAATGTGGGAGGGTGGGCTGTGGCACCCTAGCAGTACCAGCTGAACTCAGTTGAGTCCCTTGTTAGGCTGAAGGAACGTAGAGAGTAGAGGTCCCCTTTTTTGTTTTGTTTCATTTGTTGATGTCGGCTACCCCCCAAAATTGGGGGAAGTGCCTTGGTATATGTATGTATGTACTGTATGTACAAAACGTCAATACAAGCAGACTGCCTGACACATGCCAATACAGCTCACCAAGAAAAAGTTTGCAAGTGATGAGCCTGACAAGGAATTTATGATGGCCGAGATGGCCCGAGGGTTTATACAAAAAAAATTCACGGGAAACCCAGTTTCAACTTCGAAAGTCTTGACCTAAATAAGGAAGGTAAATTTTTATATTAAAACTATATTTCTTACTGCTTTACTTACAGGAATATTGTGTATTTAAAGGTGTTATTAAAACTATATTTCTTACTGCTTTAATTACAGGAATATGGTGTATTTAAAGGTGTTTTGAACATTTTTCTACAATGATTTCTGGCAGAAATCCATAGATTTAAAGTTAAGGTGGGTCGACTACTGATTAATATTTATGAAAGACGGTCAAAACAATACAGCCTTTGTTTACCAGTACTTCCGGACACATAGAAAATGTGACTTTCCATCCCATTTTCTATGGAGTCGTTCATAACTATTCATCGTATTACCACCTCCCAACTTAATTGAGCTAATGAATTGTTCGTTTTTGATCTGGCGTATTTTCCGCTACGTGCGATAGCCCTCAGGACTAGTATTCCAGTGTTAATTATCACTTATAAAAACTTAGACTTTGATTACCTCCCTTATTATTACCCAAAAATTCATGCATATGGGTTTCAATGAATATACTAGCAATGTTTTATTGAAATATGCTAGTTAAATTAATTTTGGGAAATTTGTGTTAATGTGATAAAACCATAACAAATTGCTAAACAAAAGATATTATTCTGTGTAGGTCATATCCAAGTTAATGCTATCTACTCAAGTTTTATAAAATTTCGTAGACTCGCTGATGTAACTTTACTGGGGCGTATGTATGATAGCGGCCACCTGTATGTATTATTATGGCTAACTTAGAATACGGCAGCGTAAGGGGGGTCGCAAGGCATTAGCCGCCCCCCGGCCCCCTTAGGTAAGTAAGGACACGCCTTGTAGGTTTGATTAGGGGGGAAAGTTTAGGTTAGTTGATGTCCATTTTTAATCAACGCAGGAGGAACTGGCCGCTGATATACAAAGGCTCCACTTTACTAATGTGTTGTTCAGTAATACTTCAGCATGTCGTGAGTAGGGACATGGCCAGCAAAATCTGTTTAATTGAGGGAGGGGTTCACAGGAGGGCAAAGTGGACCCACAAGTAAAGAAAGTGCCCAAAGTTGGATTAGGAGGAAAGGGCGGGTTCGGTATTACCCAATCATGGGAGTGAAGTGAAAAAGATTTATTAGCTAGCCCAGAAAGGAGGTTAGCAACATTCTACATGGCAATTAATATATCTCTAATTAACCTCTATAGCCAAGGCAAGGCATATTCTGGACAAAATTACACTGATGAAATAAGCAGGCCTATTAAAACTATCCTATATTAGAAGTATAAAATTTAAGAAAGGAAAATCAATAGAAAGTCACCGATTAACATTATTTTGATCTAAACCCCGTTAC